>NC_055694.1:1281514-1656135 GCF_017639745.1 Melanotaenia boesemani | reverse complement strand
CTAACGGTCAGGTGATGTGCATCTCGCCCTCGCTGAGAGACCAGCCAGCACACACTCTGCCCTACGGTAAGACTTGTCTGCTCCACGAGAAGTTTCATGTCTAAGATTTCCTCCTCGACATGATGAATGCGTCGGGTCAGATTTTCTTTCCTGTTCATTCACCTCCAATAAACGCGAAAAGAGCAGTTTCATTATTAATTAAAGCTGCAAGCAGCGTTGGAGGCCCTCGCACCTCTGGCGCCGCTCCGGCCTATTGCACCGCCCCATCAGCCGGCAACCTCCCCCCTGCAGCACGAACGCACTCGCTCCCATAGCCATAAACCCATTCTTCCAGAGTTTATCTCCATCAAGAGGTGATTTTCGTCATGAGAGGATCAACTTGCACCTCAGCCTGTCCAGTGATGACAAATAACCAGGATATGTCTATTTTAATCAGTTCCAGGCCTGACCACTGCCCTCCCTGCCGAGTTTGGTGGAGATCAGGAGTACATTGGGTCAGTTACAAGTACTTCCTGTTTCATGGCGGTGGATGCCATTCGCCATGGTTTTACTTGACAACGGAACTTGAGGTTTTTTTTCTGTAGTGTCATGAAAGGGTTTGACCTGATCTGAAGCACTGTAGAGTGTGTGAGGTTAGTCCCTGATGAGCGGGACCCCGGTGTCTGACAAAGGCACTTCCTGTTTCAAGTGGGCGGGGCTTAGGCCAAGATCAGAAGTAGTTCTATGTTTCTGTTCAAGAGCAGACCCTGATCAATTACTGTAAGTGTGATGGTGATTGGATGAAAATTGAGGGATTTATACTGACTGATGATGTCATGGCGTCTTATCCAAGTTTCGCCACGGTTTCGCCATGCTGCGTTGAGCAATGTCCAGGTAACAACATCTGGACATGTAGATGTGGTCGGCATGGAACTGAAGTGAAACATGTGCAGTTTGGTACAGAATGAGTGTTGTATTTCAGAAATAATGGATTTCATGCTTGATGGCGAAACATTAAAACTTGATGAGGCGCCGCTGCTGAACGCCACCTCCTATTAGAAAATTTTCAATAACTTTTGACCACACATGCCTCTGGAGTGTTCAGGCTGATATTGAGGTAAATACGATAAAATCTGTAGGAGGAGTTCGTTCAAATGCAAGGCAAAGAAACATGCAAAAATGACCCCAAAAATGACACTTTTTTCAAAATGGCCGACTTCCCGTTGAAGTTACCATATAGGTCCAAGAGGCTTTTTTGTACATCCTTCCAAGTTCTATCAATATGCCGGATTTCAGCCATGTTGGTCAATGTAGGGGGCACTTATGATCAATTAAATATTTGTAGGGGGCGCTATAGGGCTATATTGCAATTTTTCCAGCATATGTCAATGCGGCTGAGTTTCCAACCTGACCGCGTTCCTTCCTGCCAGGTTTGGTCGAGATCAGCAGTACAATGGGTCAGTTAGAAGTACTTCCTGTTTGATGGCGTCGGACCACTATTCGCCATGGTTACGTTTGGCGAAGCATCTTGAGATTTTTATTGTGGTATCATGAAAGGGTTTGACCTGTTGTGAAGCACTTTCAAGTGTGTAAGTTTCATTCCTGAGAAGATGGACCCTGGCGTCTGAAAAAACCACTTCCTGTTGGAAGTGGGCGGGGCTTAGGGCTAGTCCGGTATTGGTCATATGGATCTGTTCAGGGCGGGATGCTGATTAATCTCTGCAAGTCTGATGGGGATTGGATTAGAATTGAGGGATTTATAGCGATTTATGATGTCATGGCGTCTTATCAAAGTTCGCCATGGCGCCACGGTCTCGCCCTGCTGCGTAGAGCAATGGTTTTCACCAGATATCATCACCAACTTGTTTTCTGCTGTCTGACCCAGTTTAGACCTGGTTGTGTCCAAAACGTTAGATAAGGGGGTCTCCAAGTAAAAACCATGACTTCCTGTCACCAGGGGGCGTGGCCAATTCATAACCCAAATATAGACATGTAGATGTGTTCAGGATGGGAATGGTATCATACATGGCCATTTTGGTTCAGATACATTGTTTTATGTGGAAGTTATATCACTTTCGTTGTTCACGGCGAGACGTCAAACTTTGAGGCCCCGCCCCCTCCATGCCCTTTCTCCTATTAGAAAACTTTCAATAACTTTTAAAGACACATGCCTTCTGGACATCCTGAGCTATTTTGGTAGCGGTACGATGAAATCTGTAGGAGGAGATAGATTTTGAAAATGTCAGTAAAACGCCAAAATGGCGACTTTGACCCAAAATGGCCGACTTCCTGTTGGTTTTAGGCTGTTGCTCCAAGAGGATTTTTTGTTCGACCGAACATTTCAAATATATGTAGCGATTTTCATAAAGATTGATGACGTGCAGTGGCGGGGCATCATAAATAGGTGGCGCTCTCATTCAATTTTGCCCAAACAGTCCCAAGCACCCCAAAATATCAAATTTTTCGCATTCCTTTGGGGGGGTACACAAAAATAGGCGCGTTTTCGTGCATGTTCAGGTCCCCAAAAATGCCTTCAATGTTTAAGAAGAAGAAGAATAAGGAAGAAACGGAGCAATTACAATAGGCCTTCGCACCGCCTTCGGTGCTCGGGCCTAATAATTACGTCATCAAAAGCATGAAATGGTGGGGTAATAAAACGCCCAACGCCACCACAGGAAGACATTTCCAGCAATCACTAATGAAAATAAAGATGAGTAAAATCTGGATATCTGACTTCATTCTGCTGGTTTTTCAAAGTAAAAGCCCAAATTCAGATGAGATAAACTGACTGATTTCACCACCAACAACCTGATATTCACTTAAAATTAATCTCTAACTTCTGATTATAAAATAACTTTATAATAATCTATATAAAAATAACTCAAAGGAAGAAATCGGACCTGGCCACGTAGAAGAAGAATTAATATTACTATTATTATTACTATTATTATTATTATTACTATTATCAATACTATTATTGTTACTATTATTAATACTATTATTAATACTATTAATAATACTATTATTATTACTATTATTATTATTATTACTATTATCAATACTATTATTGTTACTATTATTAATACTATTATTAATACCATTATTAATACTATTATTAACGTTATTAATTATTACGTTATTATTAAGTGACGAAAACGCCGTGACGAAACAACAGAGTGTGTTCAGTGGGAGGCTTGTTCAAGTCCGATGCAAGACAGAGAGATACAGAAGATCCTTCCTTCCAGCAGCTATCAGGCTGAAGAACAAAGCCCTTAATTAATTAATGTGATTGTTTTACTAAAAAATTACTACTACTACAATATTGAATTTCCCTTTGGGATTGATAAAGTATTTTTCATTCATTTCATTCATTCATTCATTATTACTATTATTAATACTATTGTTATTACTATTATTATTACTATTATTAATACTATTATTAATATTATTATTATTACTATTATTTATACTATTGTTATTACTATTATTAACACTATTGTTATTATTACTATTATTAATACTATTGTTATTACTATTATTATTACTATTATTAATACTATTATTAATACTATTATTATTACTATTATTATTATTACTATTATTAATACTATTATTATTATTACTATTATTATTACTATTATTAATACTATTATTATTACTATTATTAATACTATTATTATTATTACTATTATTATTACTATTATTAATACTATTGTTAATACTATTATTATTACTATTGTTATTACTATTATTATTACTATTATTATTATTACTATTATTAATACTATTATTAATACTATTGTTATTTCTATTATTATTACTATTATTATTACTATTATTAATGCTATTGTTATTACTATTATTAATACTATTATTATTAATACTATTATTAATACTATTATTATTACTATTATTATTACTATTATTAATGCTATTGTTATTACTATTATTAATACTATTGTTATTACTATTATTAATACTATTATTATTACTATTATTAATACTATTATTATTACTATTATTATTACTATTATTAATCCTATTGTTATTACTATTATTAATACTATTGTTATTACTATTAATACTATTATTATTAATACTATTATTTATACTATTATTAATGCTATTGTTATTACTATTATTAATACTATTATTATTAATACTATTATTATTACTATTATTAATGCTATTGTTATTACTATTATTATTACTATTGTTATTACTATTATTAATACTATTATTATTAATACTATTATTAATACTATTATTATTACTATTATTAATACTATTGTTATTACTATTATTATTACTATTGTTATTACTATTATTAATACCATTGTTATTACTATTATTAATACTATTGTTATTATTACTATTATTAATACTATTGTTATTACTATTATTATTACTATTATTAATACTATTATTAATACTATTATTATTACTATTATTATTATTACTATTATTAATACTATTATTATTATTACTATTATTATTACTATTATTAATACTATTATTATTACTATTATTAATACTATTATTATTATTACTATTATTATTACTATTATTAATACTATTGTTAATACTATTATTATTACTATTGTTATTACTATTATTATTACTATTATTATTATTACTATTATTAATACTATTATTAATACTATTGTTATTTCTATTATTATTACTATTATTATTACTATTATTAATGCTATTGTTATTACTATTATTAATACTATTATTATTAATACTATTATTAATACTATTATTATTACTATTATTATTACTATTATTAATGCTATTGTTATTACTATTATTAATACTATTGTTATTACTATTATTAATACTATTATTATTAATACTATTATTAATACTATTATTATTACTATTATTATTACTATTATTAATCCTATTGTTATTATTATTATTAATACTATTGTTATTACTATTATTAATACTTTTATTAATACTATTATTAATGCTATTGTTATTACTATTATTAATACTATTATTATTAATACTATTATTAATACTATTATTATTACTATTATTAATGCTATTGTTATTACTATTATTATTACTATTGTTATTACTATTATTATTACTATTATTATTATTACTATTATTAATACTATTATTAATACTATTGTTATTTCTATTATTATTACTATTATTATTACTATTATTAATGCTATTGTTATTACTATTATTAATACTATTATTATTAATACTATTATTAATACTATTATTATTACTATTATTATTACTATTATTAATGCTATTGTTATTACTATTATTAATACTATTGTTATTACTATTATTAATACTATTATTATTAATACTATTATTAATACTATTATTATTACTATTATTATTACTATTATTAATCCTATTGTTATTACTATTATTAATACTATTGTTATTACTATTATTAATACTATTATTATTAATACTATTATTAATACTATTATTAATGCTATTGTTATTACTATTATTAATACTATTATTATTAATACTATTATTAATACTATTATTATTACTATTATTAATGCTATTGTTATTACTATTATTATTACTATTGTTATTACTATTATTAATACTATTATTATTAATACTATTATTAATACTATTATTATTACTATTATTAATACTATTGTTATTACTATTATTATTACTATTGTTATTACTATTATTAATACCATTGTTATTACTATTATTAATACTATTATTATTAATACTATTATTAATACTATTGTTATTACTGTTATTATTACTATTATTCTTACTATTATTAATACTATTGTTATTACTATTATTAATACTATTGTTATTACTATTATTAATACTATTATTACTAATACTATTATTAATGCTATTATTATTACTATTATTAATACTACTGTTATTACTATTATTATTACTATTATTATTACTATTATTAATACCATTGTTATTACTATTATTAATACTATTATTATTAATACTATTATTAATACTATTGTTATTACTGTTATTATTACTATTATTATTACTATTATTAATACTATTGTTATTACTATTATTAATACTATTATTATTAATACTATTATTAATACTATGATTATTACTATTATTAATACTATTGTTATTACTATTATTATTACAATTATTATTACTATTATTAATACTATTGTTATTACTATTATTAATACTATTATTATTAATACTATTATTAATACTATTATTATTACTATTATTAATACTATTGTTATTACTATTATTATTACTATTGTTATTACTATTATTAATACTATTATAATTAATACTATTATTAATACTATTATTATTACTATTATATTACTATTATTAATGCTATTGTTATTACTATTATTAATACTATTGTTATTACTATTATTAATACTATTATTACTATTATTAATACTATTATTATTAATACTATTATTAATACTATTATTATTACTATTATTAATACTATTGTTATTGGTATTATTATTACTATTATTATTACTATTATTAATACTATTGTTATTACTATTATTAATACTATTATTATTAATACTATTAATACTATCATTATTACTATTATTATTACTATTATTAATACTATTGTTATTACTATTATTAATACTATTATTATTAATACTATTATTAATACTATTATTATTACTATTATTATTGCTATTATTAATGCTATTATTAATACTATTATTAATACTATTGTTATTACTATTATTAATACTATTATTATTAATGCTATTATTAATACTATTATTATTACTATTATTAATACTATTGTTATTACTATTATTATTACTATTATTAATACTATTGTTATTATTATTAATACTATTATTAATAGTATTATTATTACTATTATTAATACTATTGTTATTACTATTATTAATACTATTATTATTACTATTATTATTACTATTAATAATACTATTATTACTATTATTAATACTATTATTATTAATACTATTATTATTACTATTATTAATACTATTGTTATTACTATTATTATTACTATTGTTATTACTATTATTAATACTATTATAATTAATACTATTATTAATACTATTATTATTACTATTATATTACTATTATTAATGCTATTGTTATTACTATTATTAATACTATTGTTATTACTATTATTAATACTATTATTATTAATACTATTATTAATACTATTATTATTACTATTATTAATACTATTGTTATTACTATTATTACTACTATTATTAATACCATTGTTATTACTATTATTAATACTATTATTATTAATACTATTATTAATACTATTGTTATTACTGTTATTATTACTATTATTATTACTATTATTAATACTATTGTTATTACTATTATTAATACTATTATTATTAATACTATTATTAATACTATTATTATTACTATTATTAATACTATTGTTATTACTATTATTATTACTATTGTTATTACTATTATTAATACTATTATAATTAATACTATTATTAATACTATTATTTTTACTATTATATTACTATTATTATTACTATTGTTATTACTATTATTAATACTATTGTTAATAGTATTATTATTACTATTATTATTACTATTATTAATACTATTGTTATTACTGTTATTAATACTATTATTATTAATACTATTATTAATACTATTGTTATTACTGTTATTATTACTATTATTATTACTATTATTAATACTATTGTTATTACTATTATTAATACTATTATTATTAATACTATTATTAATGCTATTATTATTACTATTATTAATACTATTGTTATTACTATTATTATTACTATTATTAATACTATTGTTATTACTATTATTAATACTATTGTTATAACTATTATTATTACTATTATTAATACTATTGTTATTGCTATTATTATTAGGCCCGAGCACCGAAGGCGGTGCGAAGGCCTGTTGTAATTGCTCCGTTTCTTCCCTATTCTTCTTCTTCTTCTTCTTCTTCTTCTTCTTCTTCTTCTTCTTCTTAAACATTGGAGGCATTTTTGGGGACCTGAACATGCACGAAAACGCGCCTATTTTTGCGTACCCCCCCAAAGAAATGCGAAAAATTTGATATTTTGGGGTGCTTGGGACTGTTTGGGCAAAATTGAATGAGAGCGCCACCTATTTATTATGCCCCGCCACTGCACGTCATCAATCTTTATGAAAATCGCTAGATATATTCTAAATGTTTGGGCGAACAATAAATCCTCTTGGAGCAACAGCCTAAAACCAACAGGAAGTCGGCCATTTTGGGTCAAAGTCGCCATTTTGGCGTTTTACTGACATTTTTAAAATCTATCTCCTCCTAGAGATTTCATCGTACCGCTACCAAAATAGCTCAGGATGTCCAGAAGGCATGTGTCTTTAAAAGTTATTGAAAGTTTTCTAATAGGAGAAAGGGCATGGAGGGGGTGGGGCCTCAAAGTTTGATGTGTCGCCATGAAGAACGAAAGTGATATAACTTCCACATAAAACAATGTATCTGAACCAAAATGGCCATGTATGATGCCAGTCCCATCCTGAACACATCTACATGTCAATATTTGGGTTATGAATTGGCCACGCCCCCTGGTGACAGGAAGTCATGGTTTTTACTTGGAGACCCACTTATCTGACGTTTTGGACACAACCAGGTCCAAACTGGGTCAGACAGCAGAAAACAAGTTGGTGATGATAACCAGTGAAAACTGTTGCTCTATGCTGCAGGGCGAGACCGTGGCGCCATGGCGAGCTTTGATAAGACGCCATGACATCATAAATCACTATAAATCCCTCAATTCTGATCCAATCCCCATCAGACTTGCAGAGATTAATCAGGGTCCGGCTCTGAACAGATTCCTATCACCAATTCTGGTCTAGCCCTAAGCCCCGCCCACTTCCAACAGGAAGTGCTTTTTTTCAGACGCCGGGGTCCATCTTCTCAGGAATGAAACTTACACACTTGAAAGTGCTTTACAACAGGTCAAACCCTTTCATGATACCACAATAAAAATCTCAAGTTCCATCGCCAAACGTAACCATGGCGAATAGCGGTCCGACGCCATCAAACAGGAAGTACTTGTAACTGACCCATTGTACGGTTGATCTCCACCAAACTTGGCAGGAGGGAGCGCAGTCAGGTCGGGAACTCAGCCGCATTGACATATGCTGTAAAAATTGCAATATGGCTCTATAGCGCCCCCTACAAATATTTAAGTGATCATAACTGCCCACTACATTGAGCGATATGGCTGAAATCTAGCACATTGATAGAACTTGGAAGGATGTACAAAAAAGCCTCTGGGACCTATATGATAACTTCAACAGGAAGTCGGCCATTTTGAAAAAAGTGTCATTTTTGGTGTCATTTTTGCATGTTTCTTTGCCTTGCATTTGAAAAAACTCCTTCTACAGATTTTATTGTATTTACCTCAAACTTACTCTGAACACTCCAGAGGCAGGTGTGGTCAAAAGTTATTGAAAATTTTCTAATAGGAGGTGGCGTTCAGCAGCGGCGCCTCATCAAGTTTTGATGTTTCGCCATCCAGCACGGAATCCATTATTTCTGAAATACAACACTCATTCTGTACCAACTTCACTTGTTCACGTCAGTTCCATGCCGACCACATCTACAAGTCCTGATGTTGTCATCTGGACATTGTTCAATGCTGCATGGCGAGACCGTGGCACCATGACAAGCTTGGATAAGACGCCATGACATCATTAATCAGTATAAATCCCTCAAATTTCATCCAATCAATATGACACTTACAGTGATCAATCAGGGTCTGCTCCTGATCAGATACATGTTACTACTTCTGGTCTTGGCCTAAGCCACGCCCACTTGAAACTGGAAGTGCCTTTTTCAGACACCGCGGTCCCTCTTTTTAGGAATGAATCTCACACACTCAAAAGTGCTTCAGATCAGGTCAAACCCTTTCATGATACGACAGAAAAAACCCTCAAGTTCCCTCGCCAATCAAAACCATGGCGAACGGCGTCCACCGCCATGAAACAGGAAGTACTTCTAATTGACCCAATGTACTCCTGATCTCCACCAAACTCAGCAGGGAGGACAGTGGTGAGGCCTGGAACTGATTAAAATAGATATATGCTGGTTAAATGGCTCTATAGCGCCCCCTATAAATATTTAATCTATCAGCTCCAACCACTGCTTTCATTGACATTGATGAAATGTGGCATATTTATATAACATGCCAGTACAAACCAAAAAAGCCTCTATATTTCCTGATGTTATCAACGCCATAGCCCCGCCCCCTGGGAACAGGAAGTCCCACCATTTTAACCCTTTATCCTCTGTAAAACTAATTCAAACTCATTAATGTCATCCTTCATGAACTCATGGTTGAAAACATGAATGAGTTTTTGCAGCATCATGATTAAAATGGGTTCCTGTGATGGTTAAATCATTCGCCATGAAACAGGAAGTGGTTCTAACCCTGCTGTCAGTTGAGCAATTGAGCTGATATTTTCCTGTTCTCATTAGAGTTCCAACCTGAACATGGTTCTACATGAAAACAATTACAGCGCCACCAAGTGGCCACGTGGAAATTTCCTCTTGATGAAATCATGCTCCGGTTTGTGGGAATTCAACACAGCTTGTAAGAAACAAGGTCATGAATGCTTTAGATGTCATCACTGGACAGGCTGAGGTGCAAGTTGACCCTCTCATGAGGAAAATCACCTCTTGATGGAGATAAACTGTGGAAGAATGGGCATAAGGCTTTGGGAGAGTGCAGTCGTGCTGCAGGAGAGACGCTATTGGCCGATGGGGCAGTGCAATAGGCCGAAGCGGCGCCAGAGGTGCGAGGGCCTCCAACGCTGCTTGCAGCTTTAATTACTATTGTTATTACTATTATTAATACTATTATTATTACTATTATTACTATTATTAATGCTATTATTACTATTATTATTACTATTATTAATACTACTGTTATTACTATTATTATTACTATTATTAATACTATTGTTATTGCGATTATTATTACTATTATTAATACTATTGTTATTACTATTATTATTACTATTATTAATACTATTGTTATTACTATTATTAATACTTTTGTTATTACTATTATTATTACTATTATCATTACTATTATTTATACTATTGTTATTACTATTATTATTACTATTATTATTACTATTATTAATTCTATTATTATGACTATTATTTATACTATTATTATTACTATTATTTATACTATTGTTATTACTATTATTAATAGTATTATTATTAATACTATTGTTAATACTATTGTTATTACTATTGTAATTGTCATTATAAATATTTCACTGACGGTTGTTGTCATCCTGGCTGTTCTTTATACTTTTATTTTACTATTTTTCTTTTGTTTGAGCATTGATGATGATGATGATGAGGATGATGTTGTCTCCAGGTAAGAAGAGAGAGGTCCAGCTCAGTCTTCGCTCCACAGAAACTGGACATCAGTTCATCTCCACCACCTTCGTCTACTATAACTGCTCTGTGCTCAACTCGTAAGTCTGACCCACCCACCCCCCCACCCCAGGTGTCAGGTGATCCCCAGCCAATCAGAGCATCTCTCTCTGTCTCCCAGGTGTACGTCCTGTGTCAGCAGCGTGTTTCCGTGTCATTGGTGTAAATACCGTCACATCTGCACAAACAACCTGCAGGACTGTTCGTTCCAGGAGGGCCGAGTCAGCAACATGGAGGTACGTGCACGTTTACGCCGATAACTGTGCACATGGAAACGAAATGAATCGCCGCTGCTGAGGAGGAAAAACTCTTCTTCAGGCCAGGAATTACAATCAACGACCCACAATGCATCACTCAGTTCACTGGCTGAGGAATTAATTTATATTAAACCCTGTTTGTTTTAAAGCGGGTTCATTTACCTCCAGCGTGTTTAAGGGTTGATCTTCTTCCCGTTATGAGTTAACGGTCCTTACCACCAGTTTCATAACTGGTTTAATACAAGCTCCCTAATCATGGCCACAGTAAGAGCAGCGACAGCCGACCTGCAGACCTTCAGCTGACATCTTCATTCCGACTGCGCTGGTGTGATGATCACCGCCTCGTGTTGTTTCAGCTGCTTGAACTCCGTTCCAGCGTCTCGTGTCTGTAAATTGAGCAGCTTTCCAGTCATTTTCTGCAGGAAGGAGCAGTGATGGAGGTCAGAGCTGCTGCCTCCCTGTCATTACATGGTTGAGTAAACAGCAGTAAAGCTTCAGGTCAACAGCGAAGGATGGAAACACACACACACACCGTTTAAATCTGTCCTTGCTGGTGCGTTCAAGGACTCTGTGACTGATGGGATTTATGAGTCTGCGAACTGAAGCGACTATAAAGACGTGTTGAGCTGTTCTTAAACTCTTCCTGCAGGAAAGTGATTGTAAAATCTCTCTGAGGTTCTTCGTGCATCTGAAACACCTGGAACACACCTGCAGGCAGCTTTTCTGAGCTACAGAAACCTGCTTCTGTTCTTTCAGCAGGTTTTTACATCTGTTGTCAGATGGTTGAATTCAGCTTTCATGACCACCTGAGCTTTCCTGTGTTTTCCATGAGTTTCCCGTCCAACACAGACGGCCGCTAAGCAGAAAGCTGATTTCAGCTGATTCCAAGCCAAACGTTTCGTTTTCCTGCCTGGTTCGGTGTCTCCTTCGTTTCGACGTTCCTCTGTTCACCAGATGGAAGAAAAAGAAGAAAAAGCTTGTAGATAAAAACACCGACTGCAGGACGGTGAGGACGAAGCGAAGACATGAGATTAAAGAGGCTAGGACGGTAGCGAGGAGGCTAGGACGGGAGCGAGGAGGCTAGGAAGGTAGCGAGGAGGCTAGGACGGGAGCGAGGAGGCTAGGAAGGTAGCGAGGAGGCTAGGACGGGAGCGAGGAGGCTAGGAAGGTAGCGAGGAGGCTAGGACGGGAGCGAGGAGGCTAGGAAGGTAGCGAGGAGGCTAGGACGGTAGCGAGGAGGCTAGGAAGGTAGCGAGGAGGGTAGGAAGCATTGAGGAGGTATGGAAGGTAGTAAGGAGGTTAGGAAGGTAGCAAGGAGGTTAGGAAGCGTTGAGGAGGTATGGAAGATAGTAAGGATGTTATGAAGGTAGCGAGGAGGCTAGGACGGTAGCGAGGAGGCTAGGAAGGTAGCGAGGAGGCTAGGAAGGTAGCGAGGAGGCTAGGACAGTAGCGAGGAGGCTAGGAAGGTAGCGAGGAGGCTAGGATGGTAGCGAGGAGGCTAGGACGGTAGCGAGGAGGCTAGGAAGGTAGCGAGGAGGCTAGGATGGTAGCGAGGAGGCTAGGAAGGTAGCGAGGAGGGTAGGAAACATTGAGGAGGTATGGAAGGTAGTAAGAAGGTTAGGAAGGTAGCAAGGAGGTGAAGGAAGCGTTGAGGAGGTATGGAAGATGGTAAGGATGTTATGAAGGTAGCTAGGAGGCTAGGACGGTAGCGAGGAGGCTAGGAAGGTAGCAAGGAGGCTAGGAAGGTAGCGAGGAGGCTAGGACAGTAGCGAGGAGGCTAGGAAGGTAGCGAGGAGGCTAGGACGGTAGCGAGGAGGCTAGGAAGGTAGCGAGGAGGGTAGGAAGCATTGAGGAGGTATGGAAGGTAGTAAGGAGGTTAGGAAGGTAGCAAGGAGGTGAAGGAAGCGTTGAGGAGGTATGGAAGGTAGTAAGGAGGTTAGGAAGGTAGCGAGGAGGGTAGGAAGAATTGAGGAGGTATGGAAGGTAGTAAGGAGGTTAGGAAGGTAGCGAGGAGGGTAGGAAGCATTGAGGAGGTATGGAAGATAGTAAGGATGTTATGAAGGTAGCAAGGAGGTGAAGGAAGCGTTGAGGAGGTATGGAAGGTAGTAAGGAGGCTAGGAAGGTAGCGAGGAGGTAACAAAGTTAGCGAGGAGGTAAAGTAAGCTAAAGACGAGATAAGGAAGGAAGCAGTAAAATCTGGTCTTGCCTGCATCCTGGTGTGTGGAGGTCTCGTTGACGTGATTGGTGCTCAGTCATTCGACATCCTCTGATTGGTTAATTAGTTAATAGAAGATGAATAACCTCTTAATTGACATGAGTGTCCAATCACTGCAATAATGTTAATTACTGTGTAATTAGAGCGAGCGAAGAGAGACGGGAAGGGAAACGACAGCTTAGAGGACAAACAGGCAGAGATTTTATTATTTTCTATTTAACCTTTATTCAGCCGGTCGGAGTTAACGAGTTAACGAGTTAACGAAGAGACGCTGCTGCCACGACCCATTCATCCACCCCTGACAGCAGAAAGACGGAGCACGACTCCAACAACCTTCATCCATCACATCTCCTCTTTCATGTAGCTCTGTGAACTCGTTCTGGTTCTGGTTCTGGGTCTGGGTCTGGTTCTGGTTCTGGTTGGAGCTGGATGGATTTCGGTGGAATAAAACGCATCAGAATTTAGATCCACCTGCTCCAGCCCATCAATCCATCCATGTCCATGACCTGGACACATCTCTGGTCCACATGGGACCAGTTCAGCTGTTGGATTTAACTGTGATGCTCTATGGATATAAAACTCTCCCTGATACTTAAATATTTTATTTATTCATTATAACGTTTTATTGGTGAATTTACATATTCTGGAAGCAAAAGGAAGATTCTTCCTTCCTGACAGGAAGCTGTAATGGACTCAAGGAGCTGTTAGCTGTTAGCTTTTAGCTGTTAGCTGTTAGCTTTTAGCTGTTAGCTGTTAGCTTTTAGCTGTTAGCTTTTAGCTGTTAGCTTTTAGCTGTTAGCTGTTAGCTTTTAGCTGTTAGCTTTTAGCTGTTAGCTGTTAGCTTTTAGCTGTTAGCTTTTAGCTTTTAGCTGTTAGCTTTTAGCTTTTAGCTGTTAGCTTTGGTGTGAGGGGGTTTCACACATATATCTTTATATATCTTTTAATTACATCTATGTATCATGGCTGCTTAGCAAGTTCTGTGTTTGTTTGAACGGTTGTTTGTTCATGAAATTAACGCTTTATGTTCATAAGCTGCGATACATAAGTCACCAGTAGGGGCGGAGTTTGACTGGATGGAAGGTTACAGGGTTGATGCCGGTAAAACACGGCTCATTTCTTCCTTTTTTTTGCTTTGTTTTTTGTAACTTCTTGCATTGGTGAGAGCATCGAGACATAAACCCCGTCCCCAGCGTGTCCTGGTCACCACGAGACTGGGAACCAGGGCATCCCATCCTTCCTACTTTTTGGGGCTCCTGTTAGAGTCTCAGTGCTACCGATCCGACCAGCAATCAGAACCAAGCAAGAACAGCTCCATGTGTCATCTTCGTCCATACTACCTGGCCAGAGAGCTTTCCCTCATCATCACTGTCTACATCCAACCGGCGGGCGACCCGTCGCGGGCGAATGACATCATCAGCTCCGCGACTGCAGGATTAGAGACTCTGCACCCCAGTCCTTCTTAGCTCTCTTTGGATTTTCATCGGGCCAACCTGTCAGCATCCCCGCCCACCTTCACCCAGCGTGTTGATTGCAAGATGAGACAATAAAACTCTGGACCTGCTGTAAGCAACGCAGAGGACGCATCCAGCCGCACAGGACTCCGTGCTCTCAGTAGATCAGATCACACTCTGAAAGCCATGCTCCATGGTCCGGCAGCTACCTGTTTGAAGGTGGTCACAGGAGGCAGAACAGACTTTGTAGAGCTGGTTTGAGGCGACTGGCTGGGATGTGCTCTGGGATGCAGGGAGAGGACATCGGAAAACTTACAGGCTGCATTACGGACTATGTGAACTTCCACACGGACAATTTCATCCCCACTCAGACTGTTTCCCAAACAACAAACCCTGGGTGAGCAGGGACTTCAGGGGAATGCTGAACAGGAAGAAGGTGGCATTCAGGAGGGAAGATGAAGAGGAGCTGAGGAAGATGCAGACTGAGCTGAGGGAGAAGATCGCAGAGGATGAAGCTGGAGAGCAGAACAACACGAGGGAGGTGTGGAGAGGGCTGAAACCACCACTGGTCATGGAAAGAAGGCGAGCCAGAGGTGGGACGGAGACCTGGGTTCACTCTGCAGGTCTTAATGCTCGAATCCGATTTTTTTAATGACATCGGACTTTTTTGCGTGGTCGTTAACATCATCATTGCAATGCGACCTTCATCACGCTGAAGGGTGAGCGGTACGGTAAGTGACACGCATGCGCAGAGGACAACACGACGTTGCATAATATTTACGGATGTAATGGAGACTTCATGTCTTATCAACGTGGAAGTACTTCCCCACCCTGAACCGATGAAATGATGCCCAACTGATGACTGAAAGGAGGAGACGGAGAACAAGGAGAGCACAAATCTTAAGGCCTTTTGTGGAGCAGTAGCTCCTCCTTCTGTACAGAGGCATGAAGAGACAATGCAGCCGAGTCCTGCACGGGTCCAGTTTTACCGACCCACACCCACCCAAACCCGTTAGGATGATCTAACCCAACCCGTGGAAATCTTCCAGAGAAATCTGGACTCGATCCGACCATGTAAGATATAAGACATTCACATTATTCAGCTTCCTCCACTCGTCGTCCTTCCTCCTCCTCAGTGACACCCTGACTTCCTGTTGCACCCTCCTCTTTTCTGACTTAAAAACTCTCTTTTTCTGGTTAAGGTTAGGTTTCTAGGTCTAGGTTAGGTTTTTGGTTCAGGTCGCATGTATATCGTTTTGTTTCCATCCTACAAATTCAGCATCTCTATCCGGTCTGAGTTCTCCAAAGCGCCCCCCGGGGGAATCCTGGTGTAACAGCACAAGGATGTGAACACTTACGCTTGTGACGGAGCCGGTTGGCAGCAAGATTTTGGTTTTATTCGTTATTTTGAACATAGAGATTCTTCCACAGGTGTGAAGTGAGTAGTTTGTATAAACTTGAGTGTTTGCAAAGCAGTGGTATTTATTTTATCGCTGCTGGCAGCCGCTGAGCTTCGGTCCACTTCCTGTGGCGCTAATGGCCTTCCTGTCAGTCTCAAGGTAATTAATTAGCCTGGTGATGCTCCTTAATAAAGGTTTCACCCCCTAAGAGACTGTGTGTGTGTGTGTATGTGTGTGTGCAGCTGCAGGAAGTTTAGATCTGTCACCAACGGTCCATTACTGTACACACACCGGTCCTCACTCAGTAATAGTGGACTCTGGTAAGCTATCTGCATTCTTCAGATTAGTGTGCACGTTTGGAAATATTAGTTAGTGTTTTGATGGTCCAAGAAAGCGAGAACGTCTCCTGGAAACTGGATTATATTGAAGTTCTGAATTCAGTTTTATTTACAGATCAATTAACAGTCACCTCAATACTTTTAGAGATCCAGTCCAATTCACTGTAGTTCAGTTTAATCCAATTTATAAACCACATTAGTCCAGTTTAAATAATTGTGTTCATATAAACCAGTTCATGAAATAATGACCTAGCTAAGGAAAACCTCCATCGAGACCAGAACCAGGAAGGAAACCTCCATCGAGACCAGAACCAGGAAGGAAAACCTCCATCAAGACCAGAACCAGGAAGGAAACCTCCATCAAGACCAGAACCAGGAAGGAAACCTCCATCGAGACCAGAACCAGGAAGGAAAATCTCCATCGAGACCAGAACCAGCAAAGGAAAACCTCCATCTGGACCAGAACCAGGAAGGAAAACCTCCATCTGGACCTGAACCAGGAAGGAAAACCTCCATCGAGACCAGAACCAGCAAAGGAAAACCTCCATCGAGACCAGAACCAGGAAGGAAAACCTCCATCTGGACCAGAACCAGGAAGGAAAACCTCCATCTGGACCAGAACCAGGAAGGACAACCTCCATCGAGACCAGAACCAGGAAGGAAAGCCTCCATCTGGACCAGAACCAGGAAGGAAAGCCTCCATCTAGACCAGAACCAGGAAGGAAAACCTCCATCTAGACCAGAACCAGGAAGGAAAACCTCCATCTGGACCAGAACCAGGAAGGAAAACCTCCATCGAGACCAGAACCAGCAAAGGAAAACCTCCATCGAGACCAGAACCAGGAAGGAAAACCTCCATCTGGACCAGAACCAGGAAGGAAAACCTCCATCTGGACCAGAACCAGGAAGGAAAGCCTCCATCTAGACCAGAACCAGGAAGGAAAACCTCCATCTAGACCAGAACCAGGAAGGAAAACCTCCATCTGGACCAGAACCAGGAAGGAAAGCCTCCATCTAGACCAGAACCAGGAAGGAAAACCTCCATCTAGACCAGAACCAGGAAGGAAAACCTCCATCTGGACCAGAACCAGGAAGGAAAACCTCCATCTGGACCAGAACCAGGAAGGAAAACCTCCATCTGGACCAGATCCAGGAAGGAAAGCCTCCATCGAGACCAGAACCAGGAAGGAAAACCTCCATCTGGACCAGAACCAGGAAGAAAAGCCTCCATCTAGACCAGAACCAAGAAGGGAAACCTCCATCGAGACCAGAACCAGGAAGGAAAACCTCCATCGAGACCAGAACCAGGAAGGAAAGCCTCCATCGAGACCATAACCAGCAAAGGAAAACCTCCATCGAGACCAGAACCAGGAAGGAAAACCTCCATCTGGACCAGAACCAGGAAGGAAAGCCTCCATCTAGACCAGAACCAGGAAGGAAAACCTCCATCTAGACCAGAACCAGGAAGGAAAACCTCCATCTGGACCAGAACCAGGAAAGAAAGCCTCCATCTAGACCAGAACCAGGAAGGAAAACCTCCATTAGGACCAGGAATGAAATTTTTAAAAGATCTCTCTCTTGTTTAAAATTTTTCTTTGAATATTTTCTACTGTTTCTTTTATTTCCAGTAAAACTTGATACTAGACCAGTTTCAGAGGAACTCGACTTTGACATATGAATCATTTTGGCAAAATTTTAAAAAAATAAACTCTCCTAGCTCAAGAAGTGAACCAGCGTTGTGTCGACACCATCACCCCTCCAGCTGTAAAGCCAAATAAAGTTTCCTTAAATTTTCCATTTACAATAATTATGGATGCTCTCTGAAGCTCCTCCCACCCTTTTAAAAAGGTGCAAAATGGTTTATTCCACACCTGCACCGGTCGCTTCAGCTGAGTTAGGTAACCGATGGAGTAGAGTGAGGGGGGGATGGGCAGGAAAGCCACATCTTTACTCAAGACATTAAAGTCAGACCAACAAATAAAACAAAAAAGAGCAGGAGAGCAAATTACATGACCTGAATTTGCATTTGGAATATGTTTAGCTAAACAAACTGTGCCAAATTATGCTGTGTCTATTTCCTCCAGAGCTTCTAACACGGTGTATTTGGTTCTTTGTAATTTCTTGGACATGTTTATGTTTTTTATCCTTCGTTCTAAATAGATAAAAAGTCAAAATGAAGTAAAGAAATGAACGCTGTTCAATATTCGCTCTTTCCGGTGCGCCCACGTGTGTAACTGCACCAAAATGACAACGATGCTCCTTGTTTACGCGCAAGTATTTATACCTGACAGATAAAGTGTCGTTCAAGTGTAAGATATCGTTGGAAAGCTTGTAAGATGTAGAATTCGACCAAACTTTATTTACACTGCCAAGACCCACAACAAGACAACAACATGGCTGTGAATGGGAGCAAATGACATGTTAGCGCATGACGCCGTTTCACCATTATGGATTACTACGCTGTGAGTTTTGGTCGAAGAACAATGTGGACAGACTGAAAATGACCACAAAAAGGTAAGGACATAAAAGATGTGGCTGTTTGTGAGAATATCTTTGGGATTTGGTGTATTTGGTGATAAACATGCTATCTGATAAGGCTGCTGTGATACGTGAAGGTTAGCTTTGTGTTTGTTTTGAGACTGACGTGAGGTGCTTGGCGAATGTCTTTTCATGCTTGGTATCATATGAAAGTTCAGCTTTTCTAGTTTCATTTGACACCCAACATGTTGGGGTGGAGTGAACGGATCACACGTTGTGTTGCATTTTGTTTCGGGTGTTACTGGTTATGGTGGAGCTGTTGTTTGTGGCATACGTATTTTAAAGTTGTTATTAAACAAATGCTTTGTTGACTAAATGCACTTGGAGAGTTGATTTAGTGGCATTAGGTATTCTTCTTTAAGACACGTTATAAATAAAATATCCTAACATCACTAAAGTAACTTTTTTACACACATGAACTTGTGTTTACATCTGTTGGACCCACCGGTGGGTCCGACGTCCGTCGGGCTTAACGGGTTAAGTTTCGTTGTGGAGTGCCCTCTAGTGGTGGTGGGAGACAACATCGTAAAACTTTTTAAACACACTGGCTTTGTTTCTCTTCATCTACCATAGAGTGATATAACTTCTGTCTCTGTCCGTCCTAACAGGGCTGTCCACAGATTCTCCCTAACATCGACATCCTGGTCCCCGCGGGGATGGTTCGTCCAATCACGCTGCGAGCTCGTAACCTCCCGCAGCCTCAGTCGGGTCAGAAGAACTATGAGTGTGTGTTTAACATCCAGGGAAAAGTGCAACGTATCCCAGCTGTGCGCTTCAACTCCTCCTGCATCCAGTGTCAGAACACCTCGGTGAGACGCACTACACTACCCAGCATGCACTGCTCCCTACAACACACAGGAGACTAATGGATGCTTTCATTTTCTCCAACTCTTTCACACTTTCTGTCCACCAGAAGTCCTGGAAACATTACAAAACTCAATTTCAGTTTATTTACCGAAAGTTTCAAGAAGCTTTAAGCTCTAAACTTGAATTCTGCCGTCAGCTGGAGGCCAGTTTGTCGCGGCGGGAATGTCCGTGTCTCCAGAGCCCGTCACAGCGCTCTTCAGTCCAGAATTCATCACTGAGCTTTTTCATATTTAGCTGGCAAAATGTCGGAGTGATTGGTAGCTTTGTAACATACGAATTTTAACCATGGGATTACATGCCTCTTTCATAAAACTAACCGCACCTGTCAGGCGAACGTCCTCACTTATTTCTTCCCTCCAGGTTTTGTTTGGTCACACCTACATGAAAATGTGAATTCTGAATTAAACCTAAATCCGAAGTAAGCGGCTGGTTTATTCTGACTTTAAATCCGAATTTAATAATTCTTTAATCATGTAAATGTTAATTCTGCTTTAAATTATTTCTTGTCATTCTGAGCATGCTCGGTCCCTTGTCCTGTCGCCATGACGATAAGATACTCTACCTGCCTCCCCCTCAGCTGAGCAGAGTAAACAGGATACTGGAGTCGCTAGAATCACAGTCAGAGTGAAAATGGTTCTCATTATGTGGTCTTTCATGTTGTGGACGAAACGAAAAGAAGCAGGAACTGGAGTTTGTTCGCTTCCCGTCCAATCAGAGCCCTTCCCAACCGGTTTCCATGTAAACCTCAATTCACAATTACTATTTCCATGTTAACGCCTCTAATCCTGAATGGTTTCATTCTAATAATTCATTTTGAATAAAAACACCAGTTAACTGTTGCCATTCATATTTAATGCTAAGATTTGCGTCTTTCCTCTTAATCTCACCACATCTGTAGACGTGCATGTCCTCACACTGGACAGTAGGGGGCATAATCAGTGTGTTTTAACCTGTAGGAGCAAGAAGGGGCTAAGGAATGGATATTTAGCAATTTCTCATTTTCTTACTTGTAGGCAGCGACTTGATGTTTGTGGTTTATTCAGAGTTCAGATTGTCTGATAGGAAATAACATACTGACTCTCTGGGGTGAAGGTGACTGTGATACACCTTCAAACAGACACAGATACACTAAACCTCCAAGGGTCAAAGGTCAGGCTTCAGTCTGACATCAATGATAAATGTGAATGGGACTCATTTCTCAGAAAACATACACACTCATTCCAGTATTTGTCTCATCTGGGGATCCTTGTTCATATGATCCCTTACTGGGACCCTGAAGCTATCTTAACCCCTACAATCAGTTAAACCTTTAACCCCAGTGTGTTGCTTTAGTTTACTACCCCTTCAGGTCATTCAAAGACAAGTCCTCACACCAGAAGCTCCTATAAGACATTACAGATTCACAATTTTTTTTTCTTAGATCTCTTAACAAATGAGTAATTATTAGAATTGTTTTATCATGTAAATGCCTATTTCATTACACGATTCTCCTTTTTATGATAAAACACCCAAACTTAGTGATTTTTCATAAAGTAAAGTAAGATAGGTTTATTTGTACAGTACAAGTCATGTATAGGACCATATATATGTATATATATATATATATATATATATGTATATATGTATATCCATGTCTATTAAAAAGTGATAACGGACACCTATAAAAGAAGTTCTGGCCAAATAGCCTTATTGCTGTAAATTATTGCACTGACTAAACGGTGGTTGGTAACCGTGGTAACAGAAACTCAGACGCTGGTCTGCAGACCCGCCAGATCAGAGCAGCCTGCAGGCTTATTGCACATGTAGGAAACGATCTGTGGACTTTAACTGTTTTAAACAAAATGTCGCATCATCCTCTAATAATTTATGTAATATTGTTTTCTTTCTTAATGGACCATGGTATAAGCGGGATAATGCCCTCTGAATGCCCTCGCATCGGACGATTCACGCCTCCGCGAAGTCCATTAATTTATGATAATGGCCACCTCGTCGGGCATTATCCCTTACACACACACACATATATATATATATATATATATATACATACATACATACAGACACAACTACATACACACACTCCACTGATTGATTATTGTCCTTTATTTTTGTGACTTTCACCTTTTAGTGTCGTGCATGCAGACTATGTACATGCACACACACACACACACACACACTCCAAATGTCCCTCTGCTCACACTCATTTCCTGTCCTTCATATGTCTTCCTGTCCAAAAGACATACCATTACTACAGCAGACAAACACACACACAGATGGTCCGCGTGTCTCTGTATTTAATTAGGTTAGTATTCCCAGTGGAAATTGCCCATTTAGTACAAATGCTCACTCTCTCTCTCTCTCACACACACACAGACACACACACACACACACTATTCCTGCCATCTACAGTCTGCTTCCAGGCTAAAAGCTATCCTTTATGGCAGTTTTTTTTCTTTCTTTCTTTTTGTGCCTATACATTTTTACCACATAGGTTCTCAGAGGGACTTTCTGATACTACATAATACTTGTTGCTAATGTTTAATATGTTCAACTCTCTAATCACTACTAAATATCATCACCCTGATATTGATTCAGTTTTTGTTTGTTTTATTCATTTATTTATTTATTTATTTATTTATTTATTGTTCTTTGTTTTTTGGAAAGAAGTAATGCAATTATTTAAATAGGTAAACTGGCGTAGAGAGGTTTAAAAGTAGTTTTGAGCAGGTTGAAAGTTATTTAAGTAATTTATGGAAAAAAATGCAGAAAAATATTGATTCACACTTTTTGTCTTCTGACAGTTTTGGCCACAAAGGGTTTAAAAAACAACTCTATCCTTCTCAGATTTTCTGTTTGATCGATTGATTTTAGGTCCACTGTGTTAATACTGAATGAAAAATATAACTTTAAGACTGAAACCAAACATGGCAAGTGAACTATTTTAAAAGTGAAATATAAAGGTCCCTCCAAAGTGACCTGTGTCTTCTCTGGGGAGGCATCTTGGATTCACCCTAACCAGATATCTACTCTGATATCCTAAAGCAGAACTAAAGGGAGGGATAAGGGTCACCAAACCAGACCTATTTATCATGAAGGAATGTTTTAAGGTGATCAACCTTGTGATTGGCAAATGGAGTTGATTAAACTTACCCTGACTACAACTTAATTAAAAAAATTCTAATATTTAAAATCTAAATGTTCTAAAATCTTCCTTGCTGGTCAGTTTGGTCTCCATCTGTCCCAATGTCCTCATAAATCACTGTTCAGCGTTTGGTCCCCGTAATGACATCAAAACAAACACACACATCACATTCTCCCTGTCGTTGCCAGGCACCCCTGACCCCATGGTGACCAAGCTGGTGTTGCCATGGGAACAACAGATCCACACACACAGCCCCACAGTGTTCACCAGCTTGTTGACATTAAGACCCAGCGGGAAGCAGACAGGAAGAGGAAGAGGACAAGATCAACGGAGAGGAAAAAGAAACAGGAGTTTAAATTGACCACAGTTTATTGTCCCAACAGGAGAAATACTTCCCAGTGAATTACTCCGATAACAAGCCGAGTGACACAAAACATGCATCACACGA
Organism: Melanotaenia boesemani; assembly: GCF_017639745.1. Taxonomy (NCBI): domain Eukaryota; kingdom Metazoa; phylum Chordata; class Actinopteri; order Atheriniformes; family Melanotaeniidae; genus Melanotaenia; species Melanotaenia boesemani. Next base: position 1,632,027 of record NC_055694.1, on the reverse strand, counting down.
TTACATGAGAGCGCTCAGCAGGTCCCAGACAGGCCATGGACTGAAGTTAGAGGCTTTATGAGCCGAGAGGAGGAAGACAAGGTTCGGTAGTGCCTGTTTATCCCTACAGTCAGCACAGTTTCTGAAATGTGACCAGCATTTAAAAAACATGAAAGAGTTCAAATGTTGTACTTCTGCTAAACAAGCTAGAAACCTGAAATAAAACCATCTGAAGCTACAGCAGAGAAAAGTTTTTACAGGTTTCCAGAGAAACAAAACAAGTTTCACTCATGACAGACTTCCAGTCACCATCTTCTTCATTAACTCCACCTTCTAGAACCGGGTCGTCCTCTCCATCAGGACCACCTTCTAGTACCGGGTCATCCTCTTCACCATATCCACCTTCTAGTACCGGGTCATCCTCTTCATCAGGTCCGCCTTCTAGTACCGGATCGTCCTCTCCATCAGGACCGCCTTCTAAGACCGGGTCGTCGTCTTCATCACGGGACCACCTTCTAGTACCGGGTCGTCCTCTCCATCAGGACCATCTTCTAGTACCGGGTAATCCTCTTCACCAGATCCACCTTCTAGTACCGGGTCGTCCTCTTCATCAGGTCCACCTTCTAGTACCGGGTCGTCCTCTTCATCAGAACTGCCTTCTAGTACCGGGTCGTCCTCTCCATGAGGACCACCTTCTAGTACAGGGTCGTCCTCTTCATCAGAACTGCCTTCTAATACCGGGTCGTCCTCGTCATCAGGACCACCTTCTAGTACCGGGTCGTCCTCTTCATCAGAACTGCCTTCTAGTACCGGGTCGTCCTCTTCATCAGGTTCGCCTTCTAGTACCGGGTCGTCCTCTTCATCAGAACTGCCTTCTAGTACCGGGTCGTCCTCTTCATCAGGTTCGCCTTCTAGTACCGGGTCGTCCTCTTCATCAGAACTGCCTTCTAGTACCGGGTCGTCCTCTCCATGAGGACCACCTTCTAGTACAGGGTCGTCCTCTTCATCAGAACTGCCTTCTAATACCGGGTCGTCCTCTTCATCAGGTCCGCCTTCTAGTACCGGGTCGTCCTCTTCATCAGAACTGCCTTCTAGTACCGGGTCGTCCTCTCCATGAGGACCACCTTCTAGTACCGGGTCGTCCTCTTCATCAAAACTGCCTTCTAATACCGGGTCGTCCTCGTCATCAGGACCACCTTCTAGTACCAGGTCGTCCTCTTTATCAGGACCGCCTTGTAGTACCGGGTCGTCCTCTTCATCAGAACCGCCTTCTAGTACCGGGTCGTCCTCTTCATCAGAACTGCCTTCTAGTACAGGGTCGTCCTCTCCATGAGGACCACCTTCTAGTACCAGGTCGTCCTCTTCATCAGAACTGCCTTCTAATACCGGGTCGTCCTCTTCATCACGGGACCACCTTCTAGTACCGGGTCGTCCTCTTCATCATGACTTCCTTCTAAAACCGGGTCGTCCTCTTCATCACGGGACCACCTTCTAGTACCGGGTCGTCCTCTTCATCAGGACCGCCTTCTAGTACCGGGTCGTCCTCTTCATCGGGTCCACCTTCTAGTACCGGGTCGTCCTCTTCATCAGAACTGCCTTCTAGTACCGGGTCGTCCTCTCCATCAGGACCACCTTCTAATACCGGGTCGTCCTCTTCGTCAGGACCACCTTCTAGTACCGGGTCGTCCTCTTCACCAGATCCACCTTCTAGTACCGGGTCGTCCTCTTCATCAGGTCCGCCTTCTAGTACCGGATCGTCCTCTTCATCAGAACTGCCTTCTAGTACCGGGTCGTCCTCTCCATCAGGACCACCTTCTAATACCGGGTCGTCCTCTTCGTCAGGACCACCTTCTAGTACCGGGTCGTCCTCTTCACCAGATCCACCTTCTTGTACCTGGTCGTCCTCTTTATCAGGTCCGCCTTCTAGTACCGGGTCGTCCTCTTCATCAGAACTGCCTTCTAGTACCGGGCCGTCCTCTTCATCAGAACCGCCTTCTAGTACCGGGTCGTCCTCTTCATCAGAACCACCTTCTAGTACCGGGTCGTCGTCTTCATCACTGGACCACCTTCTAGTACCGGGTCGTCGTCTTCATCACGGGACCACCTTCTAGTACGGGGTCGTCCTCTTCATCGGGTTCACCTTCTAGTACCGGGTCGTCCTCTTCATCGGGTCCACCTTCTAGTACCGGGTCGTCGTCTTCATCACGGGACCACCTTCTAGTACCGGGTCGTCCTCTTCATCGGGTTCACCTTCTAGTACCGGGTCGTCCTCTTCATCGGGTCCACCTTCTAGTACCGGGTCGTCCTCTTCATCGGGTCCACCTTCTAGTACCGGGTCGTCCTCTTCATTGGGTCCACCTTCTAGTACCGGGTCGTCCTCTCCATCAGGACCACCTTCTAGTACCGGGTCATCCTCTTCACCATATCCACCTTCTAGTACCGGGTCATCCTCTTCATCAGGTCCGCCTTCTAGTACCGGATCGTCCTCTCCATCAGGACCGCCTTCTAAGACCGGGTCGTCGTCTTCATCACGGGACCACCTTCTAGTACCGGGTCGTCCTCTCCATCAGGACCATCTTCTAGTACCGGGTAATCCTCTTCACCAGATCCACCTTCTAGTACCGGGTCGTCCTCTTCATCAGGTCCACCTTCTAGTACCGGGTCGTCCTCTTCATCAGAACTGCCTTCTAGTACCGGGTCGTCCTCTCCATGAGGACCACCTTCTAGTACCGGGTCGTCCTCTTCATCAGAACTGCCTTCTAATACCGGGTCGTCCTCGTCATCAGGACCACCTTCTAGTACCGGGTCGTCCTCTTCATCAGAACTGCCTTCTAGTACCGGGTCGTCCTCTTCATCAGGTTCGCCTTCTAGTACCGGGTCGTCCTCTTCATCAGAACTGCCTTCTAGTACCGGGTCGTCCTCTTCATCAGGTTCGCCTTCTAGTACCGGGTCGTCCTCTTCATCAGAACTGCCTTCTAGTACCGGGTCGTCCTCTCCATGAGGACCGCCTTCTAGTACAGGGTCGTCCTCTTCATCAGAACTGCCTTCTAATACCGGGTCGTCCTCTTCATCAGGTCCGCCTTCTAGTACCGGGTCGTCCTCTTCATCAGAACTGCCTTCTAGTACCGGGTCGTCCTCTCCATGAGGACCACCTTCTAGTACCGGGTCGTCCTCTTCATCAAAACTGCCTTCTAATACCGGGTCGTCCTCGTCATCAGGACCACCTTCTAGTACCAGGTCGTCCTCTTTATCAGGACCGCCTTGTAGTACCGGGTCGTCCTCTTCATCAGAACCGCCTTCTAGTACCGGGTCGTCCTCTTCATCAGAACTGCCTTCTAGTACAGGGTCGTCCTCTCCATGAGGACCACCTTCTAGTACCAGGTCGTCCTCTTCATCAGAACTGCCTTCTAATACCGGGTCGTCCTCTTCATCACGGGACCACCTTCTAGTACCGGGTCGTCCTCTTCATCATGACTTCCTTCTAAAACCGGGTCGTCCTCTTCATCACGGGACCACCTTCTAGTACCGGGTCGTCCTCTTCATCAGGACCGCCTTCTAGTACCGGGTCGTCCTCTTCATCGGGTCCACCTTCTAGTACCGGGTCGTCCTCTTCATCAGAACTGCCTTCTAGTACCGGGTCGTCCTCTCCATCAGGACCACCTTCTAATACCGGGTCGTCCTCTTCGTCAGGACCACCTTCTAGTACCGGGTCGTCCTCTTCACCAGATCCACCTTCTAGTACCGGGTCGTCCTCTTCATCAGGTCCGCCTTCTAGTACCGGATCGTCCTCTTCATCAGAACTGCCTTCTAGTACCGGGTCGTCCTCTCCATCAGGACCACCTTCTAATACCGGGTCGTCCTCTTCGTCAGGACCACCTTCTAGTACCGGGTCGTCCTCTTCACCAGATCCACCTTCTTGTACCTGGTCGTCCTCTTTATCAGGTCCGCCTTCTAGTACCGGGTCGTCCTCTTCATCAGAACTGCCTTCTAGTACCGGGCCGTCCTCTTCATCAGAACCGCCTTCTAGTACCGGGTCGTCCTCTTCATCAGAACCACCTTCTAGTACCGGGTCGTCGTCTTCATCACTGGACCACCTTCTAGTACCGGGTCGTCGTCTTCATCACGGGACCACCTTCTAGTACCGGGTCGTCCTCTTCATCGGGTTCACCTTCTAGTACCGGGTCGTCCTCTTCATCGGGTCCACCTTCTAGTACCGGGTCGTCGTCTTCATCACGGGACCACCTTCTAGTACCGGGTCGTCCTCTTCATCGGGTTCACCTTCTAGTACCGGGTCGTCCTCTTCATCGGGTCCACCTTCTAGTACCGGGTCGTCCTCTTCATCGGGTCCACCTTCTAGTACCGGGTCGTCCTCTTCATTGGGTCCACCTTCTAGTACCGGGTCGGACCTTTTTAATCCTGGTGTGATAGATGAAGCAGGTGGTGGAAACCTTCCTCAGAGGTTTTCTCCATATTAACATGACAGCATCACACAGTTGCTGCAGGTTTGTCTGCTGCATCCATGATGAGAATCTCCTGTTCCACCACATCCCAAAGCTGCTCTACTGGACTGAGATCTGGTGGCTGTGGAGGCCGTTGTAGTCCAGTGAACTCATCGTCATGTTCTAGAAAGCAGGTGTAGATGATCTGAGCTTTGTGACATGGTGCATTATCCTGCTGGAAGTAGCATCAGAAGATGCTCCACTGTGGTCATAAAGGGATGGACATGGTCAGCAACAATACTCAGGTAGGCTGTGCTGGTTCAACCAGGCCACGTTGGTACTAAGGAGCCCAAAGTGGGCCAAGAAAATCTCTCCCCGGTGTGTCTTCTGCTGCATCCTGGTCCAGACAACTGCTGCTCTGGATGTTTTCTCTTCTTCAGACCATCTCTGGAAACCCTGGAGATGGTTGTGTGTGGAAATCCCAGTAAATACTCAGACCAGCAACCATGCCACGTTCAAAGTCTCTTAAATCCTCTTTCTTCCTCATTCTGATGCTCAGCTTGAACTTCATCAAGTCATCTTCACCACGTGTGATTGGCTGGTTGGATTTTAGTGTTAACAGGAGTTACCCTTGGTCCATCACAGCTGCACTTAGTGATTTAAATTTTGTCTGATTAGGTCTGAATTTAAATACAAACTGATGCTAATCATTCAGCTGTGACACAGAAAGCTTCTCTGATGTAATATCTTTGACCTAAACTATCAGCTCAACTCCTGTTAAAGAGCAGCGAGCATCCGTTCATAGATGAGGAAACTATTGTCCAATCATAAACAATGCAGCTGCTCAGTATCTACAGATATTTCATTCTGGATGTGTTTATCAGGATGATCAGATGAGTTAAACACAGCGTCAGATAAATCTGTCAGTGTTCTGCTTCGCGTTGTTAGATCCTGCTTCTCTATATGTGTTATGATGCTGCTCTGTTGGGCTCAGCTGGCTACTTGTAATGGAAAATCAAAACATTAGACACATGGTTTACTCTGTAGATCAGTGCTCGTCATTCTAACACTCACACAGAGGGTTAGTACACAACCCTAATCCAAAATAACAGTGGACAGGAGTAAGTTATCCTGGGAATGAGTAAAGCAATCCTCCTAGGAATGAGAAAAGTAATCCTAGGAATGAGTAAAGTAATGCTAGGAATGAAAAAAGTAATCCTATGAATGAGTAAAGTAATGCTAGGAATAAGTAAAGTAATCCTAGGAATAAGTAGAGTAATCCTAGGAATGAGTAAAGCAATCCTCCTAGGAATGAGTAAAGTAATCCTAGGAATGAGTAAAGTAATGCTAGGAATGAGTGAAGTAATCCTATGAATGAGTAAAGCAGTCCTAGGAATGAGTAAAGCAATCCTGGGAATGAGTAAAGCAATCCTCCTAGGAATGAGTAAAGTAATCCTAGGAATGAGTAAAGTAATGCTAGGAATGAGTGAAGTAATCCTATGAATGAGTAAAGCAGTCCTAGGAATGAGTAAAGCAATCCTGGGAATGAGTAAAGTAATCCTAGGAATGAGTAAAGTAATCAAAGGAATGAGTAAAGTAATGCTAGGAATGAGTAAAGTAATCCTAGGAATGAGTAAAGTAATGCTAGGAATGAGTAAAGTAATCCTAGGAATGGGTAAAGTAATCCTAGGAATGGGTAAAGTAATGCTAGGAATGAGTAAAGTAATCCTATGAATGAATAAAGCAGTCCTAGGAATGAGTAAAGTAATCCTATGAATGAGTAAAGCAGTCCTAGGAATGAGTAAAGTAATCATAGGAATGAGTAAAGTAATCCTAGGAATGGGTAAAGTAATCCTAGGAATGGGTAAAGTAATGCTAGGAATGAGTAAAGTAATCCTATGAATGAGTAAAGCAGTCCTAGGAATGAGTAAAGTAGTCCTAGGAATGAGTAAAGTAGTCCTAGGAATGAGTAAAGTAATCCTAGGAATGAGTAAAGTAATGCTAGGAATGAGTAAAGTAATCCTAGGAATGGGTAAAGTAATCCTAGGAATGGGTAAAGTAATCCTAGGAATGGGTAAAGTAATGCTAGGAATGAGTAAAGTAATCCTATGAATGAGTAAAGCAGTCCTAGGAATGAGTAAAGTAATCATAGGAATGAGTAAAGTAATCCTAGGAATGAGTAAAGTAATCCTGGGAATGAGTAAAGTAATCCTAAGAATGAGTAAAGTAATGCTTGGAATGAGTAAAGTAATCCTAGGAATAAGTAGAGTAATCCTAGGAATGAGTAAAGTAATCCTGGGAATGAGTAAAGCAATCCTAGGAATGAGTAAAGTAATGCTAGGAATGAGTAAAGTAATCCTAGGAATGAGTAAAGTAATGCTAGGAATGAGTAAAGTAATCCTATGAATGAGTAAAGCATTCCTAGGAATGAGTAAAGTAATCATAGGAATGAGTAAAGTAATCCTAGGAATGAGTAAAGTAATCCTGGGAATGAGTAAGGTAATCCTAGGAATGAGTAAAGCAATCCTAGGAATGAGTAAAGCAGTCCTAGAAATGAGTAAAGCAGTCCTAGGAATGAGTAAAGTAATGCTAGGAATGAGTAAAGTAATCCTAGGAATGAGTAATGTAGTGAATTAGTGAGTAATCATTGCTACATGTTGGGTTTGGTGAAAACATCATATGTACTGTCGTCGAAGTACTGCAGTAGTACCAGTACATTAGTACCAGTATAGTAGGACCAGTACTACTGTACTAGTACTACCAGGGCTTTTGATAAAGAGGCTTGAACCACTTTTCCTTCCAGTGGACAGACGCGTCGCCATGACAAGGGAGATAATCAGATTACTTCTGAATGGAGACAGTGTGGAAGTAAAGCAATCAAAGACAAACGGAGTAAGAAAAATAAAAGGAGGTAGGGAATTAAACGAAGGAAGGATGGGGTGAGATGTACAAAAACGAAAGATAATGAAACCGTAAGGAAAGAAAGGACAATAGAAAGACAAAGGAGATGATGTGACAGGTGAGAATAGGAAGGAAGAAAAGAAAATGAGGAAAATTAAACCATCTAATGAAGGAAAGTACGTGAGTGTAATAAACTAAATAAAGGAAGTAGGTAGAAGTAGGATTTTTTCCCTGATTTCAGCCTCTTTGCTTGTATTTAGCCTGTGTTGGATGATGTGCTGGAGCTGAACATCTTCTGCTTCTCAGATGAGTTTCATTGTTCATCACACACACATTTCAGATCCCCATTAACACCCCACCGTTTACCTCAGATGAGACCAGCAGGTGGATCAGCTTCCTGTCAGTCAGGGTCGTTTTTCCTCTCATGGCTTTTTTTGAGGGGTGGTTACCATGGAGACCTTCTGCCACCATGACAACACCACTCTGCCATGTGTGTGCTTACTTTCCGTCTGTAGTGCTGAGGTTTTATGATCAGCTGCAGTTTGGACAGAACTTCCTTTTTTCTGAAGTTAATTAACACATAATTAAAAAGTTTGACAATGTCTCTGCAGTACTGGTACGAAGGGGACGAGGCCGGCGATCTGCCCGTGGATTTCTCCATCGTCTGGGACGGAGATTTCTTTATCGACAAGCCTTCGTACATGAAAGGTAAAATGGCTCCTCTGTCCACCTCTTCCACTACAACTACAAAAAACGTTGGGATGCTTTTGTAAGATCTAATTCAAACCAGAATCTCATCAACATATTTTATTCCCAGTAGAAGGTCAGCAACATGAAACTGAGACGTTTCACCATGAGATGAAAATATGAGCTGATAGTGAATCTGATGGAAAAAGTTGGAACAGGAAGAACACAACACTGGAAAAGTACCTGGTACAAACCAGAAACACCTGGAGGAGCATTTGACAACTAATCAGGTTACCTGGCAACAGGTCAGTAACATGACTGGTATAAAAGGAGCATTTCAGAGAGGCAGAGTCTCTCAGATGGAAAGAGCTTCACCAATCTGAGACAAACTGGATCTAAAACTGGAACAATTTCAGAAAAATGTTCCTCAGACTTTGAAGATCCACCATCTACAGTGTAGAATATCATCAGAAGATTCAGAGAATCAGGAGGAATCTCTGTGTGCTCGGGACAAGGCTGGATGCTGGTGATTCTGCATTAAAAGCAGACATGATTCTCTACTGGAAACCACTGCATGGACTCAGGAAGACTTCCAGAAACCACTGTCTGTGAACACAGTTCACCCTGAAACCCACAAATGCAGGTTAAAGCTCCATCATGCAGAGAAGAAGCCAGATGTGAACAGGATCCAGAACCAGCTTCTTCCATCTTCTCTGGACCAAAGCTCATTTAAAATGGTCTGAGACAAAGTGGAAACCTGGATGAAGATGTGAAGTAGTTTGTGGAAAGCATGGACGGCGTGTCCTGCAGACTAAAGAGGAGAGGGAGCATCCAGCTTGTTATCAGTGGACAGGTGAAAAGCTGCATCTCTGATGGGATGGGGCTGCATTAGTGCCTATGGCGTGGGCAGCTTCCACATCTGTGAAGCTCCATCAATGCTGAAAAGTACACGGAGGTTTTAGAGCAACATCTGCTCCCATCCAGACAACGTCTCTTTCAGGGAAGGCCTTGCAGATTTCAGCAAGACGATGCTGAACCACATCCTGCATCCATCACAGCAGCATGGCTTCACAGGAGAAGAGTCCGGCTGCTGAACTGGCCTGCCTGCAGTCCAGACCTTTCACCAGTACACAACATCTGGAGCTTCATGGAAGCAGAAATCCAGCAACCAAGGCCCTGGGGTCTCATTTATAAAACTGTGCGTAGGATTCTTACTAAAAGTGTACTTACGCCCAAAACCGGAAGTTGGCGTACGCCATAAAATATTCTGAATTATAAAACCGTGCGTACGCACAGGTGCAAGCAATTTCCCCTTTATAAATCACACTCGTCCTTGAAGTTTGCGCAGGTGAATTTGGCTCATGTTCCGCCCACTACACACCCACTTTCCACCATAAATGGTCAATGCAAAGTACCTCAGCGTGTATTAAAATGAGCCAGCTGATCCATGTTGTGATCCATGAACAATGGCAACCGCAGGGAAGCGAACCAAAAAACGCAACTTCACAGAGGCAGAAATCGATGCATTAGTGAGTGAGGTGGAGAGTCGAAAAATTATTTTGTTTGGTAGCCACAGTAGTGGCGTGACAAATAAGAGTAAGTGTCGTGAGTGGCAACACATAGTTACCTCAGTTAACTCTGTGAGTGGGACAGAGCGGACCATGGCGAGATCAAAAAGAAACCATCAATGAACTGAAGGAAATCATAACAACGCTGCATAATTTGTGTGACATTATGTTCGACATTTCAAACACATTAAAAGAGCTTGTGAAAAAGTGAACCTTATTGTCTGCTTAATCGCTGCATGACCTCCTCACGGAGCCGTGCCCCGTGTTGGAACTCCCTGTGTCTGGGAGGGGGCTGTGGGTGAGGGTCGGCATTCCGAGGAGGGGGGAGGCCAGGAGGTAGTTGGATGCCGTGCCTCAGTGCCAGGTTGTGCAGCACGCCACACGCCCTCACGATCCTGCGCACCTTTTGGGGATGGTACAATAATCTACCCCCTGACGCATCCAGACACCGCCACCGGCATTCTAAAAGGCCGGGAGTGAGCGGTATTGAACAGGGTCTCCTCTGCGCTCTGGGGGTTTGGGAAGGGGGTCAGGAGCCAGCGCCGGAGGGGGTAGCCACTGTCCCCTGCATTTCAATGAAACAGTGCATCAGTGGTCTGCATCTGGCTAAGCTGGTTGTCAATATAAAGTTATTGTCTTACCAAGAAGCCAGCCATCACGTACAGCGCCTGCCTGCAGTCTCTTCTCTACACTGCTTTGCGCTAGGATGTAAGAGTCATGTGTAGAGCCAGGCCATCGTGCAACTACATTTGTCAACATCATGTTGGATTGACATATGACTTGAACACTGATAGTATGCACATGCTTCCTATTGACATACATGAATTCATCGACATATGGGGCCCTTATAGCAATATGAGTGCAGTCAATTGCGCCGAGAAGAAGAGATGCTACACCATGCTGAACACCACCCTGGAACTACTTTTTACACCGTGCTGAACATCACCCTGGAACTACTTTTTACACCGTGCTGAACATCACCCTGGAACTACTTTTTACACCGTGCTGAACATCACCCTGGAACTACTTTTTACACCATGCCAAACATCACCCTGGAACTACTTTTTACACCATGCTGAACACCACCCTGGAACTACTTTTTACACCATGCTGAACATCACCCTGGAACTACTTTTTACACCATGCTGAACATCACCCTGGAACTACTTTTTACACCGTGCTGAACATCACGCTGGAACTACTTTTTACACCGTGCCGAACATCACCCTGGAACTACTTTTTACACCATGCTGAACACCACCCTGGAACTACTTTTTACACCATGCCGAACATCACCCTGGAACTGCTTTTTACACCGTGCTGAACACCACCCTGGAACTACTTTTTACACCATGCTGAACACCACCCTGGAACTACTTTTTACACCATGCTGAACATCACCCTGGAACTACTTTTTACACCATGCTGAACACCACCCTGGAACTACTTTTTACACCATGCTGAACATCACCCTGGAACTACTTTTTACACTGTGCTGAACACCACCCTGGAACTACTTTTTACACCATGCTGAACACCACCCTGGAACTACTTTTTACACCATGCCGAACACCACCCTGGAACTACTTTTTACACCGTGCTGAACACCACCCTGGAACTACTTTTTACACCATGCTGAACACCACCCTGGAACTACTTTTTACACCATGCCGAACACCACCCTGGAACTACTTTTTTCAGACATGTTGCTGCATCAAATTCACTATCAGCTCATATTTTCCATTAGATGGTGAAATGTCTCACTTTCATCATCTGTCATGTTGTTGATCTTCTACTGAGGATCCAAGATGTTGATGAGATTCTGCTTTTATTTTGACAACATCCGTTTTTGGAACTGGACTTAAAATCACGGAGCATGCTACACCATGCTAACAGTGAGTCGTGAACACAGCATCTAAGTCATTTATAAAACACGTCCAGTGCGTTTTTTTAACAGTGGTTTGTCATTTGCCAGCGTTGCTGTATAAATGTGAAGCCCAGCGCTCCAGCTGCGGTCAGTGCCTCAAAGCTCCGTCTACTTTCGAATGTGGGTGGTGCGCCGAGAGCAGGAAGTGCCTCCTCAGACAGCACTGTCCCTCACCTGAGCAGAACTGGATGCATCATGGCCGCCACAACCTGCGCTGCAGCCACCCGCGCATCACGAAGGTACACCGTCACACCTGCTGCAACCAATCACCTCTAAATGTTGATTTTCTGATGCTTTGTTTGTTTATTGTTATCCAAACATGTAGGTCCTGCATTAACCAGTAGATGAGGATGTTTTCTGGCTCGTTGTTTGTCTTCTTCTTTGGTAATTCTGGATGCAGCGCCACCTCTGGCGAGGAGGGGAAACGGATAAATCTGGCTCACCTCTTAGTTAAAACCTGAATCTTAGAAAAGTTTTAATTAGAATATTATAAATAATAAGCATCTTGACAATTTTAACTATACATGAATAATTTATTTATAACAATTGAAAACAATAATTTTAACCACAATGATCCATGATAACAGCATTATTTATCACATTTCACCATAAAAACATCACCATCACTACTATGTTGCTAAGAGACCTCTATTTAGACCTGGACATGATGATGAAGCCACTTCCTGTCAGACTTTCCACCAATCAGAGAGCTTAGATTGACGGTAACGTCCAATCAGGAGCAGCCAAAGATCAACCAGTGAGCAGAAAGTTCTATGTGTGTGTGAAAAGAAGAAAAATAATGCTCCTCTATGGCTGGAATAAAGCCAAGAAGACGTTTCTGATGCACGGTGGCGCCACAAAGCAGCTGAGCTGGAGTTGGTTTAGTGAGGATAGCAGGTAAATAGTAGCAGGAATAACTGGAAATGAGGAAAAAGTGGAAACATGGAAATAGTTTCTGTTGTGTGTTTGTTTCAATAACAATATTTTTTCTCCTGAAAGCCAAGACTTGAGAGAACGATGAGATGAGAAAAGGTTTGGTCACTGTTGGTCTGTGTGTTATTTCTACAAAGTTCTGTTAGTAATAAATTCTGCTTTCTTCTTCTGGTCGACCTTTATGCTGCTAAATCTATTCATACATTCATTTTACATCATTTTACCTCCCAGTCTGACAGCTGCTACACACTGGTTTATACTGGGATTAAAAGCTGCTACAGACTGGTTTATACTGGGATTAAAAGCTGTTACAGACTGGTTTATACTGGGATTAAAAGCTGCTACAGACTGGTTTATACTGGGATTAAAAGCTGTTACAGACTGGTTCATACTGGGATTAAAAGCTGTTACAGACTGGTTTATACTGGGATTAAAAGCTGCTACAGACTGGTTTATACTGGGATTAAAAGCTGCTACAGACTGGTTTATACTGGGATTAAAAGCTGTTACACACTGGTTTATACTGGGATTAAAAGCTGCTACAGACTGGTTTATACTGGGATTAAAAGCTGTTACAGACTGGTTTATACTGGGATTAAAAGCTGCAACACACTGGTTTATACTGGGATTAAAAGCTGCTACACACTGGTTTATACTGGGATTAAAAGCTGCTAAAGACTGGTTTATACTGGGATTAAAAGCTGCAACAGACTGGTTTATACTGGGATTAAAAGCTGCTACAGACTGGTTTATACTGGGATTAAAAGCTGTTACAGACTGGTTTATACTGGGATTAAAAGCAGCTACAAACTGGTTAATACTGGGATTAAAAGCTGCTACAGACTGGTTTATACTGGGATTAAAAGCTGCTACACACTGGTTTATACTGGGATTAAAAGCTGTTACAGACTGGTTTATACTGGGATTAAAAGCTGTTACAGACTGGTTTATACTGGGATTAAAAGCTGCTACAGACTGGTTTATACTGGGATTAAAAGCTGCTACAGACTGGTTTATACTGGGATTAAAAGCTGCTACAGACTGGTTTATACTGGGATTAAAAGCTGCTACACACTGGTTTATACTGGGATTAAAAGCTGTTACACACTGGTTTATACTGGGATTAAAAGCTGTTACAGACTGGTTTATACTGGGATTAAAAGCTGTTACAGACTGGTTTATACTGGGATTAAAAGCTGCTACAGACTGGTTTATACTGGGATTAAAAGCTGCTACAGACTGGTTTATACTGGGATTAAAAGCTGCTACAGACTGGTTTATACTGGGATTAAAAGCTGCTACACACTGGTTTATACTGGGATTAAAAGCTGCTACACACTGGTTTATACTGGGATTAAAAGCTGCTACACACTGGTTTATACTGGGATTTAAAGCTGCTACAGACTGGTTTATACTGGGATTAAAAGCTGTTACAGACTGGTTTATACTGGGATTAAAAGCTGCTACAGACTGGTTTATACTGGGATTAAAAGCTGTTACAGACTGGTTTATACTGGGATTAAAAGCTGCTACAGACTGGTTTATACTGGGATTAAAAGCTGCTACAGACTGGTTTATACTGGGATTAAAAGCTGCTACAGACTGGTTTATACTGGGATTAAAAGCTGTTACAGACTGGTTTATACTGGGATTAAAAGCTGCTACAGACTGGTTTATACTGGGATTAAAAGCTGTTACAGACTGGTTTATACTGGTATTAAAAGCTGCTACAGACTGGTTTATACTGGGATTGAAAGCCGCTACAGACTGGTTTATACTGGGATTAAAAGCTGTTACAGACTGGTTTATACTGGGATTAAAAACTGCTACAGACTGGTTTATACGGGGATTAAAAGCTGCTACAGACTGGTTTATACTGGGATTAAAAGCTGCTACAGACTGGTTTATACTGGGATTAAAAGCTGCTACAGACTGGTTTATACTGGGATTAAAAGCTGCTACAGACTGGTTTATACTGGGATTAAAAGCTGCTACAGACTGGTTTATAGTGGGATTAAAAGCTGCTACAGACTGGTTTATAGTGGGATTAAAAGCTGCTACACACTGGTTTATACTGGGATTAAAAGCTGCTACAGACTGGTTTATACTGGGATTAAAAGCTGTTGCAGACTGGTTTATACTGGGATTAAAAGCTGCTACAGACTGGTTTATACTGGGATTAAAAGCTGCTACAGACTGGTTTATACGGGGATTAAAAGCTGCTACACACTGGTTTATACGGGGATTAAAAGCTGCTACAGACTGGTTTATACTGGGATTTAAAGCTGTTACAGACTGGTTTATACTGGGATAAAAAGCTGCTACAGACTGGTTTATACTGGGATTAAAAGCTGTTACAGACTGGTTTATACTGGGATTAAAAGCTGCTACAGACTGGTTTGTACTGGGATTAAAAGCTGTTACAGACTGGTTTGTACTGGGATTTAAAGCTGTTACAGACTGGTTTATACTGGGATTAAAAGCTGTTACAGACTGGTTTATACTGGGATTAAAAGCTGTTACAGACTGGTTTATACTGGGATTAAAAGCTGTTACAGACTGGTTTATATTGGGATTAAAAGCTGCTACAGACTGGTTTATACTGGGATTAAAAGCTACTACACACTGGTTTATACTGGGATTAAAAGCTGCTACAGGCTGATTTATACTGGGATTAAAAGCTGCTACGGACTGGTTTATACTGGGATTAAAAGCGTTTACAGACTGGTTTATACTGGGATTAAAAGCGTTTACAGAATGGTTTATACTGGGATTAAAAGCTGCTACAGACTGGTTTATACTGGGATTAAAAGCTGCTACGGACTGGTTCATACTTGTTTTAAAAGCTGCTACAGACTGGTTTATACTGGGAATAAAAGCTGCTACAGACTGGTTTATGCTGGGATTAACAGCTGCTACAGACTGGTTTATACTGGGATTAAAAGCTGCTACAGACTGGTTTATACTGGGATTAAAAGCTGTTACAGACTGGTTTCTACTGGGATTAAAAGCTGCTACAGACTGGTTTATACTGGGATTAAAAGCTGCTACAGACTGGTTTATACTGGGATTAAAAGCTGCTACAGACTGGTTTATACTGGGATTAAAAACTGCTACAGACTGGTTTATACTGGGATTAAAAACTGCTACAGACTGGTTTATACTGGAATTAAAAACTGTTACAGACTGGTTTATACTGGGATTAAAAACTGCTACAGACTGGTTTATACTGGGATTAAAAACTGCTACAGACTGGTTTATACTGGGATTAAAAACTGCTACAGATTGGTTTATACTGGTATTAAAAGCTGATACAGACTGGTTTATACCGGGATTAAAAGCTGTTACAGACTGGTTTATACTGGGATTAAAAGCTGCTACAGACTGGTTTATACTGGGATTAAAAGCTGTTACAGACTGGTTTATACTGGGATTTAAAACTGCTACAGCCTGGTTTATACTGGGATTTAAAGCTGCTACAGACTGATTTATACTGGGATTAAAAGCTGCTACGGACTGGTTTATACTGGGATTAAAAGCTGCTACGGACTGATTTATACTGGGATTAAAAGCTGCTACGGACTGGTTTATACTGGGATTAAAAGCTGCTACAGACTGGTTTATACTGGGATTAAAAGCTGCTACGGACTGGTTCATACTTGTTTTAAAAGCTGCTACAGACTGGTTTATACTGGGATTAAAAGCTGCTACAGACTGGTTTATACTGGGATTAAAAGCTGCTACAGACTGGTTTATACTGGGATTAACAGCTGCTACAGACTGGTTTATACTGGGATTAAAAGCTGCTACAGACTGGTTTATACTGGGATTAAAAGCTGCTACACACTGGTTCATACTGGGATTAAAAGCTGTTACAGACTGGTTTATACTGCGATTAAAAGCTGTTACAGACTGGTTTATACTGGGAATAAGAGCTTCTACAGACTGGCTTATATTGAGATTAAAAGCTGCTACAGACTGGTTTATACTGGGATTAAAAGCTGCTACAGACTGGTTTATACTGGGATTAAAAGCTGCTACAGACTGGTTTATACTGGGATTAAAAGCTGCTACAGACTGGTTTATACTGGGATTAACAGCTGTTACAGACTGGTTTATACTGGGATTAAAAGCTGTTACAGACTGGTTTATACTGGGATTAAAAGTCTGAATTTCATTAAATGCAGGAAGTTTTCCATTAGACTTATTTTAATGTTCAGCATTGGTTACAGTAGATGTAATTTTTAAACACCTAAAAATAAAACAGAGCCTTGCGGTACACCACAAGTAAGAGGAACAACTAGAAGATCAACAATCTCCTAGATAAACAAAAACTTATTTCAGTTGGATTTTACTTAAACCAGGTGAAAATGGAGTCTTTGGCCCAATCCCATTTCATCCCTTACCCCTTAAAACGGAGCTAGAAGGGGTAGGGCTGAAAAGTCAACCCCTATGAATTGGGACACCCCTTCAACAGTCACATACGTCATCAGTAGTCACTAAAGAACATTTTACACAGGAACTGGAAGAAACTAAATAAAAAAAAACAATAAATATATTAAAAAATATTAAACAATGGGGCTCAAACAGGAAAAACCAGCAACACTTCTGGCTGTATTTAAAAAAAACTAGGAAAAACTATATTGTGCATCGTTGCTGTTTGTGAAGCTGAAATATCTCCCTCATCACTGCGTGTCAGTCTGATCTATGAGCAGTGAGCAAACCGCTGCTGCAACGCGACGCTGCGTCTTTTATGACATATCCGCCGGGACACCGGTACAAAAGTAATGCGGCCCACTGGGAATCCTCTAGAACCTCTCCATTAGCCGGCATTGCTCTTAAAGTGTATTCCAGCGTGAGAAATCAGAGGTTTAGCATGAGAGCGTAAGAAGCCACTCAAATGCACGAGTCTAACGGCCGATGCGTGACAGTAGCCCTGTAAACAAACGCAGCGTACCGGCTCGCACAGGCTAGTGGTTCACCACGGTCTCGTGCTGCTACATGCTGCTGTCAAACATGACATGAGAGAGATCACTCCACAAGAGCGTTCAGTCCAGATACTGCATAGTGAAACCTGTTGTCATACACAGTCTATGGTGAAGTAAGATGGGGGGACTAATAAAAACTATCGCGGTGGCAAACTTGTTGCGCTCATTTTTTCCTTACAGTGCAATTAACTGACTTATTGCTTATCGACAGGCATGTGTGGGACGTAATGTACGAATTTTGCATGCAATTAAAATTAATCGTGTGTGCTGGTATACGCTCTTTTCTCTGTGGCTTTTTTTTTTTTTTTTTTTTGTGCGAGTGTGTGTTGCCCTGCACCTCAAGAAAGCGTGATGTGCGTAGAAACACTTGCTTTCTCATATAGAACAGGAAATTTTTCATACCCCTCCGTTTCAAGTGGACCTCTGAAAAATCTTCGTTTGAAGGGGTATATAGCCCTACCCCTTACCCCTACCCCTCTGTCCTAAAAGGAATTGGGACACCCCTACCCCTTCACGTGAACGCGCAAAACGAAGGGGAAGGGCTAAGGGGTGAAATGGGATTCACCCTTTGATTCCGAGATGCTGTTCACGTCTGGACACCTGGATGTTCTGATCTGCTGGATTAACGGACGCAAACGGGTCGAAACTCAAACAGCTGATTTTACTGAACATGTTGTTTTAATGATCATTTATTATTTAAACAATTAAAAGTAATTTCTATGTTTATCTTTCAGTGGTTTATTTAGTGTCCATCATTTAGAAGCAAATTTAAAAGCTGCTCCTCTTCCACAGATTGATCCGCTGACTGGACCCCGGGAGGGGGGAACCCGGGTGACGATCGAGGGGGAGAACCTGGGTCTGCAGGTGAAGGAGATCACACACGTCCAGGTGGCGGGGGTTCGCTGTAACCCTGCCGCGTCGCTCTACATCAGCGCGGAGAGGTGAGTGCGTGTCCGACAGAACGCATCAGGAAAAAGACGGAGACGTGTTCTGACCGGGTTCCCGTGTCTGCAGGATCGTGTGCGACATGGCCGAAGCCCTCCTCCCCCACTCTCCGGGCGGTCCCGTGGAGCTCTGCATTGGCGTGTGCAGCGCTGAGTTTCGAACCCTCTCCACTCAGATGTACTCCTTCGTGGTGAGTGTTTCTGAGAGAGGATTCTTCATCGTGTTCATACAACACACACAGATCTTCGTTAGAGACCAAGAAAAAAATGCCAACTGACCACAAACCGAGCATCCAGGAAGTCAACAACAGAGACAAAAAGTAACTGGAAAGATTAAACGAAGAGTCACAAAACAGAGAATCAAAATCTGAACTGATTTCTCAACAGAGCCTGTTCATTGGAGTTGCTATGACAACTGCCTGCTCGTTGCTGTGATGTCACACGACACACCCTTCAAACAGCTGCTCTTTACAAATAAAATGTCACTTGGAAAACGTTCTTGAATCGTGAGCACAAAACGATCTGCCGAACACACTGACGTCATTTCTTGAGTTAAAACCACCTCCTGCCCCGAGGAGACAAGGAGGAGAAAAGATATAATGAAAGTGAATGGAGTGGGGATGCGCTGCACTCTGAGGCCATTCGACAGAAAACCATGAGACCTTTCACAATACTGGTTACACTGGATGAAAGCCTGGAAAAGGCCTACGTTCTGATATATAATCTTTGTACAGAATAAACTGTGGACGTGAGAAAAGTTTGTTTGAGAAATTTTCAGAATAATTTAAGACCAGATTTAAGGTGATTGACACCACATGCAGGAGAAGGGAGGCTCTGAGGGCGATTTCTGAATTTTCATCTCATTTAAATGATTAAAATTTCCTTTCAGACAGCGCTAGTTTTATCTTTCGCGACCCGTTTAAACTTTGATTGAAGTTTAAAGTTAAAGAACGCAGCATAGTCAAGGTATGCCTGAAGGCGGCTGGTTTTTTTCACTCATAAAAGCAAAGTCTCATTCAATTTAATGGGACACAAATTGTATTTTATTTGTTTTTTACTATTTACCCTAAAATAGTAAGACTTTTGTACAGTAAAATTTGAACTTTCTTGGGGTGAATCTCATCTGCTCGACGAGTTAGATGCTTAAAATGGAAAGATTCTGGAATAAATGTAAACAGTAAGATGCTGACACCATAACTGAACCAAAAATCATCAGGAAATTAAACATCGGAAACACGATGACTGTGATGAGAACTGGGAAACATTTCGGCCGAACTTCAACAACTCCTTTAAATTCTCAAAGGAAAAAAGATCCTGAAAATACACAACTTTTTTTGTAATAAAATCTTTATTCCGTCTCTGTCTTTAGTCTCCTCCTCTTCCTCTTGCAGAGCCCCAGTTTTACCTGGATCAACCCAGAGAGGGGTCCGGTTTCTGGCGGAACCAGGCTGACGGTGACCGGTCGATACCTGGACGCCGGCAGCACCGTCACCGTTTACATCGACAAGGAGCCGTGTCTGTTTGTCAAGTCAGTCCTCCTCCCTACCGTCATTGCTGGGTTTACGATCAACCCGATATAACGCCGCCTTCCTTCCCCAGGCGGACCAAACAGGAGATCGTCTGCATAACTCCGACATCTACGACCGGAACTGGCTCCGCCCCCATCCGTCTGATGATTGACAGGGCGGAGGTGACGAACTCAGAGGTCAGCTTCAAGTACACCGAGGACCCAACCATCACCAGCATCGAGCCCAACTGGACCATCCTCAAGTAATCCCTCAGATCCAGAACCGCCTCCATTAAAACCAGCTGATCAGAGTCATTGATCTGAATCTTCTGTGTGTGTGTGTGTGTGTGTGTGTGTGTGTGCGCACGCACAGCGGCAGCACGGTGATAACGGTGACCGGAACCAACCTGCTGACCATCCAGGAGCCCAAAGTCAGAGCCAAATATGGCGGAGTTGAAACTAATAACGTAAGAACCACCGCGGATCGTAGCTCTTCCAGCCCGACGCGATTGAGATGATCGTAATTCCTCAACGCTGACGGAGTAATTCCAGCCGGTTCTAAAAGATGGAAAATGGAAGCCTCCCTTAGCCATGTTTACATGTTTACATGCTAAACATTTTATTCAATCATTAAATGTAATAAATATTTTAAATGGAATTGTTTCGATTTGGGTCTAAAATATCGTAATTCAGACTAAATGTTTGTGTTTCTGTCCTTTGACGTCGGTTCGGCTCTGACTTATTTGGACTTTAAATAAATTTAATACCTGACATTTTAACTGAGACCAAGACGAAGCGTTTCTATCAGATGGATCCAGAAATGCAGCCGATACCAGAGGTGTCTATCCTGAAACCAGAGGCCACCATCACTCCTGTTACTGGTTCTGTCCACTGAGCTGAGCTTTGTCGTCATCAGAACTCTTCTTCTTCTCTCCAGTACTGCTACCTGGTCAACGACAGCTCCATGACGTGTCTGGCTCCTGGGTTGGTCTACGGTAAGCCCCACCCACCAGAGGGAGCGCTGCAGCCCGATGAGTTCGGCTTCATCTTTGACCAGGTAAAACTCTGAACAGAACCAGCAGGTCTTTAGAAACACCTGGATAATTAAACATGGTGTCGACCTGTACAGGTGACCTCTCTGCTCGTCCTGAACTCCACCCCTTTCACCCACTACCCAAACCCGACCTTTGACCCCCTCGGGACCTCCGGGATCCTGGAGGTGAAACCGGGCTCCCCCATCATCCTTAAGGTAAGAGATGGGAGTAAGGTATGCAGTCTGGTGGGATGGATGAATTCTCACCTGATTGTTTTCTGCGTGTTCAGGGTAAAAACCTGATCCCTCCTGCCCCCGGTAACAACCGCCTCAACTACACCGTCCTGATTGGAGAGACTCCCTGCCTCCTCACGGTGTCAGAGAGCCAGCTGCTTTGTGATTCGCCGGATCTCACCGGAGAACAACGAGTCCTGGTGAGTGGCTGTACTTCAGTACTTTGGTTAATGGGACTGGTTCGTTAAGAACCACATCTAAAGACATCTAAAGGAAGGATTAACCCTTAAACCTCCATCAGATGGTTTGCCTCCACCAGCAGCGGTGGTGTGTAGCTCTGTGGGGTAAATGTGATGGATATTTTACCCTTTAGCTGATCTACAGACGTTTTCCAGCATTTCTATCCCGTCCAGGAGGTTTACAATCCAGCCACTAAATGTAGTTTTATTCAGAGACTCTATCTGGTAAATCCACCATGATAACAGCATTATTTATCACATTTCACCATAAAAACATCACCATCACTACTATGTTGCTAAGAGACCTCTATTTAGACCTGGACATGATGGTGAAGCCACTTCCTGTCAGACTTTCCACCAATCAGAGAGCTTAGATTGACGGTAACGTCCAATCAGGAGCAGCCAAAGATCAACCAGTGAGGAAGAGGAAAGCACAAAGAGACTGAATGATTTAAAAAAGGTGTAAAACATCTGGATGTTTTTTACAGTCTCATGTCCCGTTCTAACCTCCTCACACAAATTCAACTGATTCTTCATGTGTGATTTATTTATTCATGAGCATGTCGATGTGCTTCATCACAGTTTTAGTCCTCATGCATCAGGTTTTATTTAATTATCGTCTCATCTTCATTAAAAAAAAGGAAATAGTCTTCAACAAGAACTATTAGACAAAATGAGCACTGATAAACGAGTACGATAAAAAGCAGCTAGAGAAACATGATGAGAAATCAACATGGACAAACAAGCATAGAAAGTAGGAAGAGATTGAGAAAATACTCAGAAATATAAAATGATCTGACGTAGAAGCTAAACTACTGTAAAGCTGCAAAAACAAGTGGAAATAGACAATGAATTAACACAAAAGTGCTACAGTCAGCCGATTTGTGAAAGCAGCAGAAATTTTAGCTTAAAAATCATTTTTCATTTGTTGATTTGAAGTTTCTGCTGAAATAATCAGTTAACAGCTGATGTTTGTCTTCATGAGTCAGACTTTTCTGTTTTCTTCTTTTTTAACTGGATTCAGCTGTAAGAAAAGACAGAAAACACATAAAAAAATATTTAATTTACGGCCTCTGAGGTTGTTCATGTGGAGACGAGTGTCCTGAAAGAGGAGGAGGAGGAGGTCTCTGTAAAGGTGAAAGTCATTAAGTAGAGCTGCAGGGAGTTATGGGTAATTGCTCTGATATCACAGATCAAAGGGTGACGCACAAACACAGTTTCCACCACTTCAGAAAACATATCACTATAAACAAATCCCAACCTCGCTGTCGCCTTTTTATGACCAATAATTAGTTGTTTATGAGGTTAGCACAGAAAAAACTGTAATTTTAACCCTTCGTTTCAGTCAGACAAACATTACGATAATAAACGGAGTTAGGCCTTGAAGTTATTTCTGCATCTGATCACAAGAATTTGAGAAAATGTCTGACAGTAACTTTTATTTAGTACAATTTCCAGTTTTATTGCTTTATTTTCTTTTACTATGACTGAAAAATAAACATAATCATCCAAAACTAAATTGCATGCATTACGATGCCAGTTAGGAAAAAATGTTTTTCTGCCTTAAAATTGACTGAATAAACAGACAAGAGGAACATTTGGAGAGAAAATCCTTGACATAGCCAAAGCCTCTTCAAAATGTTTTATAAAACATGTTGCAGACTTAACCTCTAGTTTTATTTCATTATCGTACAGAACAAACACAGATGACAGAACCTCAGCTCTGCCTCTGGAGGGGAAATATTTTAATAAATCCATCCAAATATGTAAACATCATAATGTACCTGACCGGGACATTTCATTGTTGTTGAGTCCTCACAATGCACCTGTTTAAACAAGGTCCCCACAATGTCAATTAAACCACCACTTCCACACACACAGGTGTGTAAAGTTAAGTCTGCATCAGTGGCTCCTACCTGCAGCTCTATTGATATATTATTAAAACTATTGATTATTAAACATTAAAGTTAGTAATATGTGTTTAAATCTTCATAATTTATTCATCAGTGTGTTGAAATGAGCTTCATCTGTTGTTAAATTGATTTTTACAGACTGTTCAGAGGAAATGCTTTAATGAAAAATTAATACCAGACAACAAAGGCATTAAATCACACTGATGAAGATCAGTGTGTACGCAGCAGTGTGTGTTTGTCAGGATTTATCCTGCAGTTTTATAATCTGCTCTGACGTTTCTTTGTTCAGATTTATTAAGATACTCCTGTATTTTGGTATTCCAGTTGTTAAGCAGAGTGAAAGGTGTATAAAAAGATTAATAAAAAGAATTAAAGCACTACAGTAATAACTGTAGGGGAAGGCGGGAAACTGCCATAACTTGTGTTTACATATTTTTTGGACTTTGTGTACCTGGTCTTTTAACTATTGTTGTCTTAACTGTGTTTGTTGGTGATAGAAATGGTTTTACTGAGCTGGTAGCTGAGATTCTGGACTTTCTGTGGACACCACACATGTTTATAGTTACATCTACAGACCTGACGCTACACCCGGAAACCAGATGTTAACCCTTAACTCCCGGTAGCGGAGGCTGCAGGTGCAGAGGTGAAGCTAAACAGTCAAGCTAAGAATGAAAGTTTAGAGAATTTATATCCAGAAATGTGGATAATGAAGCAGTGAAGGTGCATGGATGGAAGTTATTGTGCATATTGTGAATATTTCTCTCTCCTCACCATCTAGAAGCTGTGAGATTCTCATCCTGCTTTCTGTGTGTGTGTGTTTAGTGCAGGGGTCTGCAGCCTTTCCAATCCAAAGAGACATTTTTCCCTCAGACAGCTAAATAAAACTCCTTTGGAGACGCAGATGTTACCAGACTTTTAGAAATAAGACATAATTTCTGATAAATATCTACTATAGAAGAACCAGATTTTATTTCTATTTTTAGGTTTTAAAATAAAGAAAAACATAAAACCTTTGCACAAAGAGGCTAGACAGACTTTCCAAAGTTCCCAAACTGATAAAAAATATTACTGGTACGTTTAATGTCATTATGTTGTAGAAATTCAATGTAATTATTCCATGAAAAAAAAACTTTGCTAAAAAAAAAGATAAAATTATATCTCTATTTTTATATTATATCTATATTAAAAAACACGAGTTCGTTCTTTAGCATGTTTAGCCATGTATTCAACGAGCCACTTGCAGGTCCGGAGCCGCAGTTTGAACACCCCTGATTTAGTATCTGTGAACCAGAATTTACTGCATTTTATTCAAATAGCAGAAGGCCACCTTTTTAAGAATAAGAACATTTTGCGTGTAAAAATGCAATTAATTGTGATGTTAATAACTCCTTTAATTAATATATGTTCTCTTTCTTTATTTTACCCTCTAACATTTCATGTATACCTGATAGTTCTGTCTGATACATGCTGCCGATTTCTGGTAAATGGAGAATAAATGGTGTAAATATGGCATAAATTGAGTGGACACAACACAAGACAACAGCTGTCCACTGTGTCCTGTAGATCCTGGTGGGTGGTCTGGAGTACTCCCCAGGAATGCTCCACATCTACTCGGACAGCGCGCTGACGCTGCCCGCCATCATCGGGATCGGTGCGGGTGGAGGCGTGCTGCTCATCGCCATCATCGCTGTGCTGATCGCCTACAAGAGGAAGACTCGCGATGCCGACCGGACGCTGAAACGCCTGCAGCTGCAGATGGACAACCTGGAGAGCCGGGTGGCGCTGGAGTGCAAGGAGGGTGCGTCCTTCCCTCCCTCCCTTCGTTTTATTCATCTCCGATGGTGTTTCTGACGCTGGGTTTCCTCCCTACAGCCTTCGCAGAGCTGCAAACGGACATCCAGGAACTGACCAACGACATGGACGGAGTGAAGATTCCTTTCTTGGAGTATCGAACCTACACCATGAGAGTCATGTTTCCAGGAATCGAAGAACATCCCGTCCTGAAAGAGCTTGACGTACGTACAGTTCCTCCAGTTCCTTCTATCCTCTGCTCTGCTTCTGACTTGTTGGTATTTGTGGTCTTTGAGGGTTTTCTCCTGGTTCTGGTCCAGCCAGCAGAGGCTGACCCGAGTCCTTGTCTGTTTCAGTCTCCAGCGAACGTGGAGAAAGCCCTGCGTCTCTTCAGCCAGCTGCTGAACAACAAGATGTTCCTGCTCACCTTCATCCACACGCTGGAGGCCCAGAGGTCCTTCTCCATGAGGGACCGAGGGAATGTCGCCTCGCTGCTCATGGCTGCTCTGCAGGTAGATGATGATGATGATGAAGGTTCTGAACACCTGCTGATCTACAGTCAGCCTAACAAACATTTATGTCAATTTGAGTGAAATCAGATAAAAACTGGCTACCAGGTTTTATGATCTTTTCACACTGATTTTAAAGAATAAAAACTTTCCAGAGCAGGTGGGCTGATTTTCAGACTGATGGAATTTAAAACCTTAGAAGTTAAAAACTTCTTGTCCGACACGTAGACCAGGATCTGATAGTGTTTAGATCTTTGATCAGATGCCACTGAAACCATAACTGGGAGTAATCACATCACTGTAATACTCAGATCTGATGCATCTGCATCCACGTCTGAAATTATTTTCTGAAAACCCTGGTCTACATTTTCCAGTCTGTTATTGGATATTAGAGTGCGTACGTGGTGATGGAACTTCCTGTTCATTTCAAAACATCTGCTCTTTGTTGAACATGGCAGTCCCCAGGATCTTAGCATTAGCTGCTAATGTGGGAGCTAATAAGCTCCTAAACAGACTACATGTGAATGTTTTACTTTGTTAACGCTCGGACTTCCTGCTCCTGCACACAGTAGAAACCTGGATTGTGGTTGGAACAGCTGGAGCAAAAAGCAGAAGGAGCATCCTGGTTGTTGTTAGTAACAAGTCCAAAAGTCTGCTTCTCTGACGGTGTGGGGTTGGATCATTCCACACACTGGTACATTACAGCAGCGCGGCTGAGGAAGAGGACCGTCCTGGACTGGAGTCCTGACCTGAAACAACGAGGACCCCGTACTGCCGACAGGTCTGCAGGAAGAGTGGGACAGAATAACTCCTGAAGCTCTTCAGCATTTGTGTCCTCGATGTTAGAACATCTTGAATGTGTTGGGAGAAGGGAATGTTCTAGACTGGGAAAAGATTCAGTGGACCAGGATTTTCTGAAAAATGTTTTGTATTTTTAACGCTATCTCATCATTTTCTGTTTTTTTTTTCTCTTCTGGAGTTTCTACAAACTGAGCATCTAACAAGCCGACACCAGAATTTCATAAATTATCTGATCTGTCCAACAGTTTGTTTTCCAGGAGATTCTGAATGATTTCACCTGGTTAAATATCTTCTAAGAACAGTTTAACTTGACAGTCACAACCTCCCGACTGTTCGTTGGATAAAATGTGGACTTTCCTGTCTCTTCAGGGTCGGATGGAGTACGCCACCGTGGTTCTGAAACAGCTGCTGGCCGATCTGATCGAGAAGAACCTGGAGAACAGGAACCATCCCAAACTGCTGCTGAGGAGGTACGTGCATCACCTGAAACACTCTAGATGTACTGTTTTCCATCAGGAACGAGGCGTGGAAGGCAGGAACGAGGTTTTAATTAAAAGTAATCTTACTAAGCAGAACATCATGAAGGCCTGACTCTGACATGACCTGAACCAAAACATGACGTAACGTGAAGACGAGAAATGAACTGGCAGAGAAAAACGAACCAGGCTAAACATGGACTAAACCAGGTGAACCAACGACAGGAAGCAGAACAAAAATAAACATGGCAAGACCATAAAAACCGAAGCCTGAAACACAGATCATGACAGTTTTCATTGGTCGCACCTGGAATATTCTGGAATTTTCCTGAAAATCCACCCACAAACACGCAGGTGGAGGATTGTCTTCAAAGATAAAGCAGCTGAAAGTTGAGCCCTCATTCTTTCATTCACCTCCTCCATCGTTTCCTCCTTCAGTGTGAAGCTGTTCCTGTATGGTGTCATGTGACCTGTGAGGTCAGAGCATTTAATGAATTCACCAATGACCTTTGACCTCTGTGTGTGTGTGTATGTGTGTGTGTGTTTAGGACGGAGTCTGTTGCTGAGAAGATGCTGACAAACTGGTTCACCTTCCTGCTGCATCGATTCCTCAAGGTATTCCTTCCTTCCTTCCTTCCTTCCTTCCTTCCTTCCTTCCTTCCTTCCATCTTTCCTCATCACCTAACTCCGCCCCTCCAGTCTGACTGTAAGCAACCAGATCGGAGCTGCAGTTAATTTATTTTAAATTAATAAAGAAACAGAGCGAGGCTGAAATTATTTAAAACAAAACAAAGAGCGTTCATTCTGCTGAGTCATCAAACCAACACAGAATATTTTGGCCAGATTTCCACGCAGCGCTTAAACATCATTTTACCCTGAAAGCGTGGCGTTCGGGCAAACGCGGCTAACTGAGGAGTCTGAAACCTGGAGTGTTCACATGCAGAATGAAGCCACACTGTCCCGGTGGACAGCAGAAGGCTGATCAGGGTTAAAAAGGTGGTTTCATGGCACCGAACAGCTGTTCACATCAACATCTGCCTCCAGCAAAACAAATGATGCTAGCAAAACAACAAATGATGCTAACAACAACAACAATTGATATTAACTTAAAGATGGAAACAAAGATAAAACTGGACTTGTGGTGAACTTTCTATCCTCTCTTCCCTCCTCGTTTCCTTTTCTTAGGAGTGTGCGGGTGAGCCTCTCTTCATGCTGTATTGTGCCATAAAGCAGCAGATGGAAAAAGGGCCGATCGACGCCATCACAGGAGAAGCTCGTTACTCTCTGAGCGAAGACAAACTCATCCGGCAGCAGATCGACTACAAACAGCTGGTAACACACTCACCATCACATGATCTTCAGATGCCTCACATGTAACAGTGTATCCATACACCCAACCCACCCAAAAGTAGTCCCAGCTCCAAACATCCATGGTTGGTTCTGTAGAAGTCAAGCTAATAGTTCCCCTCTGCTTACAGTCTTTATGCTAAGCTAAGTTAACCACTTGTAGCTCTGTACTGGGACCAGTTCTGATATCTGGTTTCATCAGGATCCAGTTCAGTTCCTACTGTTTGAACCCTGCGTGTTGGATTTTTATGTATCTTTTTCTTTTCTGTTACAGTTTCTCAAAATTTTATAATTTTTTTGTCCGTTTATTAACAATTTTAGGTATTTTAATTTTTGTTTTTGTAATGTCCACCCTGAAGGTATTAAAGCTGGAACAAATGTCTTCAAGTCATTGCTAGAAAAGATTATGAGAGATGTTTCTCAAATAAGAAAAAATCTACTTTTTACATCTGAATTTATTTTTCTGACAATTTTCAGAATCAAATACGATCCCCAAATTCCTGGTAGGGGTCTGAGAACTGACAATGGGTGGAAGGATGATTAACCTCGTAGCCAATCGGCTCCAATCTTGGACTTGGCCAACAGAACTGTGTTTAAATGTTTTTACCGCTGTGGACCATGTGACCTTTCACCTGGTCTCACTGGTTACTCACACAGACGCAAACTGAGAATCAGACATGCTCATGTGAATTCTCCCTCTTCACCTTCATTTCCAGCAGGAACCAGCGTTTTTACATGGTCATCGTTTCACACGATAAATCCGTCTCTATGCCGCTGGCTGCAATACCAGGTGTAAAAGATGGGCCTCTAACTGGCTCCAAGGTGGTTGTTATTGTGTTGAGGGGTCTCCATAGCAACAGGCATGTTGTTTACGAGTCATCAGTGTTGTTTTCCATCAGGAGCAGAATGAAGTTTCAGTGAGAAACGTCCATGTTCAAAGTAAATGTTTCTCTCACTGTGGCAGCAGAAGTTTCTCCATGAAGACCGATGACTCTGTTCTGTCCTCAGACGCTGATGTGCATCCCACCGGAGGGCGAAGCCGGGACCGAGGTGCCGGTCAAGGTGCTAAACTGCGACACGGTGACTCAGGTCAAAGACAAGCTGCTGGACGCTGTTTACAAAGGAATCCCGTTCTCACAGAGACCTCAGGCTGACGACATGGACCTCGGTACCTGCTGACATCAGACACATGACCTCACCTTAACATTTAGCATGATGCTGCTAACAAGATAAACAGCACAACATCCAGCCGAGGCCACTGGAAACATCAACTTTGATAGATATTGTTATGAAACTGAGGCATTAAGATGCAACTAGAACCCGATGATTAGTTTTTTGGTAACGGGAAGTTATTCATGAGAAGCACAGAGAAGGTTTAACTGTTAGCTGGGACAAAGTTTAGTCACATTTAGGTAACAGTTTCTGTTTGCAGGCTCTTCAGGCACCAAGAGCAACATTTATATAACAGATTGCTTCAGAAACTCGGTGAAAAAAGAATCTGAAAGAAGATAAAAATAATGTTATTGAACTTGTATCTTTATCGCTACGAAATAACCTTTAAACTTCAGGTCTGTTTTTCATCCAGTTCTTTCATTGTTACAGCTATTTCACAGTAGGGGGCAGCGTGGAGACGTGGCACTAGCATGGCTTAATCCAAACCTATTATTATTATTATTATTAACCTATATGTATTAGTTTAGCATCACTTGCTAAACCACACAGAAGAGACAGAGTAAGAAACAAAATTATCTATAAAACGAAGGTAAAACTGTCCAAACGTGCCGATTCAGATAAATGTTAGTAATGAGTATTTCCTTAACTGTCGTATACAGTCAGAAGGTAGCTAGCCAGTAGTGGTTATGTCACATCGTCTGCATACAAATGCAGCTGAATGCCCAATAATGTGGCTTTTAGTCGCATCTTTTTCGGATTCTTTTGCCTGGTGGAGACATTAGTCTGGAATTGCAACTGAAAGCAGCTTATTAACACTGCATGTTAACCCACAGTCACTGTCGAAGCATTTAAGGCTGTAGCTGTAAAATCTGGATTTTATAATCAAAGAAAGTCTGAAAAAAATTTGGGGCCCAGTGGGGCTCAGCCTGAAAGGGTGACGTGGGCCTCCCCTCCCCTGGGCTCACCACCTGCAGGAGGGGCCATAGGGGTCAGGTGCAGTGTGAACAAAAGCTAGCTCTAGGGACGTGGAATGTCACCTCTCTGGCAGGGAAGGAGCCTGAGCTGGTGCGCAAGGTTGAGCGGTTCCGGCTAGATATAGTTGGACTCACCTCGACGCATGGCTTGGACTCTGGAACCACTGTCCTTGAGAGGGGCTGGACCCTCTTCCATTCTGGAGTTGCTCCCGGTGAGAGGCACCGAGCAGGTGTGGGCATGTTCATTGCCCCCCACCTGTACGTTGGGGTTTACCCCGGTGGACGAAAGGGTAGCCTCCCTCCAACCTTCGGGTGGGGGGACAGGTCCTGACTGTTGTTTGTGCTTATGCACCAAATAGCAGTTCAGAGTACCCACCCTTTTTGGAGTCCTTGGAGAGGGTGTTGGAGGACACTCCTTCCGGGGACTCCCTCGTTCTGCTGGGGGACTTCAATGCTCACGTGGGCAATGACAGCGAGACCTGGAGGGGTGTGATTGGGAGGAAAGGGCCCCCCTGATCTGAATCCGAGTTTTGTTGTTGGACTTCTGTGCTTGTCATGGACTGTCCATAACGAACACCTTGTTCAGACATAAGAGTGTCCACATGTGCACTTGGCACCCGGACACTCTAGGATGCATTTGGATGATCGACTTTGTAGTCGTGTCCTCGGACTTGCAGCCGCATGTTCTGGACACTCGGGTGAAGAGAGGGGCGGAGCTGTCAACTGATCACCACCCAGTGGTGAGTTGGCTCAGATGGTGGGGGAGGATGATGGTCAGGCCTGGCAG
This sequence comes from Melanotaenia boesemani, assembly GCF_017639745.1. NCBI lineage: Eukaryota > Metazoa > Chordata > Actinopteri > Atheriniformes > Melanotaeniidae > Melanotaenia > Melanotaenia boesemani. Next base: position 1,600,877 of record NC_055694.1, on the reverse strand, counting down.
ACCCAAGCGTGTTGTGAGGGTCTGCTGGGAATGTCTGGGAGATGTCCCCTGTCTGAAAGAGTTTCATCTCCGGCAGAGCTTCAACCATGTCCCAGGCGAGGCGGGGGGACATTGAGTCCGAATAGGCTTTGTTCCATGCCTCTATTGTCAAGGCAGCCAGCCGCAGCTGTGGCTGTAAGGTCGTTGGTGCCTGTCGTGGCGGTAACCCCTGAACTCGTTGGTGGACACCGGTAGTAAGGGATGCCATCAAGCTGAAAAAGGAGTCCTATTGGGCCTTTTTGGCCAGTGGGACTCCATAGGCAGCTGATGGGTATCGGCGGGCTAAGCAGAGTGCAGCTTTGGCGGTCACTAAGGCAAAAACTCCTGGGAGGACATGGGAGGATTTTGTAGAGGCCATGGAGAATGACTTCTGGCAGCCACCATCCGGCGGCTCAGGAGGGGAAAACAGTGCTCCGTCATCACTGTGTACAGTGGGGATGGGGGGCTGCTGACCTCGACTCTGGACGTTGTGAGGCGGTGGAGGGAATACTTCGAAGACCTTCTCAATCCCACCAACACGTCTTCCGATGAGGAAGCAGAGTCTGGGGTAGCTGGTGCTGACTCCGCCAAGGCTGCCCTTTGTCACCGATTCTGTTTGTAACCTTTATGGACAGAAATTCTAGGCGCATCCGAGGTGTTGAGGGAATCCAGTTTGTTGGCCTCAGGATTGGGTCTCTGCTCTTTGCAGATGATGTGGTTCTGTTGGCTTCATCGGGCCGTGATCTTCAACTCTCACTGGAGCGATTCACAGCCAAGTGTGAAGCAGCTGGGATGAGAATCAGCACCTCCAAGTCCAAGACCATGGTCTTCAGCCGGAAAAGGGTGGAGTGCTCTTTCCGGGTCTGCAATAGGGTCCTGCCCCAAGTGGAGGAGTTTACATATCTCGGGGTCTTGTTCAGGAGTGAGGCAAGGACGGAGCGGGAGATGGACAGGTGGATCGGTGCGGCGTCTGCACTGATGCGGATTCTGCATCGGTCTGTCATGGTGGAGCTGAACCAAAAGGTCTCGATTTACCGGCCGATCTATGTTCCTACCCTCACCTATGGCCACGAGCTGTGGGTAGTGACCGAAAGAACAAGATCGTGAATACAAGCGGCCGAAATGAGTTTTCTCCCCAGGGTGGCCGGGCTCTCTCTTAGAGATAGGGTGAGAAGCTCAGTGATCCGGGAGGGGCTCAGAGTAGAGTCACTGCTCCTCCACATCGAGAGGAGCCAGATGAGGTGGCTCGGCCATCTGGTCAGGATGCCTCCTGGATGCCTCCCTGGTGAGGTGTTCTGGGCACGTCCCACCGGAAAGAGGCCCCGGGGAAGACCCAGGACATGCTGGACGGACTACATCTCTCGGCTGTCCTGGGAACGTCTCGGGATCCCTCCGGATGAGCTGGTGAATGTGGCCGGGGAGAGGGAAGTCTGGGTTTCCCTGCTTAGGCAGCTGCCCCTGCGACCCGACTCCGGATAAGCGGCAGAAAATGGATGGATGGATGGACAAAGTCTGAATGACTTCAAAATGTCTGTGCAGAGATTTATTTCATTCTTCCAGAGTCAGACTAAAGATTTTTGTCCAAAAAGTTTTTAAAACTGTAAACCAGCTGTTTTCTTGTAGAAACATCAGTAAAAAGACCGGCTAAAGCTAGCAACAAGCTCACTGGAGATGGGAACGAAGGTAACAGTTATAACGTAAAGAGATTATTTAACGCGAAACAAAGTTCATACAAGCGAATCTGAGCAAATACCAGAAGTAGATCTTCCGCCATTGCTGTGGTGGCGTTTGTGTTCATGCAGAAAAGAAGAAAAACAGTTTTCTAAACATTATCGAGGAAATCTGGAAGAAATCGTGCACTCTTTGAATGTCGTGGGAAACTTCAGCTGTGGGGAAAAAAATTAAATCAAAGAAATAGGACCTTTAGGATTTCACTGATTTGGTGTAAACGTTTTAATGTAACTCAGAGGCTGAAACTAACGTGTTGTTTTGTCAGAGTGGCGTCAGGGTCGACTGACCAGGATCATCCTGCAGGACGAGGACGTAACGACCAAGATTGAGAGCGACTGGAAGAGACTGAACACGCTGGCTCATTACCAGGTACAGACGTTCATCGCCTTCAGCAGAAACTTTTATTTCTGATGTTCTCCGTCCTTCCTGCAACAGTCAGAACGAGGAAAACAAGCTGAAGCATAATGAAGTCCCGCAGCCCAGAATCTATTTCTATAAGATTAAATATTTTCAATTAATTATTTTCTCAATGAAAGAAATTTAATTTTAAATTTCGAAATTAAAATTTTTATTTGAAATGGAATTTTATTTAAAATAGAATAAAGGAATATCAGCTATTATTCATTTATTTTTTTAATTTTTTTAATTGATTTATTTTATAGTATTCATTTTCATTATTTGTCATTATAAATAAAATCTTTTATAAACTTTTTGAAGGCTGTTTTTAGATGTAAAATAATTAAATGGAGCAGAATATGACAGCAGGAATCAAACATAAAAATGTCGGCATGATAAATATGTAGCATTGGGTTGGAACGATATAGATCCTAGCAGGTCTGGACCCTGCTGAGGGGAAAAGAACCGAGCCACCTTCAGCTGGAGCTCAGAGTCTCCTCACCAGGAACTTCCTCCGAGATTATCTGGACTGTTGTCGGGAAAAGAACCGACCGAATGGGAGGAAAATGAGTCAGCTGACTGATGTGATGCTGTGCGTTGCTAGGTAACAGACGGCTCTCTGGTGGCGCTGGTCCAGAAGCAGGTTTCTGCCTACAACATTGCCAACTCCTTCACCTTTACCAGATCCCTAAGCAGATACGGTACCGTACACACACACACACACACACACACACACACACGCTAATTAGCTGTATGAGGTTCTTACTTTTCTTATCGCCTGTGATGGACTGGCGACCTGTCCAGGGTGTTTTCCACCTCTCGCCTCCAGCAGCAAGCCTGTGCATGAATAAGCAGGTATAGAAACTGGATGATGTCGCCTTTATGTGCGGAAGAATATGAAGATGATGTCAGAGATGAGGTCATCCTTACCTGCAGTTCAGGTTACCACCTGGAGTTCTGTCTACCTGCTTCCTGCAGGTCAGCCAGTCAGTATTATTTTAGTTGTAAAAATGAAATATCATCAGTTATCAGACAAAATTATTTTCTTCCTTCTTGGTGGTCATATTCCAGAAAATCATTGATGAAACTATCGTGAAAGAATCACCAAGGATGAAGGTTATGGAGTCGAAAAAAGAGAGAACGTGTTTCCTTTGACTTTTAAGCAACAGTAAATTGTTTCCATGCGTTCACATACATAAATATTCATGTAGGTTTCACATTCGGGAGCTGAGGTTGTTGATGTTGACTTGACCTTGTCTTGACTGGGCCGCCTGTACATGAGGCAGCTTGAGATACATGGAGTACAGAAGACAGCAGGAAGCAGCAATGCTAACATGTAGCATTGCTGCTAAGAGACTCCAAACCAAACACAGTGCAAACCCCAAGCAAGAAGTTATTCATTAGAAAATACTTTACTAGTTCCTAGGACTGCTTTACTAGTTCATAGGGCTGCTTTACTAGTTCATAGGACTGCTTTACTAGTTCATAGGACTAATATGGGGCGGCATGGCCCAGTGGGTAGAGTGGTCATCCTGTAGCCCAAAGGTTGCCGGTTCGGTCCCGGCCCCGGAGAGGTCATGTTGAGGTGTCCCTGAGCAAGACACCGAACCACTACTTGCTCCTGATGGCTCGTGGTTGAGCGCCTCGCATGGCAGCTTCCACCATCAGTGTGTGAATGTGTGAATGTGATGTGTATATATAAAGCGCTTTGGGTAAAAGCACAATATAAGTACAGACCATTTACTAGTTCCTAGGACTACTTTACTAGTTCCTTACTCACTTCCTTTAGATCAGTCAGACATATTTTTGCAGAAAAGAGCTTCATGTTGTTTCTGAGCTGAAGTTCATCGTCATTATTGGCGAGTCAAATGATGGACAGAGAATTGACCCAATAAAAGTTGGTACCCATCAGTATCACCTTCATTTTTATAGTTTTAACCCTGAATCTCTGCGAGGGAGGTAAAGAGTTCCGCGTCAGCCTGACTTGAGAATCGTGAGGTTGGAATTATCTGTAAACAGTAAAGCAAACAGGTTGTTGTTGGACTGACGGATGCCACAGCATCTTGGTGTATTTGCTAGAAATTCCTCTGAAACGTGACGTGTCTGATGTGATTTAACGCCAACTTTTAACGTTGATCCACAGCAGAGTTTTTAATAAAACATCTTGGAAATGAAACTTCAGCTCGTATCAGGAACTAGAGAAAAACGTTTTATTTCCTGTTTGTCTTCAGAGTCGTTACTACGGACGTCCAGCAGTCCCGACAGCCTGAGATCCAGAGCTCCGATGATCACTCCGGACCAGGAGACAGGTACTGTTGGAGGGTCGGATACCAGCAGCGTTCCAGATGTTTGAGGACAAACGGGAAGTCCTGGTTCATTCAGCATCTGGTTGGATTAAAGCTTCTGGATTTCTGTGTTTCCAGGAACTAAACTGTGGCACCTGGTGAAGAATCATGAGCACAGCGACCAGAGAGAAGGAGACCGAGGCAGCAAGATGGTCTCTGAGATCTACCTGACCAGACTTCTGGCCACAAAGGTAATTATCCCAGTTTTTCTGTATGTGATGTTTATTATTTACATCCATGACTGCATTTTAACCCCATTTTAATTTCATTTTAAAGTTAATGTTTGTGTCACATCCCTGACTCCGTCTTCCTCCACAGATCTTATTACATCCAGAAGAATTTTAAATTCTATTCTGGCTGGAAACTTACTAATTTGCGTCCTGTGTGTTGGTCTTCCTTCCACCAGGGGACGCTGCAGAAGTTTGTGGACGACCTGTTTGAGACTGTGTTCAGCACCGCCCATCGAGGCTCTGCGCTCCCGTTGGCTATTAAATACATGTTCGACTTCTTGGACGAGCAGGCGGACAAACGGCAGATCACCGACCCAGATGTACGGCACACCTGGAAGAGTAACTGGTGAGATTAAGTCATGCGACTGATTTCAGAGAGCAAAGCAGGCTGGCGGTGATGTGACGGATCTGCTGTCTGTCTGCAGCCTTCCACTCAGGTTCTGGGTAAACGTTATTAAGAATCCTCAGTTTGTGTTCGACATCCATAAGAGCAGCATCACCGACGCCTGCCTGTCGGTCGTCGCGCAGACGTTCATGGACTCCTGCTCCACGTCTGAACATCGGCTCGGCAAAGACTCGCCGTCCAACAAGCTGCTCTATGCTAAAGACATCCCAAACTACAAGAGCTGGGTGGAGAGGTAGCTAACAAGTTAACTAACTCTTAACAAACCTGTACAGGTTGAGGTATTTGCTGCAACTTATTCGTGTATTTATAATTTATATGATACGAGACCTTCCAGAGCCTTGTAGACCAGCGGGAACCTTTTAAAGCCGGTGTAAAGATGTTAGAACCAGAGTCGTAGGTGGCATTTTTCTGGTCTTTATGAAGACGGGAGCAGCAGCATCTGGATTAGTTCTAGTTTTCTAAGTAATTCTTTGGAGAAACCTGTAAAAACACGGAGCCTTGGGGAACTCCACATGTCATCTTTGTTTGAGTAAATCTATAGTTACCAGAAGTTTTTTTAATCATGCTGCGCCATCAGGTTCCTTAATCTAGATCTATTCTTCAGGACGTTCATCTTTGGTTCCAAACACAATAATTTCAGATTCATCTTCAATTAGCTAATGAATCTTCTGGAACATCCAAGTTTTGATTTGACTGAAACACGAAATTTGGACTTTGCAACTCTGTTAGCTTGCAGAGGCGTTCGTATAAAGTTTCTTACTTTGTCTCACTGCTGTCCTGCAGGTACTACAGGGACATCTCAAAGATGCCAAGCATCAGTGATCAGGACATGGATGCCTACCTGGTAGAGCAGTCCCGCCTCCATGGCAACGAGTTCAACACACTGAGTGCGCTCAGTGAGCTGTACTTCTACATCAACAAGTACAAGGAAGAGGTGAGAGGTGGATGAAGCCAGTAGCTTGCAGTGGAGCCATCTTGGTGACTTCATGACTATATTTAACAAGCAGCTCCTCTAGCAACTGTTTTTCTAAGAAGCAGCTAGTGAAAAATCTAGCAACTTCTTCTATAACTGTCTTTAAATTTCTTTAAATCTATAAAAATAATAAAACATTATTTTTGGTAGAAGTGCATTTTGTGCGATGTGCACCAGTGCACTTTTATTTTTTGAGCTCTGGTAACAGTAACATCCTGCAGTCTTTTGCCTGCCTGTAGGTGGCGCTGGAGGCCCCACAGTTAGGAATCACTCATTTATGCCTGACCCAACCCAAACCGGGTTGCTTGTGTCAGATGCTGAATAATTCACGTCATGTCCTGTTTCCCGCTCTGTCTGCAGATCTTGACGGCGCTGGACCGGGACGGGTACTGTCGCAAACACAAACTGAGGCACAAACTGGAGCAAGCCATCAACCTTATGTCTGGGAGCAGTTGAGAGGAGGTGTTGAGCGGATGGACCGATGGGGGATGGGAGGAAGAAGAACAGGGCAGGGGGAAGTGAGGGCATTTTGTTTTTCTGAACTGTCTGAACAGTCAGCTGAACTGCTCCAGCTTACGCTACGCCACCAACCAATCAATCACAAACTAGTCGTGTTGATGGATTGATTGACTGGATGAACAACTGGCTGGTTGAGACCCCAACTACCTCCATCTGGTGGACTTTGGGGTGGAAATTTTCCAACAGAACTTCAACAAACAAACAAATTTGTTATTTTGGATTTGCATACGTAAGCAGGGGTCAAAGAGAGGATGCTGTGAAACGGGAACAGAAAAGGACGTCAGGTTTCACGAAGATGAACCTGAACGTTCTTGATGCGTTTCGGTCACGACTTCATCTTCATCAGGATAAAAGCTGATCATCAAACAGGCTGGATTTACTTCGTGTCCAGTTCAGACCAGCCACACGAGTTCAGAACTTTGTTGCTGATGTCCTCACCTTGAATCCTTAGCCTGATCTGGAAGGATCCGGATCCACTGTAACAAACGTAGGTCAGGACTCGAGACGGAAGCAGGAGCGTCTGTTTCTCATTGGGAATATCGGATTCTAGAGGTCGTTTCAAGCTTTATTGAAGGAGACGGAGGCAGTTGACCTGGACGACTTGACCCAAACGTGCAGTCGGGGTTCAGTCTCGGTTAAATCCAGGAGGATTTGGAGGAGAGGAAGTCCTGCCCGGCTGAGCCTCGTCAGGATCCAGATGTTTCTCTGTTGCTGTTAAATGACAAGCCTAAGTTTTTTCTCTGGACAATCACTCTTTACCACAGCACACTGAACCCGATACCTACTGACCGACCAGTTCCTGTGTCCATAAACCCCCAATCCTACCTCCATTTTTTCCTTTCCCTCCATCAGAACTCCACCTTCTCCTTTCCCGTCCCTTTCATCCCTCCTCATCCCTGCTCCATGATTGGCCAGTCACACTGGCCTGAAAGACTCTTTAGTAATTTACTGCCCGACCAATGAAGACTGTGGAATTCATCAGAATTAAAGTAATATAGAATTATGATTGAATACATTCCAGCACAGGCACACAGCAAGGTCTGTAAATGACGTGGGCTGACTCGCTCGTTTTTCACAACATAAAAATTTGGACTCGCCATGTTTTTAGGACCAGAACCACCTGGAAACGGGACTCCGTTGTGTGCACCGGTGTGGTGCAGCGCTTTATCGTCGGGCCTCGCAGCGCATACAGCCATGCTAACCATGCCCAGGGGAAATACTGTGCAGAGCTACCAGCCCAGTGCCATGTAAAACCCGGACCGGATCGTATCAGAACTGGACCGGACTTGGACCAAATCCGGAATTGAGAGCAACCTGGAGAGCAGGTTAGACCGGACCGGACTCAAGAACTCTTTAGACTTGTGGCCATAACTGTAAACAAAAGAAAAAAGAGATGCTAAAGTTTGAAAAACAAAAGAAAGAAAAAAATCTTGAAGTGTTCATGCATTATCGGAACTTTGATCGTTTGGATTTTAAAGAGCTGAACTTGTATAAAACATTATTCTACATCCAAGTCTGGAGAAGGAAAGAGAGCCAGGAGATGGGTCGGACAGAACCAGACCATCCCAGCACCAAAGGATCAGACCAAACTGAGCCCAGTGGACGTTCTGTATGTGGAAGGATCAAAAACTGGACTTTTGGTACATTTTTACGACAAAACAGAGCAGAAGTCTAGTGTGTGGACTGGTTGAAGGTCTGAGTGGCGTTTGAGGGGTTCTGGTGGTTGTTTCAGGTCGATGTGCCACATTTTACTCCACAACGTTCACGCTGTCGGTTCTACAAGCTGCAGCAGAACTGATGCAGCAAAGAGTCCGAAGTGAAAGAAGGAGGACTTTCTGAGACGACTGGACCCCTCAGACCCACCAATTCCTCCACTGGTAGAACTTTTCATATAATGCAGGAGCCATCACAGGTCGTGTGGTTTAAGTTCAACACTTATTTCTGATCCTCACAGGGTTTTATGTTCCACGTTTGCTTCACTTCATGATACTCAACACTGCTTTTCCACCACTTCTGGTTCTTGAGCGGATTCTGCTCTGGATCCATTAAGCTTCAGGTGCGTCTCAGAGTCCAGGATGCTTCCCAGGGGCTGTCCAAAGCCCAGAATATGCTTCTTTGTAATGACACATATGCACGTTTGTAGCAACCAATAATGTAATAACAACCAGAAAAGTAATAATTTCTGTCATTTTAAATGTAATAAAGCCAATAACATAATAACTTACCAGTAATGTAATCATACCAATTTTCGATGAGAAAATGGCACAAAAACTGCTAAAAGAAATCATGTGTTTCCGAGAAATGCTGCGTTATTTATGTATCATTACATTGTCTACTACAGTTATTACATATTCAAAGATTTTTTTATGCTAGGCCAATTAACCAAAATAATAATTACTTTTTAATAAGTTACATAATAATAATATCAATGTTGTTGTTATATCATTGGTTGCTACATGTTTATGATGGGGTTTGAAACGTTGGTTCGCATCTTCAGAAGTTATCGCTACATGTTCAGAAGCTGCGATACGAGGGACCAGTTTGACCAGATGGAAGGTCACAGGGTCAGTGGCGATAAAAATGACGGAACGTTTCAAAGACCGGTCATGGCGTGATGGATTCGGTCCTTACAGACCATCTGTCAAACCACTACTGTGGATTTTTCTGTTGTGACCTCTAAACTGACCTCTAAATAGTAACAATCTCTGTTGGTTATCGTTGTGTTTACATCATACAAACTCTATCAGGGCTTAAATGTGCCCCCTAATGGGGCTTTTTTTACTATAAAAAGGAAAATATTCTCAGTTTGAGTAGATGTTTATCATTTTATGTCCTTCGATGGAACTTCATGATGAAAAATGTGAATTCATTATGGGCCAGCTTTGATTTGACTTCTGTTTGTGCTGTTTTAGCTTTGCTCAAAAGTTCATTCTTGGACTTTGAGAAGCACCTAAAGTGAAACTGGTTTGTGGTTTCAACAACTTCTAGCAGAACCATTTCATTACCATAACAGACTTCATTCAAAAGAAGTTGGAACAGTGGGTCTAATCATCTAGGTACGTGCAAGGAAAACATTTCAGTAGTTTTTATAAGACTGTCGGTGCTACAGATTCATGAATGTGTGATTCTTAATGTGGTGCTGCTGAGTGAGTCTTGTAGATCAGAAACAAAACCAGAAATTACTTAAAGGCTGGTTTTAGTCCACAAATATGAAGCATGTTGATAGAGCTGATGCAGATTTGGGTTTTATTATTCTCTTTTTGAAACTGGACACATTCTGTTTTAAGTGGAAAAAGTCACTAGATGTAATTTTGTTCTTTTTCTAACCACACAACCTCCGGATGTTCGGTGTGAAATGTTCTACCATGGATGAAACATCTCCATTGGCTCTCTGCAATGCCATAAAGCTACAAAGCACCTTTTTTCTTTCTTGCTGATGTTTCACTGTTGTTTGAATCTTTGGGGCCAATAGGACCCGAGTGAGGAAGAGTTGGGGGGAGTAAGAAGAGGAAGGGTCCTGATGAAAGACTGCCTTTTTAGATGAAAAATGATAGGACAGGGAGGGAAGCCACTATCATACCAATACCACTGTTCACCCACCCTGTGTGTGTGTGTGTGTGTGAGTGTTTGTTCTGTTGTTGTTGTGAGGACCACTATTTTTAACCTTTGAAATGAGGATATTCTTGCGAAGTGTGGACATTTTGGTCGGCCTTTACCTTTTCAGTCAGCAGCTCCATACCAAATGTGGTATGTACATATATAAAAACTATGTTTTTTTTGTTTTTTTGTTGTTGTTTTTAATCTGAGGTCAGAACCTGGTACAACATAATACTTCTTGAAAGTATAGCAGAAAGGTCTCATTTCGCAGGTTAGTTTTTGTGGTCCCTCCAATCCATATAAACAAGAATAAGTGTGTGTGTGCGCTGCTGCTGCTGTGGAAACTCAGCCGTTAAATCACTGATTGTATCTCCAGCTCAATTAAAAATCTTTTCTTTCAGAGTCGTGCTGTTTAAATCACCTGATTCGTATCTTATGAAAGCTCTGATATGATCAGGTCGCTGGCGCATGTTTATTTTCTATATTTTCAGAAGATTCCTGATCGTCCTTTCAGCTCAAAGTCAGAAACAAAGAATCACATCAAATTCAGCTCTTAAATTTTGTTCTGGTTGGTTTCCTGGTAGTAGAAGATGTGTTGATGGTGGGGAGAAGGAAGAGGAGAAAAACCTCCCTCTGCATGTTGAAGTGATGAAGAGGAGGAATTACTGCTGGGTGGCAGAGAGGAGGAAGAGGAGGGAGGCCTGAGAGGAGGAATGATGTTAGAGTAGAACAGAGGAGGATCAGGATGAAAGGAGGAGGTCAGCCTCTCTACTTGCATACTAAAGTACGTAGAAGAGGACGAGATGCAGCTGGAATACAGAGAGGGAGGAAGAGAGAAAGAATACTGATCAGGGAAAATGACGAAGGCAGCGTCATCCATCAAACCAGCTGAGGAGGGAAAGAGGAGAGATCAGACCGAAGCCGAACAGTCGAGTCACCCAGACATAAAATTAGTATTTAGGATTTATTAAAGGTTAAAATTCTGCAACAAGATTTGAGCTCATTTCACCTTGAGCTTATGTTTTAGCTTCATCCACCACAGTGGTTAGCTAGTTAGCTCATTAGCTTTTTAACCAGTTCACTGGTTAGCTAGTTAGCTCATTAGCTTTTTAACCAGTTCACTGGTTAGCTAGTTCACTGGTTAGTGAGTTAGCTAGTTTTAGCTGGTTTGTTGTTTAGCTAGTTTGCTGGTTAGCTGGACTTAAAAGTTTAATAAAAGTTTATGTTTACGTTTACTGGGGTTTTTTTATAGGTGAGATTTTGATGATAAGGTGCCCCTCCCCCGAACGTTTCTCTTCCTGCAGTAGGAGGTAACAGCATAAATGAACAAATCTATTCATTATATAATTATTTTAAAACTCAATTTATTATACAATTACGATCAATATGCATAAAAATATAAAGTTTTTTTTTTTTCTCCAGCTGTTCTTAAACGCAGAGTATCGTGGATTTTGGGGCTTGTTCTCGACCCCATGTAGGAAGGATGTTTTTGTTTTTTATGTGAGCATGTGCAGAAAGCAGGGGTTGGACGTCTGGACATCTAGATAAACAGGAAGAAGGAAACAAACCTTTGCCTTAATCAGCCGACCTGAGTTGATGTTCGGATGCTTTTCCACTGCAGTAGCGACTGTTTGTGCCGGGAGGAGGAGCTGGTGGGAGGGTCTAATTCCTGGACTGATAGCAAAGCTAACAGGGAAGCAACATAAGTGATCAATACAGAGTTTGATGACACACACACACACACAGTATCTTACACTCTCCATCGGTGGGATATTTATTTTTTCTTTTAATTTATTCCTGATGAAGGTTTTATTTATTTTTGCAGGTTTTAGTTTGTACAAAGAAACGTGGTGAACGTTCGTTTTAACATCTGTAAGCCGGCTGGGACGAAGAAAAAAACACCAACCACAAAACAACAAGAAGACAAACTGGTTTAATTTCAAATAACAAACTCCAGAAAAACATGTTTTTTATTTCTTTGATTATTAAGTCAAACAGTAGAAATCGTGATTGATCTGATTCCTCTCAGCACGAGCTGATGAGGACTGGACAGAGGTAAATTTGATTGATTAGGCTCACTTCAGTTCTACTTCCAGATGATGTTCTTCAGGAGTGGAGGCAGAGAGGACGAAGGGGATAAAAACCTGCACAGCAACACAACTTGTTAAAAATCAGCTGACTTAAAAAAAAAACACTTCTAGAAATGACCGGACGTTAAATCTGCGGTTTGAAGCCGTTAAAACGGTCGTTCGGCCTTCGTTGTGCATCGATTTGTAGTGAGAAAGTAGAAAAATGATGCAGATGGGTCATTAATGAAAATCCTTTCTAAACGCATCCCATCTGGACTCGCTGCTCGATGTTTGAATCCGTGAACCATCAGTTGTCGGATTCTCTCACAGACATGAAACCAGTTTATACCAGTTCATTAAACCTATTTAAAATGAATGGAGGCTGATTTACGCCGCCTCTCTAAGCCCCTCACACTCCTGCACACTCCTGGTTGACAATTGGTTGGTTGACTAAGCGGACGGTGAATCCCAGCGGGCTTCGTTGTATCATAGCAACAGCAAATCACATGACTCCCCTCTGAGCTTGGTCAGCGAGTCGGGTGTCTTTATTGTACCATAATATGATTATTATTACTGCGATTATAATTATTATTAATAATCTGACTGCTTCTCAGTCGCAGCATCAGGATCCACCGCTGTATTCAAATTAACTTTATTTGCAAGCACTTTTCTGAACAGAGTCCATCCAGATGGTTTGTGGTTGGGTTCTTGATCCTCCAGCTGAGAAGCAGCGTTGGCTCTGGTTCTGGTGTCTTAGTTCAGAATGGGATTGTTCATCAGGGTGTTGCATCAGGAGGCAGAAACGTCCTCAGGAGAGTCAGCTGATCCGCCGCCTGCAGCTCTCCGACGCTGCCCTCCATCACTCTGCCTGGAAATCTTTATTTCCCATCTGGAAAATGTTGAAACTCATAGCTGTGATGAAGCACTGTCCAGGATGTAGTCAGGGCCCATTTTTATACCATTGCCTTGTTTTTCTCATTTTTGCTGAGTTAAAAATGTATTGATGATGATAAATCATGTAATAGCCTGTGTCTGTTTTTATATCATTGCCATTGCCTTCAGCTGAGTTTGTATATTTGTGTGATTTCACTAAAGTGTAAAGGAAAACTTGGAGATGTGTGCTGTGATTACTGACTAAACATCCAGATCCAGGAGCAAACAGCCAAACAATGTAAGACAAAAAGACACCAAAAAAATAATAAATACTCTAAATATTGCAGATAAAACAATATAAAACCTTAAAAAGATCAGTGTTCAAAGCCAGAATAAACAAATAGGTTGTAATGAGATATTTAACCCTTAAACCTTTATCAGATTTCCCCAAAGTCGTCCTCCTCCTCCACCAGGAGCGGTGGTGTGTAGCTCTGTGGGGTAAATGTGATGGATATTTAACCCTTTAGATGATCTACGGAGGTTTTCCAACATTTCTATCCCATCCAGGAGGTTTACAATCCAGCCACTAAATGTAGTTTTATTCAGAGACTCTATCTGGTAAATCCACAATGATCCATGATAACAGCATTATTTATCACATTTCACCATAAAAACATCACCATCACTACTATGTTGCTAAGAGACCTCTATTTAGACCTGGACATGATGATGAAGCCACTTCCTGTCAGACTTTCCACCAATCAGAGAGCTTAGATTGACGGTAACGTCCAATCAGGAGCAGCCAAAGATCAACCAGTGAGCAGAAAGTTCTATGTGTGTGTGAAAAGAAGAAAAATAATGCTCCTCTATGGCTGGAATAAAGCCAAGAAGACGTTTCTGATGCACGGTGGCGCCACAAAGCAGCTGAGCTGGAGTTGGTTTAGTGAGGATAGCAGGTAAATAGTAGCAGGAATAACTGGAAATTAAAGCTGCAAGCAGCGTTGGAGGCCCTCGCACCTCTGGCGCCGCTTCGGCCTATTGCACCGCCCCATGATCCCGCAACCTCCCTCCAGCAGTACAGCCGCTATCGCCCACAGCCATATACCCATTCTTCCAGAGCTTATCTCCATCAAGAGGTGAGTTTCCTTATGAGAGGATCAACTTGCACCTCAGCCTTTCCAGTGACGACATCTGAAGGATTCATGACCTTGTGTCTTACAAACTGTGTTGAATTCCCACAAACTGGAGCATGATTTTATCAAGAGGAAAATTCCACGTGGCCACTAGGTGGTGGTAAAGTTGTTTTAATGTAGGACCATGTTCAGGTTGGAACTCTATTGAGAACAGGAAAATATTAGCTCAATTGGTCAACTGACAGCAGGGTTAGTGCCACTTCCTGTATAATGGCGAATGATTTAAACCATCACAGAAAGCCATTTTAATCATGATGCTGTAAGACGTCAGTCATATTTTCAACCATGAGTTCATGAAGGATGATATTAATGAGTTAGAATTAGCTATACAGAGGATAAAGGTTAAAATGGTGGAACTTCCTTTTCCCAGGGGGCGGGGCTATGGTGTTGAGAACATAAGGACATGAAGAGGCTTTTTTGTTTGTCCTGGCATGTTAAATAAATATGCCACATTTTACCATGTCGTTCAAAGCAGTGGTTGGAGCTGATAGATTAAATATTTACAGGGGGCGCTATAGAGCAATATTACCAGCATATGTGTATTTGAATCAGTTCCAGGCCTGACCACTGTCCTCCCTGCCAAGTTTGGTGGAGAACAGGAGTACATTGGGTCAGTTACAAGTACTTCCTGTTTCATGGCGGTGGACGCCATTTGCCATGTTTTGCTACAGGAAGGAACTTGAGGTTTTTTTTCTCTAATATCATGAAAGGGTTTGAACTGATCTCAAGCACTTCTGTATGTGTGAGGTTAATCCCTGACGAGAGGGACCTCGCTGAAGGAAAAAGGCACTTCCTGTTTCAAGTGGGCGGGGCTTAGGTCAAGACCAGAAGTAGTTACATGTATCTGTTAAGGAGCAGACTCTGATCTATCAGTGCAAGTGTGATGCTGATTGGATAAAAATTGAGGGATTTAAACTCAATAATGATGTCATGGCATCTTATCCAACCTTGTCATGGCGCCACGGTCTCGCCATGCAGCGCTGAGCAATGTCCAGATGACATCATCTGGACATGTAGATGTGGTCGGCATGGAACTGAAGAGAAACATGTGCAGTTTGGTACAAAATGAGTGTTGTATTTCAGAAGTAATGGATATCGTGCTTGATGGCGAAACATCAAAACTTGATGAGGCGCCGCCGCTGAACGCCACCTCCTATTAGAAAATTTTCAATAACTTTTGACCACGCATGCCTCTGGAGTGTTCAGACTGAGTTTGAGGTAAATACAATAAAATCTGTAGGAGGAGTTCGTTCAAATGCAAGGCAAATAAACATGCAAAAATGACCCCGGAAATGACAATTTTTCAAAATGGCCGACTTCCTGTTGAAGTTAGCATATAGGTCCAAGAGGCTTTTTTGTACATCCTTCCATGTTCTATCAATATACTGGATTTCAGCCATATTGGTCAATGTAGTGGGCAGATATGGTCAATTAAATATTTGTAGGGGGCGCTATAGAGCCGTATTACAATTTTTCCAGCATATGTCAATGTGGCTGAGTTCCCGGCCTGACCGCGGTCCTCTCTGCCGAGTTTGGTGGAGATCAACGTTACAATG
Source organism: Melanotaenia boesemani (assembly GCF_017639745.1). NCBI lineage: Eukaryota > Metazoa > Chordata > Actinopteri > Atheriniformes > Melanotaeniidae > Melanotaenia > Melanotaenia boesemani. The sequence continues at coordinate 1,584,971 of NC_055694.1, read as the reverse complement.
GGTCAGTTACAAGTACTTCCTGTTTGATGGCGTCGGACCACTATTCGCCAAGGTTACGTTTGGCAAAGGAACTTGAGATTTTTATTGTGGTATCATGAAAGGGTTTGACCTGTTCTGAAGTACTTTCACGTGTGTAAGTGTCATTCCTGAGGAGATGGACCCCGGCGTCTGAAAAAAACCACTTCCTGTTGGAAGTGGGCGGGGCTTAGGGCTAGACCAGAATTGGTGATATGAATCTGTTCAGGGCCGGACCCTGATTAATCCCTGCAAGTCTGATGGGGATTGGATCAGAATTGAGGGATTTATAGTGATTTATGATGTCATGGCGTCTTATCAAAGTTCGCCATGGTGCCACGGTCTCGCCCTGCAGCATAGATCAACAGTTTTCAGTGGTTATCATCACCAACTTGTTTTCTGCTGTCTGACCCAGTTTGGACCTGGTTGTGTTCAAAACGTCAGATAAGAGGGTCTCCAAGTAAAAACCATGACTTCCTGTCGCCAGGGGGCGTGGCCAATTCATAACCCAAATATTGACATGTAGATGTGTCCAGGATGGGACTGGCATCATACATGGCCATTTTGGTTCAGATACATTGTTTTATGTGGAAGTTATATCACTTTCGTTCTTCAAGGCGAGACGTCAAACTTTGAGGCCCCACCCCCTCCATGCCCTTTCCCCTATTAGAAAACTTTCAATAACTTTTAAAGACATATGCCTTCTGAACATCCTGAGCTATTTTGGTAGCGGTACGATAAAATCTCTAGGAGGAGATAGATTTTGAAAATGTCAGTAAAACGCCAAAATGGCGGCTTTGAATCAAAATGGCCGACTTCCTGTTGGTTTTAGGCTGTTGCTCCAAGAGGATTTTTTGTTCGCCCGAACATTTAGAATATATGTAGCGATTTTCATAAAGATTGATGACGTGCAGTGGCGGGGCATCATAAATAGGTGGCGCTGTGATTCAATTTTGCCTGAACAGTCCCGAGCACCCCAAAATATCAAATTTTTCGCATTCCTTTGGGGGGGTACACAAAAATAGGCGCGTTTTCATGCATGTTCAGGTCCCCAAAAATGCCTCCAATGTTTAAGAAGAAGAAGAAGAAGAAGAAGAAGAAGAATTAAAGCTGCAAGCAGCGTTGGAGGCCCTCGCACCTCTGGCGCCGCTTCGGCCTATTGCACCGCCCCATCAGCCAACTGCCCCCCTCTAGCAGCACAGCCGCTATTTCCCACAGCAATAAACCCATTCTTCCAGAGTTTATCTCCATGAAGAGGTGATTTTCCTCTTGGGAGGATCAACTTGCACTCCAGCCTTTCCAGTGATCACATCTGAAGCATTCATGACCTTGTTTCTTACAAACTGTGTTGAATTCCCACAAACTGGAGCATGATTTCATCAAGAGGAAAATTCCACGTGGCCACTGGGTGGTGGTAAAGTTGTTTTAATGTAGGACCATGTTCAGGTTGGAACTCTAATGAGAACAGGAAAATATTAGCTCAATTGGTCAACTCACAGCAGGGTTAGTGCCACTTCCTGTATAATGGCGAATGATTTAAACCATTACAGAAAGCCATTTTAATCATGATGCTGTAAGAAGTCAGTCATATTTTCAACCATGAGTTCATGAAGGATGATATTAATGAGTTAGAATTAGTTTTACAGAGGACAAAGGGTTAAAATGGTGGGACTTCCTGTTCCCATGGGGCGGGGCTATGGCGTTGACAACATCAGGACAATGCGAGGCTTTTTTGTATTTCCTGGCATGTTCTATAAATATGCAACTTTTCATCAATGTTAGTCAAAGCAGTAGTTGGAGCTGATAGATTTAATATTTATAGGGGGCGCTATAGAGCCACATAACCAGCATATGTCCAATTGAATCAGTTCCAGGCCTGACCACTGTCCTCCCTGCCAAGTTTGGTGGAGATCAGGAGTACATTGGGTCAGTTACAAGTACTTCCTGTTTCATGGCGGTGGACGCCATTTGCCATGTTTTGCTTGAGGAAGGAACTTGAGGTTTTTTTTCTCTTATATCATGAAAGGGTTTGACCTCATCTCAAGCACCTTTGAGTGTGGGAGGTTAATCCCTGACGAGAGGGACCCTGCTGCAGGAAAAAGGCACTTCCTGTTTCAAGTGGGCGGGGCTTAGGCCAAGACCAGAAGTAATTACATATATCTGTTAAGAAGCAGACTCTGATTAATCAGTGCAAGTGTGATGCTGATTGGATGAAAATTGAGGGATTTATACTCAATAATGATGTCATGGTGTTTTATCCAACCTTGTCATGGCGCCACGGTCTCGCCATGCAGCGTTGAGCAATGTCCAGATGACAACATCAGGACTTGTAGATGTGGTCCGCATGGAAGTGAAGGGAAATATATGCAGTTTGGTACAGAATGAGTGTTGTATTGCAGAAATAATAGATTCCGTGCTTGTTGGCGAAACATCAAAAGTTGATGAGGCGCCGCCGCTGAACGCCACCTCCTATTAGAAAAATTTCAATAACTTTTGACCACACATGCCTCTGGAGTGTTCAGACTGAGTTTGAGGTAAATACGATAAAATCTGTAGGAGGAGTTCGTTCAAATGCAAGGCAAAGAAACATGCAAAAATGACCCCAAAAATGACACTTTTTTCAAAATGGCTGACTTCCTGTTGAAGTTATCATATAGGTCCAAGAGGCTTTTTTGTACATCCTTCCAAGTTCTATCAATATACTGGATTTCAGCCATATCAGTCAATGTAGTGGGCAGATATGATCAATTAAATATTTGTAGGTGGCGCTATAGAGCCATATTGCAATTTTTCCAGCATATGTCAATGTGGCTGAGTTCTCGGCTCGTCCACGCTCCTCCCTGCCAGGTTTGGTGCAGATCAGCAGTACAATGTGTCAGTTACAAGTGCTTCCTGTTTGATGGCGTCGGACCGCTATTCGCCATGGTTACGTTTGGCGAAGGAGCTTGAGATTTTTATTGTGGTATCATCAAAGGGTTTGACCTTTTGTGAAGTACTTTCAAGTGTGTATGTTTTATTCCTGAGGAGATGGACCCCGGCGTCTGAAAAAAAGCACTTCCTGTTGGAAGTGGGCGGGGCTTAGGGCTAGACCGGAATTGGTGATATGAATCTGTTCAGGGATGGACCCTGATTAATTCCTGCAAGTCTGATGGGGATTGGATCAGAATTGAGGGATTTATAGTGATTTATGATGTCATGGCGTCTTATCAAAGTTCGCCATGGCGCCACGGTCTCGCCCTGCAGCATAGAGCAACAGTTTTCACTGGTTATCATCACCAACTTGTTTTCTGCTGTCTGACCCAGTTTGGACCTGGTTGTGTTCAAAACGTCAGATAAGAGGGTCTCCAAGTAAAAACCGGGACTTCCTGTCGCCAGGGGGCGTGGCTAATTCATAACCCAAATATTGACATGTAGATGTGTTCAGGATGGGACTGGCATCATACATGGCCATTTTGGTTCAGATACATTGTTTTATGTGGAAGTTATATCACTTTCGTTCTTCAGGGCGACACATCAAACTTTGAGGCCCCACCCCCTCCATGCCCTTTCTCCTATTAGAAAACTTTCAATAACTTTTAAAGACACATGCCTTCTGGACATCCTGAGCTATTTTGGTAGCGGTACGATAAAATCTCTAGGAGGAGATAGATTTTGAAAATGTCAGTAAAACGCCAAAATGGCGACTTTGACCCAAAATGGCCGACTTCCTGTTGGTTTTAGGCTGTTGCTCCAAGAGGATTTTTTGTTCGACCGAACATTTAGAATATTTGTAGCAATTTTCATAAAGATTGATGACGTGCAGTGGCGGGGCATCGTAAATAGGTGGCGCTCTCATTCAATTTTGCCCGAACAGTCCCAAGCACCCCAAAATATCAAATTTTTCACATTCCTTTGGGGGGGTACACAAAAATAGGCGCGTTTTCGTGCATGTTCAGGTCCCCAAAAATGCCTCCAATGTTTAAGAAGAAGAAGAAGAAGAAGAAGAAGAAGAAGAAGAAGAATAAGGAAGAAACGGAGCAATTACAACAGGCCTTCGCACCGCCTTCGGTGCTCGGGCCTAATTAAAGCTGCAAGCAGCGTTGGAGGCCCTCGCACCTCTGGCGCCGCTTCGGCCTATTGCACCGCCCCATCGGCCAAGAGCCTCCCTCCAGCAACACAGCCTCTCTTGCCCACAGCCATATACCTATTCTTCCAGAGTTTATCTCCATCAAGAGGTGATTTTCCTCATCAGAAGATCAACTTGCACGTCAGCCTGTCCAGTGATGACATCTGAAGCATTTCATGACCTTGTTTCTTACAAACTGTGTTGAATTCCCACAATCTGGAGCATGATTTCATCAAGAGGAAAATTCCACGTGGCCACTAGGTGGTGGTAAAGTTGTTTTAATGTACGACGATGTTCAGATTGGAACTCTAATGAGAACAGGAAAATATTAGCTCAATTGGTCAACTGACAGCAGGGTTAGTGCCACTTCCTGTATAATGGCGAAGGATTTAAACCATCACAGGAAGCCATTTTAATCATGATGCTGTAAGAAGTCAGTCATATTTTCAACCATGAGTTCATGAAGGATGATATTAATGAGTTAGAATTAGTTATACAGAGGATAAAGGGTTAAAATGGTGGGACTTCCTTTTCCCAGGGCTATGGTGTTGAGAACATCAGGACATGAAGTGGCTTTTTTGTTTGTCCTGGCATGTTATATAAATATGCCACATTTTACTATGTCGTTCAAAGCAGTGGGTGGAGCTGATAGACTAAATATTGATAGGGGGCGCTATAGAGCCATATTACCAGCATATGTGTATTTGAATCAGTTCCAGGCCTGACCACTGTCCTCCCTGCCAGGTTTGGTGGAGATCAGGAGTACATTGGGTCAGTTACAAGTACTTCCTGTTTCATGGCAGTGGACGCCATTTGCCATGTTTTGCTTGAGGAAGGAACTTGAGGTTTTTTTTCTCTTATATCATGAAAGGGTTTGACCTGATCTGAAGCACTGTAGATTGTGTGAGGTTAATCCCTGACGAGAGGGACCCTGCTGCAGGAAAAAGGCACTTCCTGTTTCAAGTGGGCGGGGCTTAGGCCAAGACCAGAAGTAATTACATATATCTGTTAAGAAGCAGACTCTGATTAATCAGTGCAAGTGTGATGCTGATTGGATGAAAATTGAGGGATTTAAACTCAATAATGATGTCATGGCGTTTTATCCAACCTTGTCATGGTGCCACGGTCTCGCCATGCAGCATTGAGCAATGTCCAGATGACAATATCAGGACTTGTAGATGTGGTCGGCATGGAAGTGAAGAGAAATATATGCAGTTTGGTACAGAATGAGTGTTGTATTGCAGAAATAATAGATTCCGTGCTTGTTGGCGAAACATCAAAACTTGATGAGGCGCCGCCGCTGAACGCCACCTCCTATTAGAAAATTTTCAATAACTTTTGACCACGCATGCCTCTGGAGTGTTCAGACTGAGTTTGAGGTAAATACGATAAAATCTGTAGGAGGAGTTCGTTCAAATGCAAGGCAAAGAAACATGCAAAAATGACCCCAAAAATGACACTTTTTTCAAAATGGCTGACTTCCTGTTGAAGTTATCATATAGGTCCAAGAGGCTTTTTTGTACATCCTTCCAAGTTCTATCAATATACTGGATTTCAGCCATATCAGTCAATGTAGTGGGCAGATATGATCAATTAAATATTTGTAGGTGGCGCTATAGAGCCATATTGCAATTTATCCAACATATGTCAATGTGGCTGAGTTCTCGGCTGGTCCGCGCTCCTCCCTGCCAGGTTTGGTGTAGATCAGCAGTACAATGGGTCAGTTACAAGTACTTCCTGTTTGATGGCGTCGGACCGCTATTCGCCATGGTTACGTTTGGCGAAGGAGCTTGAGATTTTTATTGTGGTATCATGAAAGGGTTTGACCTGTTGTGAAGTACTTTCAAGTGTGCACGTTTTATTCCTGAGGAGATGGACCCCTGCGTCTGAAAAAAAGCACTTCCTGTTGGAAGTGGGCGGGGCTTAGGGCTAGACCGGAATTGGTGATATGAATCTGTTCAGGGCCGGACCCTGATTAATCCCTGCAAGTCTGATGGGGATTGGATCAGAATTGAGGGATTTATAGTGATTTATGATGTCATGGCGTCTTATCAAAGTTCGCCATGGCGCCACGGTCTCGCCCTGCAGCATAGAGCAACAGTTTTCACTGGTTATCATCACCAACTTGTTTTCTGCTGTCTGACCCAGTTTGGACCTGGTTGTGTTCAAAACGTCAGATAAGAGGGTCTCCAAGTAAAAACCATGACTTACTGTCGCCAGGGGGCGTGGCCAATTCATAACCCAAATATTGATATGTAGATGTGTTCAGGATGGGACTGGCATCATACATGGCCATTTTGGTTCAGATACATTGTTTTATGTGGAAGCTATATCACTTTCGTTCTTCACGGCGACACATCAAAATTTGAGGCCCCACCCCCTCCATGCCCTTTCTCCTATTAGAAAACTTTCAATAACTTTTAAAGACACATGCCTTCTGGACATCCTGAGCTATTTTGGTAGCGGTACGATAAAATCTCTAGGAGGAGATAGATTTTGAAAATGTCAGTAAAACGCCAAAATGGCGACTTTGACCCAAAATGGCCGACTTCCTGTTGGTTTTAGGCTGTTGCTCCAAGAGGATTTTTTGTTCGCCCGAACATTTAGAATATTTGTAGCAATTTTCATAAAGATTGATGACGTGCAGTGGCGGGGCATCGTAAATAGGTGGCGCTCTCATTCAATTTTGCCCGAACAGTCCCAAGCACCCCAAAATATCAAATTTTTCACATTCCTTTGGGGGGGTACACAAAAATAGGCGCGTTTTCGTGCATGTTCAGGTCCCCAAAAATGCCTCCAATGTTTAAGAAGAAGAAGAAGAAGAAGAAGAAGAAGAATTAAAGCTGCAAGCAGCGTTGGAGGCCCTCGCACCTCTGGCGCCGCTTCGGCCTATTGCACCGCCCCATCACCCCGCAACCTCCCTCCAGCAGCACAGCCGCTATCGCCCACAGCCATATACCCATTCTTCCAGAGTTTATCTCCAATCAAGAGGTTATTTTTCTCATGCGAGGATCAACTTCCAACTCAGCCTTTCCAGTGATGACATCTGAAGCATTCATGACCTTGTTTCTTACAAACTGTGTTGAAATCCCACAAACTGGAGCATGATTTTATCAAGAGGAAAATTCCACGTGGCCACTAGGTGGTGGTAAAGTTGTTTTAATGTAGGACCATGTTCAGGTTGGAACTCTAATGAGAACAGGAAAATATTAGCTCAATTGGTCAACTGACAGCAGGGTTTGTGCCACTTTCTGTATAATGGCGAATGATTTAAACCATCACAGAAAGCCATTTTAATCATGATGCTGTAAGACGTCAGTCATATTTTCCACCATAAGTTCATGAAGGATGATAAATTGAGTTAGAATTAGTTATACAGATGAGAAAGGTTAACATGGTGGGACTTCCTTTTTCCAGGGGGTGGGGCTATGGTGTTGAGTACATAAGGACATGAAGAGGCAATATTTGTTTGTCTTGTCAAGTTACATAAATATGCCACATTTTACCATGTCGTTCAAAGCAGTGGTTGGAGCTGATAGATTAAATATTTACAGGGGGCGCTATAGAGCCACATAACCAGCATATGTGTATTTGAATCAGTTCCAGGTCTGACCACTGTCCTCCCTGCCGAGTTTGGTGGAGATCAGGTGTACATTGGGTCAGTTACAAGTACTTCCTGTTTCATGGCGGTGGACGCCATTCGCCATGTTTTGCTTGAGGAACGAACTTGAGTTTTGTTTTCTGTAATATCATGAAAGGGTTTGAACTGATCTCTAGCACTTCTGAGTGTGTGAGGTTAATCCCTGACGAGAGGGAACCCGCTGCAGGAAAATGGCACTTCCTGTTTCAGGTGGGCGGGGCTTAGGTCAAGACCAGAAGTAGTTGTATGTATCTGTTCAGGAGCAGACCCTGATTAATGACTGTATGTGTGATGGTGATTGGATGAAAATTGAGGGATTTACACTCAATAATGATGTCATGGCATCTTATCCAACTTTGTCATGGCGCCACGGTCTCGCCATGCAGCGTTGAGCAATGTCCAGATGACATCATCTGGACATGTAGATGTGGTTGGCATGGAACTGAAGTGAAACATGTGCAGTTTGGTACAAAATGAGTGTTGTATTTCAGAAATAATGGATTCCGTGCTTCATGGCGAAACATCAAAACTTGATGAGGCGCCGCCGCCGAACGCCACCTCCTATTAGAAAATTTTCAATAACTTTTGACTACGCATGCCTCTGGAGTGTTCAGACTGAGTTTGAGGTAAATACAATAAAATCTGTAGGAGGAGTTCGTTCAAATGCAAGGCAAAGAAACATGAAAAAATGACCCCAAAAATGACAATTTTTTCAAAATGGCCGACTTCCTGTTGAAGTTATCATATAGGTCCAAGAGGCTTTTTTGTACATCCTTCCATGTTCTATCAATATACTGGATTTCAGCCATATTGGTCAATGTAGTGGGCAGACATGATCAATTAAATATTTTTAGGGGGCGCTATAGAGCCGTATTACAATTTTTCCAGCATATGTCAATAAGGCAGAGTTCCCGACCTGACCGCGGTCCTCTCTGCCGAGTTTGGTGGAGATCAACGTTACAATGGGTCAGTTACAAGTACTTCCTGTTTGATGGCGTCGGACAACTATTCGCCAAGGTTACGTTTGGCAAAGGAACTTGAGATTTTTATTGGGGTATCATGAAAGGGTTTGACCTGTTCTGAAGTACTTTCAAGTGTGTAAGTGTCATTCCTGAGGAGATGGACCCCAGCGTCTGAAAAAAACCACTTCCTGTTGGAAGTGGGCGGGGCTTAGGGCTAGTCTGGAATTGGTCATATGGATCTGTTCAGGGCCGGATCCTGATTAATCCCTGCAAGTCTGATGGGGATTGGATCAGAATTGAGGGATTTATAGTGATTTATGATGTCATGGCGTCTTATCGAAGATCGCCATGACACCACGGTCACGCCCTGCAGCGTAGAGCAACAGTTTTCACTGGATATCATCACCAACTTGTTTTCTGCTGTCTGACCCAGTTTGGACCTGGTTGTCTCGAAAACGTCAGATAAGTGGGTCTCCAAGTAAAAACAATGACTTCCTGTCGCCAGGGGGCGTGGCCAATTCATAACCCAAATATTGACATGTAGAGGTGTTCAGGATGGGAATGGCATCATACATGGCAATTTTGGTTCAAATATATTGTTTTACGTGGAAGTTATATCACTTTCGTTCTTCACGGCGAGACATCAAATTTTGAGGCCCCACCCCCTCCATGCCCTTTCTCCTATTAGAAAACTTTCAATAACTTTTAAAGACACATGCCTTCTGGACATCCTGAGCTATTTTGGTAGTGGTATGATGAAATCTCTGGGAGGAGATAGATTTTGAAAATGTCAGTAAAATGCCAAAATGGCGACTTTGACCCAAAATGACCGACTTCCTGTTGGTTTTAGGCTGTTGCTCCAAGAGGCGTTTTTGTTTGCCCAAACATTTAGAATATATCTAGCGATTTTCATAAAGATTGATGACGTGCAGTGGCGGGGCATAATAAATAGGTGGCGCTCTCATTCAATTTGGCCCGAACAGTCCCGAGCACCCCAAAATATCAAATTTTTCACATTCCTTTGGGGGGGTACACAAAAATAGGCGCGTTTTCATGCATGTTCAGGTCCCCAAAAATGCCTCCAATGTTTAAGAAGAAGAATAATAAGAAGAAGAAGAAGAAGAAGAAGAATAAGGAAAAAACGGAGCAATTACAACAGGCCTTCGCACCGCCTTCGGTGCTCGGGCCTAATAAGGAAGAAACGGAGCAATTACAATAGGCCTTCGCACCGCCTTCGGTGCTCGGGCCTAATAAGGAAGAAACGGAGCAATTACAATAGGCCTTCGCACCGCCTTCGGTGCTCGGGCCTAATGAGGAAAAAGTGGAAACATGGAAATAGTTTCTGTTGTGTGTTTGTTTCAATAACAATATTTTTTCTCCTGAAAGCCAAGACTTGAGAGAACGATGAGATGAGAAAAGGTTTGGTCACTGTTGATCTGTGTGTTATTTCTACAAAGTTCTGTTAGTAATAAATTCTGCTTTCTTCTTCTGGTCGACCTTTATGCTGCTACATCTATTCATACATTCATTTTACATCATTTTACCTCCCAGTCTGACAGCTGCTACACACTGGTTTATACTGGGATTAAAAGCTGCTACAGACTGGTTTATACTGGGATTAAAAGCTGTTACAGACTGGTTTATACTGGGATTAAAAGCTGCTACACACTGGTTTATACTGGGATTAAAAGCTGTTACAGACTGGTTTATACTGGGATTAAAAGCTGCTACAGACTGGTTTATACTGGGATTAAAAGCTGCTACACACTGGTTTATACTGGGATTAAAAGCTGCTACACACTGGTTTATACTGGGATTAAAAGCTGTTACAGACTGGTTTATACTGGGATTAAAAGCTGTTACAGACTGGTTTATACTGGGATTAAAAGCTGCTACACACTGGTTTATACTGGGATTAAAAGCTGCTACAGACTGGTTTATACTGGGATTAAAAGCTGCTACACACTGGTTTATACTGGGATTAAAAGCTGTTACAGACTGGTTTATACTGGGATTAAAAGCTGTTACAGACTGGTTTATACTGGGATTAAAAGCTGCTACACACTGGTTTATACTGGGATTAAAAGCTGTTACAGACTGGTTTATACTGGGATTAAAAACTGCTACAGACTGGTTTATACTGGGATTAAAAGCTGCTACAGACTGGTTTATACTGGGATTAAAAGCTGCTACACACTGGTTTATACTGGGATTAAAAGCTGTTACAGACTGGTTTATACTGGGATTAAAAGCTGCTACAGACTGGTTTATACTGGGATTAAAAGCTGTTACAGACTGGTTTATACTGGGATTAAAAACTGTTACATACTGGTTTATACTGGGATTAAAAGCTGCTAAACACTGGTTTATACTGGGATTTAAAGCTGCTACACACTGGTTTATACTGGGATTAAAAGCTGCTACACACTGGTTTATACTGGGATTAATAACTGCTACAGACTGGTTTATACTGGGATTAAAAGCTGCTACAGACTGGTTTATACTGGGATTAAAAGCTGTTACAGACTGGTTTATACTGGGATTAAAAGCTGCTACAGACTGGTTTATACTGGGATTAAAAGCTGCTACAGACTGGTTTATACTGGGATTAAAAACTGTTACATACTGGTTTATACTGGGATTAAAAGCTGCTACACACTGGTTTATACTGGGATTTAAAGCTGCTACACACTGGTTTATACTGGGATTAAAAGCTGCTACACACTGGTTTATACTGGGATTAATAACTGCTACAGACTGGTTTATACTGGGATTAAAAACTGTTACATACTGGTTTATACTGGGATTAAAAGCTGCTACACACTGGTTTATACTGGGATTTAAAGCTGCTACACACTGGTTTATACTGGGATTAAAAGCTGCTACACACTGGTTTATACTGGGATTAATAACTGCTACACACTGGTTTATACTGGGATTAAAAGCTGTTACAGACTGGTTTATACTGGGATTAAAAGCTGTTACAGACTGGTTTATACTGGGATTAAAAGCTGTTACAGACTGGTTTATACTGGGATTTAAAGCTGTTACAGACTGGTTTATACTGGGATTAAAAGCTGTTACAGACTGGTTTATACTGGGATTAAAAGCTGCTACAGACTGGTTTATACTGGGATTAAAAGCTGCTACACACTGGTTTATACTGGGATTAAAAGCTGTTACAGACTGGTTTATACTGGGATTAAAAGCTGCTACACACTGGTTTGTACTGGGATTAAAAGCTGCTACAGACTGGTTTATACTGGGATTAAAAGCTGCTACACACTGGTTTATACTGGGATTAAAAGCTGCTACAGACTGGTTTATACTGGGATTAAAAGCTGCTACACACTGGTTTATACTGGGATTAAAAGCTGCTACAGACTGGTTTATACTGGGATTAAAAGCTGCTACACACTGGTTTATACTGGGATTAAAAGCTGGTACAGACTGGTTTATACTGGGATTAAAAGCTGCTACACACTGGTTTATACTGGGATTAAAAGCTGGTACAGACTGGTTTATACTGGGATTAAAAGCTGCTACACACTGGTTTATACTGGGATTAAAAGCTGCTACAGACTGGTTTATACTGGGATTAAAAGCTGCTACACACTGGTTTATACTGGGATTAAAAGCTGCTACAGACTGGTTTATACTGGGATTAAAAGCTGCTACACACTGGTTTATACTGGGAATAAAAGCTGCTACAGACTGGTTTATACTGGGATTAAAAGCTGCTACACACTGGTTTATACTGGGATTAAAAGCTGCTACAGACTGGTTTATACTGGGATTAAAAGCTGCTACACACTGGTTTATACTGGGATTAAAAGCTGCTACAGACTGGTTTATACTGGGATTAAAAGCTGCTACACACTGGTTTATACTGGGATTAAAAGCTGCTACAGACTGGTTTATACTGGGATTAAAAGCTGCTACACACTGGTTTATACTGGGAATAAAAGCTGCTACAGACTGGTTTATACTGGGATTAAAAGCTGCTACACACTGGTTTATAATGGGATTAAAAGCTGCTACACACTGGTTTATACTGGGATTAAAAGCTGCTACACACTGGTTTATACTGGGATTAAAAGCTGCTACACACTGGTTTATACTGGGGTTTCAAGCTCCAGCTGCTACACATGGTAAATATTCTGTATTTTTGTAGCACTTCTATGCAAAGGGCTTTATACAAACATCACATTCAAACATTGACACACTGATGGTGGAAGCTGCCATACAAAGCCCTCAACCACAACTCCTCAGGAGCAGTTATGGTTCGGTGTCTTGATCAGGGACACCTTGACAGGAGCTCGACAGGCCAAAGATCAACCCTACAGAATGACCACTCTACCCTCTGAGCCATGGTGCCCCCATGCTACAGTCTGGTTTACATAAAATAAAAAAATAAAAAAGAAATAGGTGGAAAAAATAGCAAAAATTGTCTTTGGCGGCCGATCACAGGCAGGATCACAGATCAAATGACTTGCTTCACGTTCTAGGAGGTGACTTCAGGGTTCAAACCTCTGTCAGCCATTAAAACACAGGCAAAGGTACAAGCTAATTAATGGAGAACAATGATCTGGACTTTGGAGTTTTCTTATCAGGAGCCGGAACAAAGAGTTATCGCAGGTTTTTAATTATCAGGGACGTTGCTGATTAAAATTTGGCTAAATCAAACAATCAATCAGTCTTTATTTATAGAGCACTTTTCATACATAAATGCAGCCCAAAGTGCTTTCCATGGTTAAAACAATGCCCCCCCCACACACACACACACACACACATACTTGCACATAATAAAAGACTAATGTGAGGTTGACTAATGTAAAGGCTGACAGAAGAGACCTTCTGGGAAACAATTTCACAAAAGTTCAAAGCTCAACTTTAAAAAACAAAGAATAATTCAGAAAAACATCACAATGTGTTTGTTTCAGACGAGGAGCTTGAAGTGAGAATCCTGTGAGGGTCACTCCAAAGTCCTGAAACTTCCCCAAACATCCTCTGAAGGTCCAAACTGCCCTGCAGTCATGAGAGAATTAAACAGGTTTCATTCAGTCTGATTAAAACTACAATCAAATCAGAGGTATTTAAACCACAGATGCTGGTTTAAACCAGGGCTCACCAGCTCCAGTCTTGGAGATCCACCATCCTTCAGGTTTTAGTGTTTCCCTGGTACAACACCTGATTCAAATGAAAAGCTTCTCCAACAACTTCTGCACCAGCCTGTTAATGAGCCGTTGATCTGAGTCGGAGAAACACGAAAACCTGCAAGATGATGGATTTCCAGAACCAGCGCAAGGTTTCTTCATGCACTGAAACATTCAACATGTTGACTCATCGATTGATTAAGTGGAAAAAAAGTGGTACAATCTGATTAATGAACAAAATTGATCAGGAATCATTTCTTTGAATAATTGGAGTCTATCTCCATCCATTTATTTATCAAACCCATCAAGGTCCGGGTTCTGGGGAGGATCCATTCCTCTATCAGACCTATTTCCACTGATCTTCAGTCCAGTTCTTGTGTCATGTGACTTACTTCAGTCTTTTTTCTTTATGTTTCCCTTTCTTAAGAACGGCTTCTTGACAGCCATGTTTCCATGGAGACCATTTCTGATGAGGCTTCAGCCAACAGTTGATGGATCAACTGAAAGTCCAGATGCATCTCTCAGCTCTTTGGAAATCACCTTGATGCTGCTAAATATTTTCTGTCTGTCAGACTGTCTGATCTTTGCTGGTTTTACACATGAAAGTGAAGAAATGGGAACAAATGATGCCTAAAGATCCAGTTTAAACCAGTTCATTCCTAAGTTGTCTTATATGTGTCGACACAACTCTGGTTCATCCCTTGTGTTACAAGCCTTTTTTGTGCCTAAAAGATTCAGAGGTCAGAGTTAAGTTAGATATTAATTACATGCATCAATCACTGTGACATCGCAAACCATCAGTGCAGTATTTCATACGAGGTGGGTGGGGCTACAGATAACCCTGTCTCATGAGTCGATGCTTGTTACCATGACGAGCTGCAGCAGAAAAACAAATGAGCTTCGCTAAAGACTAAACTTTGATTTGATTACAGCTCACAGTGTCTGTGTGTGTTTGTAAAGCCCTGAGTCAGACTATGCTGCCAGTCAACAGCTGCCCAGTCAGCATCCACAGGTGGCTCACACACACACACACACACACACACACACACACATGTTCACGCAGCAGTCTTTATGAGGACTGACATCTGCAAACTGCATTTCCAGGACGCTGTGCCCAACCACCTTTAAAGAATCCACATGTCAGCCCTCCTCAAAGATGTCCCCATTTCCAAACTAGTCCAACCTTCCAAAGATTTCTTAGCATTTTGAAATGTCTGAACAAAGAAATGTCCTTTTAAAAAAGGATTTTCCCTCTAAAAAAAATTTTTTTTCCAAAGATCTAGAGAATGGACTTTTTTCCCCTAAAATCTCCAGCGAATTTAGTATTATTTACCAAAATCATCTACAAACAAATGTATTTAACTGGGGCATTCCAAATATGGATAAACTGATATGGATGTTTTAGGGCCAATGGCTGAGACAGGCTGCCAATTTTCTTTGGTCAATATCTGGAAGGATTATGAAGGATTTTGGTCTCTGTGATGCTTGGCGCTCTCACCATCCCACACTAAGAGAATACACCTTCTTCTCTTCAGTCCACCATTCCTATTCTAGATTAGATTATTTCTTAACTAGCAGCTCGCTGATGAATGACATGTCAGAAATCAAGATCCATCCTATTAGCATTAGTGATCACGCACCAGTATCATTCACTCTGAGAAGTAAGAGCAATAAACCAACAACTAGAAACTGGAGATTTAATACGTCATTACTTAAAGATCCTGAGTTTATCAGCTACTTTAAAAGAGAATGGTCCTTATATCTAGAAAATAATGACTTGCCAGAAACTTCAGCGTGTGTTCTTTGGGAAGCAGGAAAAGCAGTAATGAGAGGGAAAATAATTTCCTTTTCTTCTCATAAGAAAAAGAAGGAAACTTTGAGAATTTCAGAGTTAGAACTCAGAATTAAATCCTTAGAGGAGCTTACCATGTCTCCCCAGAAGAACACATACTAAATGCTATAAGGAAAGCTAAACTTGAACTTAATGAAATAATAGATAAAAGACTTCGCTTGGAGAACTTTGAGCATGGCAACAAATCTGGAAGGTTCCTGGCTAATCAGTTAAAAACAAACAAGGAGAAAACAACCATCTCCTCTGTCAGAGATCCAGAAGGAAACATCAGCCACGACCCTGACAAGATAAATAACACTTTCAAAGAATTCTATAAAACATTATATACATCACAACTAAACAGATGAGAATATTGACCAATTTCCTAGTAACATCAATCTTCCAGAATGAAAACATGAAAATAAAAAGGCCTTGGTTTCGCCTCTTTCATTCGATGAACACCATGAAGGACATATTCTCTAATATGATATATATATATAATGTGATATTAGAAATTAAGGGAAAACAAAAATAAATTCAAAGATGAACCTAGCTAATATTACACTACTATTAAAACCAGGAAAAGACCCCACACTTCCATCCAGTTACCGTCCATTAATAATAGTAAATCTTAAAATAAAGCTCTCGGCAGAAAGAAAAAGTAACTCTAATAAAATATCCTGACCAAACAGGAGGAATCTCTAGAAAAGATAGATATTCCTCTGCTAACACCATCCATCCATTTTCTATACCAGTTTGTCCATTAAGGGTCGCAGGAAGCTGCAGCCTATCCCAGCACTTACCAGGTGAGAGACAGGGTACACCCTGGACAGGCCACCAGTCAACACAGATAGACAAACAACCACTCACACTCTCCTAGAGAATTTAGAGTGACCTATTAACCCAACATGCATGTTTTTGGATGGTGGGAGGAAGCCGGAGTACCTAGAGAGAAGCCACGCATACAAGGGTAGAACATGCAAACTCCACACACAAAGGCCACTGTTCCAACCTCCCCCAGCTGAGGCTCAAACCAACAACCTTTTTCATGTGATGTTGCGGTGTTAACCACCACACCACGATGCAGCCTCAATGGATGGACATTCCTCCATTACCACATGCAGATTATTTAACATAATAGATTATTTTACCCTACATAATTGTCCGTCTCCAAGAAGTCCATCTGTAAGAGAAGGTCCAACCACAAACAGAGTGAACTGGCCCAGCACTGACCCACCAAGACCTCCTTACATATCCCTGGCGTTTTTGGAGAAATGGCTATGGGGGGATGATTCATGGATGGATGAGTCATCCAACATGGACTGGTCTCACTTAAATGAGGCAGAAATAGTGAGCTGCTTTGAGTGGCACACCTTCCTTAGAGCTGAGTCTCCTAAGAGGTCGCCATTTGGCCATCTGGAGACCTCTGGGCAGAGCCACGTTTCATGATCTGCACAATTGGCAGAGGAATCCAGAGGGAAGCGAGGCTCCAAACAGCCTTGATTCGCACTGTTGCCACCGGCTCCACGCTCCGAGCCTTCAGTGTCCCCACCGGCTCCATGCCTCCAGAGTCTCTGCCGGCTCCGCGCCTCACAACCTACTGGCTCCACAGTCCACATCTCCAGTGTCGTCGCCAGCTCCCAGGTCTTCTCCAGTGCTTCAACCTCCCACGCCAGCACCCAGGTCCTGCCCAGCTCTACAACATCCATCACAGGAGCGTCCAGGCGTCCACATCCAAGCTGTCTTCCGAGGGGGTCTCTGGTCGAGACTGTCCTCTCAGCCCCTGGTCCCTGTGTCCGAGGAAGTCGCTCCTCCTCCTCCGTCCCTGGCTCCTGCATCTGAGGAGATCGCTCCTCCTCAGCTCCTGGTTTCCGTCACTGAGGGGGTCACTCCTCTTTAGCCTCCTGTAGTTCCTGCTGCTGAGGAGGTTGCTCCACCGTCATTGTGGTGCACAAAGCACTGTTCCATTTCACTGAATTTGAAGGAGCCTCCGAATCCACCCTTAAAATCTGCACTTTGTTTGGCCTTAAAATGAAGAATGCTGGTAATGCATCCTTCATGGCCTCTTTTCTCCCAGAATTCATTGCACACAAGATGGTGGCAAATCAGCAACCAATCTCAGAAAAGAAAGTTTTATGTTTCAATAAAATTTTGTTAAAAACAAAAGGAAAATGTACATTGTTTTTTTTTTTACCACACTTTAGTAGAAAACCATGAAAACGTTACAAAACCAAGTACATTAAAAGCATGTTTGTTAGATGGTGACATTAAAATTCTGTAATATTTAATGTTTGTTGATTTTTCAGGGCTTAATAAAGTGTGTACCTGCTGGAAAACAACAGCGCTTCAGACCGTGTTTTTTCTTTACTGTCTGTGTTACCGGCCAGTGTTAACGTCCACTGAAGTGTCCTTTGAGTCATTTCAGAAGTTTAAGTGATTCAACATCCTGTCTTGTTGCTATGGGAAATTCTTGTTAGCTAGGTAGGCTGTTCCATTTCACGAACGTTAAGAGGACTTGAAGTGTGTCGACTACAGTGGGCACTCTGTAGCCTATGTAGTCTGCACTCTCCGAAGTGTGCAGACCCTGAATTGGGACATACCAACAGACTAAGCTAACAGTTGTTGACTACGCTAACAGTTGCAGACTAAGCTAAGCATCACAGATTAACCTAACTTTAACCTAACTGTAGTGGACTACGCTATTGCATTTCTAAGTGAGTAATTGTTTAATTTCCTAGGAGTCAGTTTGTGTCGCCAGGAATCAGCACACCCAGATCCTTCTTTGGCTGCTGCCCACACATCATCCACACTTTCCTAAAATCTCCTAATATTCTAATAATGTCTTCAACTTCTTCATGTCCTAATGTAACATAAAAGCCTTTAATTGTGCAAAAAGATTAAGCATTGGAGCAACGCAGTTTTTAAATGAGTCAAAGTGCACAGTACCAATGTCCTTTCATTACTAAATATCCTGATGCTCTAATATCTCCACACTTCTAAAAAATGTCTTAAAGTTCCAAGAATTTGTTCATTTTCAACTAATGTCCTCACAAGGTCCAAAATACATAGTGGTCCCCACAAAGATAGCTGCAGTAGCACACCCACACACAACCACTCTCCCAAATTAACTGTTAATCATAAACGTTAAAAGGAGCTGAGTCGGGAGTTTCCTCTTCCCTGCTGCTGTTCACACACACACTTGGCCGGTGGTCGTTGGAATAACTTCTGCCATCAGCGTGTTTTATTTTTCTGCTGAGGTTTGTGGGAGTTTTTATTCAAAGTGTTCAATTCTGACACGTCATGTGATTAAATGAATTGTTCCTTGTCAACCTGTCAGTGTGAATAATTAAGACTCATTTGTGGCTGCAGAACATGTCCTGCACACCTGCATGGTTTGACTCAGCAGGAATCATTCACAGCATTACAAGAAGTCGTCTACGAATTATAATTTTGATCATTCAACAACAAATTAGACAGAAATATCTTAGTGATGCAGTATGAATAAAAAGATTAAAACTAATGAGAAACCAACAGGGACTTCATCCTTTCCAGAGACGGCGACTGATCTGGTCAGTGATAAGCAGACACTGACAGCTATAATAAGGCAGGGGCAGGAAATGAGAAGCCATCCACTTATGAGTCTAACTAGTAACCCACACACAGGCTTATATAAATTCGATAATGAATAATGATTCACAAAATAACTTTTTAGAGTTCTGATGTAAATGTGTGAAGAATGTAAGCTGATATTTCTGAATGAGGTTGATTTGGTTGTGTTTCCGCTCTATGTATGTGACAATGTGGAGGTAAAATTAATTTCAAAGGGCTTTAACAGGTAAAAATGTTCATGACTAATAAACTTACAACCTGTTGCATTTAATGGAAATACCTCCGACTAATACTTTTACCTGGATCATCCCAATCTAATCCTGTTTTTATTATCATTACCTCCACCAAGACATAAGTCGTGTATTCAGCAGCTTTGGTTTGTC
The DNA here is from genome assembly GCF_017639745.1 of Melanotaenia boesemani. Classification (NCBI taxonomy): domain Eukaryota; kingdom Metazoa; phylum Chordata; class Actinopteri; order Atheriniformes; family Melanotaeniidae; genus Melanotaenia; species Melanotaenia boesemani. The sequence goes on along the minus strand of NC_055694.1, from coordinate 1,565,270 downwards.
TGTAAGTAAAGTAAATGTTTATTTATATTGCACCTTTCAAGATACAAATCACAACGTTCTTCACTTCACTTCACGAAACAACACAGGAGGCATAAAAACAAATCAAACTAAGCCAAAGCACATTTTAGCTGCTTTTTAAAAGCAATAACTGAGTGCAGATCTCGGGCTGAGAGGAAAGACGTTCCAGAGGGAGGAAGGAGGCTAGAGACACAAACCCAAGCCACCCCACCACAAAGACCACCCCAGACCCCCCAGACCCCCCAGAGAGCGGCAGAGGAAGGTCCCAGCCAGAGCCGCCCGTGGTCATGGGCACAAGCCGCCGACCCCACCAGGCACCGGCCATCCAGGGCAGCCAGAGCGAAGAGCCCAGGGCCCCGAGAGCCCAGAGGCTCTTTGCCTGCTGCCTAACTCACATTCACCCAACCGACGGCGCACACGCCTGGTTTTTCTGGGTTGGGATGTGTTGAAAGTGAACTGACTTTAACACATTTCTCCATTTGTGTCTGAACCCAGCGGGGTCCTGATTCTTTTATCCTGTTTGATATCACTGATCATATTAAAGCTGATGATCAGTCTGGCCCATTAAATCTTAATGAGTGAGGTCGCTGCTCCGTCCTGCTGAACATAACATGATTGTTTCATCATCAGCAGTTCTGATCTCTCTCTGCTAATTACACTGACGAGGGGGTTATTTTCTCCCTCAGCAGCTTTAATTACGTAAAACATTTAGAAACATTTTTAACCGAATCAGCAGTAAACGTTACTCGTGGCTCGTTCTTGTTTTCCAACCTGACGATGAACCTCACGAGCTGAGCTAAAAGTCTCCGGGTTGTTTGTGTCTGCATGTCATTATTCTTCCTTTCAGCAGGAGTTATTATAACTTTTGTTTTTTATAGACAGATTTTATCCTACACAGAAATAACTGGTAGCTGAACATGCTTTCAGAAGAGAAAAATAAAGCTTCAGGTTTCTTCAAACCTGCAGAAACAAACACAGCCAACATGTCTAACGTTTCTCCGATGGGCCAAACCGACCTGAGGCCAAAGAAACGTTTTATTCAGGTTAAAGAAAGCAGGGTCAAGTCTAAATTTATTCCTCCAGTGAGCATCTTTATGTCGGTATGTACGGTTGCCATGGTGACAGGATCAGAGTCCATGTCCTCATGCTACTCTGCAGTGACACAACAGATGGGTTCTCCTCTAAATCCTGTTCACCAAAACCCCAAAACAAGTTCAATGAAAAATCAGACTTACAAAAGCTCGTCTCAGATTTACTTTTATCCTTTTTTTAACACTTTTTCTACCATCTGACGCATTTATACATCTCATATTACAATCTCAGATCAGGAAAAGGAAAAGTAGAAAATACAAAAAGTACATTCAGTTTTTAAACTTTTATGTCACTGCAGACAAAATTAACTCCAATTATTTCTTGTTTTCTCTTTTCAGCTACATTGAGTCTCTTAATCTTTTCCTACTTTAAGCTCTGGCTCACTTAAAGATGCTCTGACATCCGACCACAAAACACCATCTTTCCAAAGTAAATTCTATCTATTAATCCTCAGACATCAGTTTAATTTAAAACTCGCTGAAGCCATTATGGACAAAAATATCCAATTGCAAAGGACTGATAATAAACTCTACAGGCTTTACTGGACTGGCAGACTGGGGTGGTGGTCCCCCCCCTTCAAAAAGGGGGGCCGGAGGGTGTGTTCCAACTACAGGGTCATCACACTCCTCAGCCTCCCCAGTAAGGTATATTCAGGGGTGCTGGAGAGGAGGGGGCGTCGCATAGTCGAACCTCGGATTGAGGGGGAGCAGTGTGGTTTTTGTCCCGGTCGTGGAACAGTGGACCGGCTCTACACCCTCTTCAGGGTCTTGGAGGGGACATGGGGGTTTGCTGAACCAATCTACATGTGCTTTGTGGACTTGGAGAAGGTGTTCGACCCTGTCCCCCAGGGACTCCTGTGGGGGATACCCATCGTCCCTCAGTAGAAAATACCCATCGTCCCTCAGTAGAAAATACCCATCAACCCTCAGTAGAAAATACCCATCAACCCTCAGTAGAAAATACCCATCGTCCCTCAGTAGAAAATACCCATCAACCCTCAGTAGAAAATACCCATCGTCCCTCAGTAGAAAATACCCATCAACCCTCAGTAGAGAATACCCATCCACCCTCAGTAGAAAATACCCATGATCCCTCAGTTTAAAATACCCACCAACCATCAGTAGAAAATACCCATCATCCCTCAGCAGAAAATACCCATCGTCCCTCGGTAGAGAATACCCATCAACCCTCAGTAGAAAATACCCATCAACCCTCTATAGAAAATACCCATCGTCCCTCGGTAGAAAATACCCATCAACCCTCAGTAGAGAATACCCATCAACCCTCAATAGAAAATACCCATCGTCCCACAGTAGAAAATACCCATCAACCCTCAGTAGAAGATACCCATCAACCCTCTATAGAAAATACCCATCGTCCCTTAGTAGAAAATACCCATCAACCCTCAGTAGAGAATACCCATCAACCCTCAATAGAAAATACCCATCGTCCCACAGTAGAAAATACCCATCAACCCTCAGTAGAAAATGCCCTTCGTCCCTCAGTAGAAAATACCCATCGTCCCTCAGTAGAAAATGCCCATTGTCCCTCAGTAGAAAATACCCATCGTCCCTCGGTAGAGAATAGCCATCAACCCTCAGTAGAAAATACCCATCAACCCTCAGTAGAAAATACTCATCAACCCTCAGTAGAAAATACCCATCGTCCCTCAGTAGAAAATACCCATCAACCCTCAGTAGAGAATACCCATCAACCCTCAATAGAAAATACCCATCGTCCCACAGTAGAAAATACCCATCAACCCTCAGTAGAAAATACCCATCAACCCTCAGTAGAGAATACCCATCAACCCTCAATAGAAAATACCCATCGTCCCACAGTAGAAAATACCCATCGTCCCTCAGTAGAAAATACCCATCAACCCTCAGTAGAGAATACCCATCAACCCTCAATAGAAAATACCCATCGTCCCACAGTAGAAAATACCCATCAACCCTCAGTAGAAAATGCCCTTCGTCCCTCAGTAGAAAATACCCATCGTCCCTCAGTAGAAAATACCCATCGTCCCTTAGTTGAAAATACCCATCAACCCTCAGTAGAAAATACCCATCGTCCCTCAGTAGAAAATACCCATCATCCCTCAGTAGAAAATACCCATCAACCCTCAGTAGAAAATACCCATTGTCCCTCAGTAGAAGATACCATCAACCCTCAGTAGAAAATACCCATCAACCCTCAGTAGAAAATACCCATCATCCCTCAGTTGAAAACACCCATCAACCATCAGTAGAAAATACCCATCATCCCTCAGCAGAAAATACCCATCGTCCCTCGGTAGAGAATACCCATCAACCCTCAGTAGAAAATACCCATCAACCCTCAGTAGAAAATACCCATCAACCCTCAGTAGAAAATACCCATCGTCCCTCGGTAGAGTATACCCATCAACCCTCAGTAGAAAATACCCATCAAACCTCAGTAGAAAAAACCCATCGTCCCTCAGTAGAAAATACCCATCGTCCCTCGGTAGAAAATGCCAATCGTCCCTTGGTAGAGAATACACATCAACCCTCAGTAGAAAATACCCATCGTGCCTCTGTTGAAAATACCCATCGTGCCTCTGTTGAAAATACCCATCGTCCCTCAGTAGAAAATACCCAACAACCCTCAGTAGAAAATACCCATCAACCCTCGGTAGAAAATACCCATCGTCCCTCAGTAGAAAATACCCATCGTCCCTCAGCAGAAAATACCCATCAACCCTCAGTAGAAAATACCCATCGTCCCTCAGTAGAAAATACCCATCATCCCTCAGTAGAAAATACCCATCGACCCTCAGTAGAAAATACCCAACAACCCTCAGTAGAAAATACCCATCAACCCTCAGTAGAAAATACCCATCGACCCTCAGTCGAAAATACCCATCATCCCTCAGTAGAAAATACACATCGTCCCTCAGTAGAAAATACCCATCGTCCCTCAGTAGAAAATACCCATCGTCCCTCGGTAGAGAATACCCATCAACCCTCGGTAGAAAATATCCATCAACCCTCAGTAGAAAATACCCATAATCCCTCAGTAGAAAATACCCATCGTCCCTCAGTAGAAAATACCCATCAACCCTCAGTAGAAAATACCCATCATCCCTCAGTAGAAAATACCCATCATCCCTCAGTAGAAAATACCCATCAACCCTCAGTAGAAAATACCCATCGTCCCTCAGTAGACAATACCCATCGTCCCTCAGTAGAAAATGCCCATCAACCCTCGGTAGGAAATACCCATCATCCCTCAGTAGAAAATACCCATCGTCCCTTTGTAGAGAATACCCATCAACCCTCAGTAGAAAATACCCATCAACCCCCAGTAGAAAATACCCATCGTCCCTCAGTAGAAAATACCCATCGTCCCTCGGTAGAGAATACCCATCAACCCTCAGTAGAAAATACCCATCAACCCTCAGTAGAAAATACCCATCATCCCTCAGTAGACAATACCGATCGTCCCTCAGTAGAAAATACCCATTGTCCCTCAGTAGAAAATACCCATCATCCCTCAGTAGAAAATACACATCGTCCCTCAGTAGAAAATACCCATCATCCCTCAGTAGAAAATTCCTATCGTCCCTCAGTAGAAAATACCCATCAACCCTCAGTAGAAAATACCCATCATCCCTCAGTAGAAAATACCCATCATCCCTCAGTAGAAAATACCCATCAACCCTCAGTAGAAAATACCCATCGTCCCTCAGTAGACAATACCCATCGTCCCTCAGTAGAAAATACCCATCGTCCCTCGGTAGAGAATACCCATCATCCCTCAGTAGAAAATACCCATCAACCCTCAGTAGAAAATACCCATCAACCCTCAGTAGAAAATACCCATCATCCCTCAGTAGACAATACCCATCGTCCCTCAGTAGAAAATACCCATCGTCCCTCAGCAGAAAATACCCATCAACCCTCAGTAGAGAATACCCATCAACCCTTAGTAGAAAATACCCATCAACCCTCAGTAGAAAATACATATCAACAGGGCTGCCAACTTCTCAGTAATCCTCGGAGTGAGTTTTGGTGGAAACAACCAAAAATATGTCGCATACGCGGCAGCAAGACATGAGAATTATTTTGTCTCACTTTGTGCAGGTTTAATCATAAAATACAGCTCTCATGAGTAACAAAATGTAAAAAAAAAGTTTACAAATATGTCTGCAAAGTACCAACAAAAATCTCCAATAAAACAAGAAACAACTACACAAAAGAAGTGACACTAAGACAAGACACAGGGAATTTCATAATAATAATAATTTCTCCAGACCTGTATGTTGGACTGGCTTCTGGCCTTTTTTGGGGCCTCAATTATCAGCTGATCGAGGTGGTGAGAAAGTATAATAATGAATACAGCATGTGGAAAATAAGATAACAAGATTATCTTAACCTGCTTACAGCAGAACATACAATAGAATAACAGTTAATGTCAGTGTTACAGAGGTCGTTCTGTTTGAACCAGCTGAAGATGGTTGATTGTAAACTGAAGAACTTCAGCCTCATCTGGACATGATGATGAACCTGCTGCTGCTGCTGGGTTTGAGACTGAGGACCATGTGGCTCATGATGTGCCAATACTGATGTTACAATATTAATGTGGTGCTGAAAGGTTCAGTATATATGACTGTCATGCAATAAGTCGGTTGCTAGGATACACCAACAAACACATGAATCATGTTATTCAACTTATTCTACTCTGGATCTTATAAGATGCAGGCTGGACAGCTTCATCCATCCATTATACCGCTTAGTCCAGTTCAGGGTTGCGGGAAGCTGAACCCTATCCCAGCAACTAGCAGGCAAGAGGCAGGTACACCTGGACAAGTACACCTGCATGAGTCTCGAGTCCATCACAGCCACATGTTAAAATGTTCCTTGGGTTTGGCAGACTGTAATACGGAGTGTATGGGGTTAAGTCAGATATGTGGTTGGATCAGAAAGTAAAGGGGTGAGGTAACGAGAGAGACAGTGCAGGACCGCTGTATACTAGAGCTGGACTTCCTGCGGGCTGCCCATTGTGTGCTGGATCGGGGGAAGAACACGTTGGCCTCGCGTTGTGGTCAGACAGCCAAAATGGTGCATCCTTCACAGACCCCAAGTTTTATCAACCTTGAGAACTGCAGATATACAGCGCAGTTCCTGCCTCTTCCTCTGGCAGGAGGTTGTGGGAGTTTCGGGTCCTCTGTTTTGGCTTGGGAAAGGCTCGGCCACTTTTGAATAGGTGTTGGCTGACATCCCCTAACAGGGCATTAGCACATTGGAGGAACAAGTGCAGGCTGTGAAGGACTAGCCTGTCCCCACCAACCTACGAGAGCTAAAGAGCTTCATTGGAAGTGGTTTGTGCGTGGCTTATCATGGTGCTTACGCTAGGGTAGATATTTCCCAGCCGTCCTTGAAGGCATTCTCCCACTTCCTCTGATTGCTGATGCGCTCCACCTGTACTGTGTCCTATTTAAACCTGAGTTTATCTGCTTCTCATTGCCAGATCATCTGTGTTTACTCCAGCATGTTTCTAGCCTTCTCTGCAGACCTGTTACCTCCTGAAGCTTTTGTTCCTGCCTGCCCCAGTCTGGTAATTTTATTTAATTCTTGTGTGGATTTTTTGGCACTCTGACCTTCAGACTGTCTTTTAGGATTGGATGTGTATTATGGACCTTGTTACTCCCCTTTGGATGGATTAGAGGATTTATCTGGACCTTTTGGAAGGCTCAACCCAAATTGGAGAACCCAGCACTAACCGTTTGGTTATATTAACACTTTCTGGTTCAGCAGTTCCAACAGCCCCCAGTGGAGTTCCCAATTGCTGCCTCTCTCTCTCTCTCTCTCTCTCTCTCTCTCTCTGAGATCTCACTGTTGGACTCCATCTCCTCTGCTGGTACGTGGTCATCACATCTTGAACATTCCCTTTAGATCAATTTGGTTCTCATCCCTGTTCTCCTACCTTCACAGGCAAGATAATTGACTAACCAGATTCTGCAACCCTGGAAACGTTCTCATTATTATAATAAATCTTATTCATCCAATCCTCAGCTTTCTGACATTTATTGAGGGTCTAGTTTGCTGAACCATGACATGGCTTCTCTTGTATAGCTGCGCCCCTTTTCCTCCTGCAGCATAGAGACAGTGATTTTATCTGGACACCTGAGTGTGAGCAGGCCTTCAACGCTTTGAAGAAGGCTTTGACAGAGTCCCCCTTTCTCGCTGCCATTCGTTATGGACACAGGTGCCAATGATATTGGAATGGGGGCGGTGCTTAGCCAAGTTGTCCAAAAGGGGAAAAAGTGGTGGCATTTCAGTAAAATCTTCAACAAGGCCGAATGCTGCTATTGTGTGACATGCAGAAAACTCCTTACCAGTACGAGTGATAATCCACTTTACGTACCACCTGTGCCGCCGGACTGACCACTCAGCACTCCAGTGGTTAATGTCATTCAAGAAGCCAGAAGGTCAAGTTGCGTGTTGGCTCAAGGAACTGGCCACCTGTGACTTTAGTGTTGAGTACAGAGCTGGAGCACGCAATGCTAATGCTGACGCCCTGTCCCAGAGCTCTGGTAGAAGAAGCTCTGTGGGAGGAAGGAGACCACATGTATGTGGAGGAGGTGCAGTTTATTGACTCACCGAGCTGGAGCGCACAGCAGGAGTCAGAACATAAGCCACCTGCCACTAAGGGACAAAGTTTGAGAATCTTCAGGTGAATGATGGAGTACTCCAGTGAGCCTGGAAAGAACCAGCTACTGATGAGGAGAGGTGGCAGGTGGTGGTCCTCAAAGCACTGAGGGAGTCTGTGTTAAAGGCTGTCACGTCCCCAGGCCTCTGGCCTGAGACCGTGTTTCATGCAAAGCCGGCTGAACAGGAACATTTCGACCAGTGGCTGTCAAGCCGGTTACCACCCTCTACACCATCCTCCTCTGTGATTGGCCACTTCTTCCTCCGTCTGCAGACCAACCCTCCTTCGTCAGGATTGGACGCTGCCACTCCCGCACTTCCTGCCTCAAGACCTATCCAAGAACACCTGGATCTTTAAAAGACTGAATGAGGCTGCATTCGTGGCAGCTGTGATCCATGGAGGCCCACAGTTTGCCTTGGGATTGTCGGAGAGACGCTGGTCTGTAGTAGTGTTGTTTAAAGCCGTTAGATTTCCCTTTTGGTAGTTTGGATACACGATTGTGTAGTCTTGTAGAGAATTGAGAAGAGACGCTCTCATAATTAAGTAGCTGATTTAAGTTTGTATTGTTAACTAGTCTCAATAGGAGAGCTTTTGTTTGTTTTGGGAGATAAGACCTTTTGTTTGTTAAGCTGATTGTTTTGGTTGTTTTCTATTAGCTCTACATTTGTTGTGTTAAGTGGTAATTTGTTAACCTTGAAATAAGGACACCTTTTGTTATTTGTTTTGTTAATTGTGTGGATAACTGAAAACCGGACTAATAATACCTAGGACATTTTGGTTTATTTATTTTTATGTATATAGATATTTTTATTTGCCTGGGGTTTTGAATAAATACTGGTATATCTTTTAGTTTGAGTCCGGTGGTTTTTTTTGTTATTGACCCCGCTTCCCCTAGTTTTAAAAGGGGTCATAACAAAGGCTTCACACGGGGCTACTGGGACAGGACATTTCAGAGTCTCAAAAACGCTTCAGCAGCTCTGGCAAAGCTTTTATTGGGGTTAGCTCAGGAGAGATATTGAGGACCTTTGTCTGTGATCTATGCATGGCTCACAAAGGGCCCCCAGATGATCCTCATGCCCAGATTCAGCAGCTGGCAGTGGGGGTCCTGATGGAAAGGGTGGCTGTGGACATCATGGGTCCATTCCATTGCACAGACAAAGAAAATCATTATGTCCTGGCAGCCATGGATTATTTCATTAAATGGCCAGAAGCCTATTCCATACCAAACCAGAAGGCAGAGAATATTGCAGGTGCTCTGGTGGAAGGCATGTTCACCAGGTTTGGGGCGGTGGAGGCCATTCATAGCGACCAAGGCAGAAATTTTGAGTCGTTCACTGCCATTTGTGAGCATCTAGGCATGCAAAAAATTTGGACCACACCTTTACACCCTCAGAGCAATGGACTCATCGAGTGGTTCTTTCAACTGGACCATGGCAAAACAACTCGCGATTGTCAGCACCAACACCAGCATGACTAGGACATGCACCGCCCCCTCATCTTGTTAGTGCACAGATCAGATATGCAGGATTCCACGTCATGTACACCTGCCCTTCTCATGTTGGGATGGGAGCTACGAACACCAGTGGGAATTCACCTGTGACCAGCTGCAGAAAGCTGGAATGAGACAGAAAAGAGAATATGACGTGAGGACCAAAGAGGAAGAACTTCAAAGCCGGAGACCTGGTGTGGGTGTACAGCGCATACAGACCCATTCTTCAACATGTCCTGGCAGATGCTACAGTAGATTATCTGATGTTTAATGAAGTTTCTTGGCTTCACACATCAACCTGCACATTGTTTGTGGAGCTGAAATATCTCCGCTCATCTCTGCATGTCGGGCTGATCACTTAGCAGTGAATGAACCACGCTGCTGCGACGTAACGCTGCGTCTTTTTCACATATGCCAGGACACCAACCTAAAAGTAATGCAGCCCACTGGGAATCCTCCTGATTCCCGAACCTCCTGGCATCACTCTTGATGTGTCTTTCACCGTGAGAAATCTGAAGTTCAATGTGAAAGCTTGTGAAGCCACTCAAATGCCTGAGTCTTATGGCCAATGCGTGAGAGTTGGCAGCCCTGCCATCATCCCTAAAGAGAAAATACCATCATCCCCCTCCAGAGATTAGACTGAAAACTGATCTGCTGGAAGACACTCGCTGAAATAATAAACAACGTCTAATTAATTTGCAATTCTTATTTACATTTTCTGACTTGCTGGTCCTGGTGGATCAGAATTCAGCTTTACTTTCTGGAAAGGTAATGTTGTGTACATTCCTATGAATAGACATGAGTCGTATTATTCATTACTGATATTTAGGCTGTAATTTAAAGAAGAGCTAAAGTAAGTCACACTTACCATCCAGAGATTAGACTCCCCCTAGAATCGTTCCTCTGAAAGGTTCTTTGAGTGTTTATATAACTGAAGTTGTTTCCAAGTGCTAGACTGATCCCACAGGACCAGTCTGCTCTCAGCCGACACCTGTAATAAGAACTGGCAGCAGTTAGCATCGAACATGGGATAAAAATGTTGCTTCTCCAGAGAGAAGACCAGGCCTAAATTCACACATCTTTCTGGGAGCTACAGACTAATCCCTGGACCCCCAGGGAGGGGTATGGGTAGGGGGAGGTGGAGGGTGGTGTGTAAGTAAAGGTTGTCCATGTCCTCCACGGGTAGACAGGCTTCGGTGTCTAATCTCACTTTATGACCTCATTTATTTTTAAACACCAGTACTGAACCAAACCGACTGTACGAGTGGTGCATGATGGGAAATGAAGTTTCTGATGTGTGAGACTGCTCATCCCTCCAACCTTCCTATCATTTCGTCTAATCTCTCCTTCCGCTTGTTGACCGAAGGCTGAATGTTGATGCTGTTTGCAGAGGAAGCGCACATCTGTGCATACGCACGCACACATCCATGCACACGCACGCATGCACACATCCGTGCATACGCACGCACACATCCATGCACATGCATGCACACATCCGTGCATACGCACACACATCTGTGCACACGCATGTACACATGTGTATGCACACACACGCACATGCACGCTGTCCTCAGCGGCACTCCAGCCAATTAGCTAATGGCTCGTTAAGGTTCACGTCCATTACAGCCTATAATCAATAAATTAAGCAGAACAGACGAGGATTTAATTGATCTTCTTCAGTTTTCCCACTGACCTCATGATGCGGTTACCATGGCAACTACAGCAGAAAGAAATGATGATGAGGCTGAGTCTGCAGGCTGCTGTGGTAACCACACAGCAAGACACAGCAAAATAGGTAAACATGTTTTAAATAATGTTCCGATTCTTTATTTATATTCTAGTTTCAATTTCTTTGTATTTGTTTTATTTTTATTTAAATATTTTGATTGTACTTTCTATATGTCTTTACATTTATATAATAGTTTGTTTATATTATAAATGATATCTCTTAATTTTGAACATTTTTCATACAGTTAAGGTGAGAAGTCTTTATTGTCAGTGTTAAAGAGTAAAACACAGTTTCTTCTGATTCAGTGTTAAACAAAAACACGAACACTTGAAACATCTTCTGTAGAAATTAAAGCAGTAAAAGAAATTAAAATTAAAAATATAACATATATACAGCCAGTGTGACATTCACGGTTCCAGGCAGTAAATTTTTCACTAGTAAGCAATTAGATTACTATTTATTTATTTGTTTGTTTGTTTGTTTGTTTGTTTGTTTTATGTTTTATGTTTCTACTGTTTGTGAATCAGAGGAGGAACTTTTCCTTCATCTGGCTGTTTCAGGAACAAGAATCTGCTTCAGGATGAAGTTTCAGGAGGAGAATTCAGGGCAAGCGATGCCGTTTTGTCCTGCTACAGTGCAGCGTTGCTTCACGGAAACATCTTTAGAAAACCATCTGTTTCCAGCACCAGCAGGTTGTCGTTTTACCAGCTCTGGGACGGCTGCCCATGAAGTCTCATTAATTTGATGGCGGGAGGCCTGCTGGACTGCAGCCTGAGCTGATGAAGGTGTGTTTAAACGGCATCAAACTGCTACAGTCCTCCTCTGGACTGGGCCGGTGCCACATCCTGGTCCTGATCATGCTGTACTCATTTATAAACTTATAAACACTCCTCTCTACTTTCTCAGATCAACAATCCCATGATCCGAGCCAGAGCCATATTTGGTTTTCACAGCATTTCGGCGAATATTTCGTACTTTACTTTGCCTGTGAGCTGAGGTGGACCTCAAGGCTCCATGTTGCTGCATTTCTGATTGACACCAACATAAGTGGAAACTTTGCAGTTCCATCAAGGTCTTTAACGTATACCTTAGTTTCTGGATCAATGACAATCCATCACTCCTACAGACGGATATATTGTTGACACAAGAACATTAAGTACTCTTTTCTGAAGCTCGTCAAAATGTAAAACCCCACCTCCCAAAAGCTCCTCTATGTAAAATGTAAATAAAACAAAATGCAATGATTTACAAATCAGCTCAGGTTTTTTCCCCAGTAGAAGATAAACAACATCTCAGATGATGAAGCGGAGACGTTTCACCATGAGATGAAAATATGAGCTGATAGTAAATCTGATGGAAAAAGTTGGAACAGGAGCAACAAAAGGCTGGAAAAGTACCTGGTACAAACCAGAAACACCTGGAGGAGCATTGGACAACTAACCAGGTTACCTGGTAACAGGTCAGTAACATGACTGGTATAAAAGGAGCATTTCAGAGAGGCAGAGTCTCTCAGATGGAAAGATGGACAGAGCTTCACCAATCTGAGACAAACTGGATCTAAAACTGGAACAGTTTCAGAAAAATGTTCCTCTGTGTACCAAATTTAATAAAAGATGTTTCCTTTCACTTTTCTAGGGGGCGCTAGAGAGCCATTGTGGACATTTACACAGATTTTTTTTGGGGCTGTCAGAAGCAACGCGTTAACAGCGGAAACTAGTTTATGTAATTAATCAGGTTAATATTTTGGGGCGGCGTGACGAGCGCCACACATCCGTCATGTGGACGAGGAGAGACGGAGAAGATCAGCCACACCTGAACTTTTCCTGTTTTTATTTGAACTCATCCTGCGTCCTGCAGCAACATGGCCGCTCTAGAGGATCTCTGGTCTCTCTGTTTGTGCAGCAGCTGCTTCCTCCTCCTCTCATGTTGCTCCGTGAATCATGGCGGCTGTCGGTGATCAGCTGATCGGCTTTTCTCTCGTTGTGTTTATGGATCAGCTGAGAAGGAGGAAACTAGCTGTTCATGGTTCACACCGTCACATATTTACCCCAAAGTCTTGTTGTTAGCAGGACCTTCTCTAACATGGTAGCTGCTGGTGGTAGACAGGGTTTCTACTTCAGCTGTGCAGGGGCGGGTCTAGAAAAGTTCTGATGGGGGGCCAGGAGCCCTGACCAGGAAAAGGGGGGCACATATGAGACCTTTTATTAAGTCTAATGAAATATTGAACTGATTATTACAACTAAATAGATATTTTGATGTAAAAAAAATGGAAGAAAATCTAGTAAACAAGCAGCCAATGATGTATTTTATCAGCAGGTGCACAGAAATCATTACCATGGAGACGGTACATGAGATAAGGTTGGTAAGATGATGCTGGATGAGTTCTGAATTGTGATCTAGAACTCTGGATCTGCTCTAGATCATCTCTGGTAGAGATAATTTAGAACAACATGTAGAAGTAGATTACATGCTGCATTTACTGACCCTTGGACATCTGACGTTTACCCAGGAGAAGGTCAGTTAAGTAAGGGATAATGTTCAATGAGGTGCCTCCATGTCATCCATTCATTTCTGATAATGGACACCTCGTCAGGCATTATCACGCCCAAGATATAAATATTAAATCAGTTATTGATACATTAATGTTGTTTTTTACAGTTAAAAAGATAATTTCCTTCCTAATCTTTTATTATGCAGTACAGATCTGAACATGTGTTTATCCTTTAAATGCATCATTTTCTCTCAGTTGTTCAGACTCCTCATTCTGTGTTTATTTTTTTCTCTCTTCTCTATGTTAGTATAGCTTCATCATCATCTTCATCACTTTATTTATGAAGCGCCAGCCACAGCTGAGCAACAAAGACACTTAAAATAAAAGCATGATAACTCAACACATCACCATAACTTCATTTTTGTTCATTTGTAAAAGCGCAGCTCATCATAATAAATTAATTAATTAATTAAATAATTAATTGATAAATAATTTAATTAATCAATTAATTAATGCTGGGCTCTTCAAAAAAAAAAATACTCAGGGACTTTTGTTGTCATGGCAACATTTGGAAATTATACTTGACTCTACAACCACTGGAAAAAAAACAGAAAGAGAATGGGGTTTGTCTGGACACGTATGACATCATGCTGCTGGTGAGGTCACTGATGGAAGCAGCCACATAGAATATTCCATCAGACGGCGTGTTCTTCATCATTTAAACATGTCATGGCTTCCAGACCTTCAGCAGCTTTCCACCTGACCACAGAGACGCTGCTCTGCTGATGGGGAAGGATGCTGTTTTATCCTGTTTCTGCCGGATTTTACATCATTAAGACGCCTCAGATGTCACACAGCCGATAAAATGACAGAAAACGTTTTTATTTATCAGCATAAAAAACACTGAAAAATATTTTGTTGGAAAAAAATTAACTTGCAAATGAATTTTTCTGTTTTTTCTCCTGAATCTTGAAGCGATCGTGTTAACCTTCTTTTTACTAAACACTAACAGTCGCAATCAGAGAAAAATAAAGTCCTGATCAATCACCTGGGGGGGCTTATCAAGGGGGGGCCAAGGATTAAGGAAATAATCGTGTTCCCCTCTCCATCACTGCTGCGATAACTGTGGTCACATCAGAGAGATGAGAAGTAAATCATTTACAATGTTGACCTGGATCGGTTCTGGTCTACTGACCGGTGGTGGTAGACTGGATCCTGGTCCGGTAGTAGGGGGATCGGTTCTGGTCTACTGACCGTAGGTGGTAGACTGGATCCTGGTCCGGTAGTAGGGGGATCGGTTCTGGTCTACTGACCGGTGGTGGTAGACTGGATCCTGGTCCGGTAGTAGGGGGATCGGTTCTGGTCTACTGACCGTAGGTGGTAGACTGGATCCTGGTCCGGTAGTAGGGGGATCAGTTCTGGTCTACTGACCGGTGGTGGTAGACTGGATCCTGGTCCGGTAGTAGGGGGATCGGTTCTGGTCTACTGACCGGTGGTGGTAGACTGGATCCTGGTCCGGTAGTAGGGGGATCGGTTCTGGTCTACTGACCGGTGGTGGTAGACTGGATCTTGGTCCGGTAGTAGGGGGATCGGTTCTGGTCTACTGTCTGGACTGTCCTCAGAACATGAGAAAAACCCTTTGGTCCAGTTAAGCTGCAGCTTGTGGTCCTGTTGGAACTGGTTCCCAGTACCAGGAGTGGTGTGGGAAACTGGAACAGACCGCAGTCTGTTCAGGTGACATACAGGAAGTTAGATCCCAGTCCAGTAGCCAGGTCACCAACGGGGGATGAACACATCCAGCATCCGTCCACCACGCCCTCGTCAGGATGACCGGGTTCCAGCGGTGAACCAGGCTCCCACCATCTCTGCTCCTCCCTTTGTACTGGGCCCGTCACTGGTTCCACTAATCTGGACTTCCTGAATCCAGTGTGTCAGACTTCCCTTCTTCTTCCGCTTCTGCACCTTCTTCCACCATCAGTGTGTGAATCTGTGTGTGTGTGTGTGTGTGTGTGTGTGTGTGTGTGTGTGTGTGTGTGTGTGTGTGTGTGTGTGTGTGTGTGTGTGATGTAAAGTGCTTAGGGAATCATCCCGGGTACAGAAAAGTGCTGTATAACTACAAACCATTTACCATCTTTCACCTGGCATGTGGAAACCTGCAGCAGCACGTGTCTGGATAATTTATGGAATTCAGACACACACACACACACACACACACATTTCTTCTTTAATTTATTTTTTCTTACTCTTAACCATGTTTTTGTTTACCGTGTTTAGTATGTTTACATGTTTATATGTGGAGCTCTCAGCCAGCTTGTGTCTTACCTGGTAAAATAAAGTTAAACAAACTGGAATAAAACACAGATGCTGCTCATCATCTTCATGTTTGACCTAAAACAAACTAAATAAATGATCAGAAAAAAAACAAGATGAGAATGTCATTAAAAAACACGTTTAATAAAAACCGGGTCCAAAGACCGGCATCGAGCTTTAAAACGGACACATGTCCCTCTGATGTTTCAGCTCAGCTCGTCCCCACGACATCGTCTCCATGATACCGTCCTCCTGACAATCATCCACACAACACCGTCCCTATGACATTATCCCCACGACATCGTCCCCACGACATCGTCCCCACGATACTGTCCTCCTGACAATCGTCCCTATGACATCGTCCTCACGATGCAGAATTGCAGTAAAACCGCAAAACTATTTTAGCAATTCAGCTTTCATTACCACGAAACCAGGGATTAGCCTCCATGAAACCGATCATGTCTGAAACCAGGTACCAAGGTGGATCGGTGAGACCTCTACCATACTGTGAGGACAGCATAGCCGCACCACTAGAGGACATGACGTCAGTGTGATGAACGTGTGCCGAACACAACAGCTGCGTTGTGGTGCTGCTGCAGACAGTCTTGGCTTGTGTGCAGCTTTTACAACACAGTGCTGCTGTACCATCACCAGCGGGAGCAAGCAGATACATCATTATATGCACATGAGCTACGTCTTGTTCTAGCTCGTAGTGCCCCCCCACAGCCTTGTAGTATGTACTACAGGGGTTTTGTGGGGATGGTGAAGCCTTTCTCCCAGTTGTCACCCTGATTTCACACCTGAACAGGCTTCAGTGCCGCGTGGACAGAGCCTCGTGATTGGTTGTCTGATTATCCGACACATCAGCTCACAGTTAGAAGTCAGAGATGACCAGAGGAGCATCCGGTTCTCTGACAGCTGGAGGTTTTGGCCCTGGGGCCCGGGAGGACTTCAGTTCGTTCGGGTTCTGCTGCTGTGGATCAGAAGCAGACCCGGGTCTAATGTGGTTTCCTGCAGGCTGCAGAATGGAGCCGATTCATTCGATTAGAGCTGATTGGATCCGCCGAGTCCTCCATACCTGCCAGCACAGCTCGACTCTGCTCCGGTTCTAATGTTTTCATTCTGTGTTTCAGATCTGATTCAGCACAAGATCTGCTCAAGGACGCATGTCCTGCTGCTGGGCTGGGATCCAGGTGAGCGGAAGCAGGTAAACCGGAAGTAGATGGTCGGTCCAGAACCGAAGCCAAACCCCCAGCAGCTGTTTCCAGGTGAAACTGCCTAACAACAGCCAAGTAACTGTTTAATCATTGATGATTGGATGTCATCAGGTCACATGATGCAGTGTTTTTAATATTTAATGAATGATGTCTGGTCAACCCTCTGGTTGCAGACACATTAATGGTTTTTATGTTGCATTAAAAGGGCGGTGGCGGGTCATGTGACCTCATCTAATGAAATATAAATAAAAAGCCACAAACAGAGTGAGTCGTTCTCCCTCCATATTCTCTCTTACACGACCCATAAACACAGCCCGTCTTCATGTACATGGAGCTTTTCTACTCATGTTCAATTATAATCAACTTTATTTATTAACCTTCAATTCACAACAAAGTCATCTCAAGACACTTTTACAGAGATGGACCAATTCAGTCTGATTCATTATTAAATGGTCCACATCAGACCCGCTGTGTTCATATAAACCAGTTAAAGAAGTTATGACGTAGCTATGGAAACCACCAGACTGGATCACTGGATCAAGCCAGGTGATGCTCGTCAGCCAGGTGTTCTCTCCACCGGGTTGCCATACTGTCCAAAAACAACAAATATGAAATTAAGCCTTAAAACTCAACTTATTACTATTTCTGGTCCACGTGTTTGTTAACGTAGAACCACACGTAGAAGCTCGAGCTTTAATCCCAGCACACCAGACGTTTTAGGTCTGCTCTATTGGCCAGGGATGGTTTCTACTTCTGTTTCTACTGTTTGGAATTGAAATGCAATTAAATGACTTAACTAGAGCTGAGTTGACAATATTAATGTCTGTGTCTATTATTTGATTCAGTCGTCCACTAAAATACATTTAAATAAAAAATGTATTTATTTTTTATTAATTGCGATTAATTAATTACAAAGAATCTAATCGGCTTATTTTTTCAGTCAAGTCCGACCCCATTTTTATGTATTGTATTTTAAAATATTTTCTAACTTTTATTAAGATCTAGAAGTTATTTTAAATGTTCATTTAAATGAAAACATGGTCGTAGTAAACCTGACCACCCATTTCCACTTTTACCATCCAGCGGGCCAGATCTGGACCCTCTGGCGGGCCAGTTTTTGCCCCCAGGCCGTTTGTTTGACACCCCCGAATTATCTTGTTGGTGTGTGATGAGGAGCAGGAGATGAGGGGGATGGAGATGTAGCACAAGGAGGAAGATGATGTAGACAGAATGAGATGAGGACTAAATGACGTGACAGCGTCGGGGAGATGAGGTGGTTCTTCACCTGGATCCTTCCGACCAATCAGCTGGAATCCTGCAGGTGCCGGTGCTGGTGAGCCGACCAACCAGAGCTGCAGCAGCGTTGGAGTGAACATCATCATCATCACCATCATCAGAAGAAGAAAGCCCTGGAGGAGACGATCCAGCAGATCCTGGTCCAGCTCACTGACAGATGAGCCAGTTTCCTCCTCCATCATGTGCTGTTACCATGGAGACAGACCGATGTTGCGGGGTAACTCTGGGTGTAGATGGTTCTTCAGCGAACTGAGAGCTTCCCGAAGTTTAACCTGACGACACTTTATGGCCACAAAGCTTCGTTTAAAGATTCAGTTTCATTTTCAAGCATCGTTAATTAAAGTTAATCAGCATGAAATGAAAAATGAAGCAGTTTCTGTTTTATTTCCTCCTCTGAGCTGCCAATCCCACGACTCCCTGATTCCGCCTTTCCTTGCTTCCTTCCTTCCTTTCCTTTTTCCTTTCCCTTCCTTCTCTTTCCTTTCCCTTCATTTATCCTTTCCTTTTTCATTTCCTGTCTTTCCTTTTTGTCTTTTCCTTTCTTTTTCCTTATCCTTTCCCTTTTTCCTTCTCTTACATTTTCTCGTTCCTTTTGTTATATTTTTACCTTTCTTTTCCTTTCCCATGTATCCTTTTTCCTTTTCTTTAAAATCCTCTCATCTTTTCACACTTCCTCTTTCCTTCCCTTGTTTCTTTTCCTGTCTCCTTGCCTCCTCTGCAGAGTCTGTGCTCTCTCTGTTGATGGCTGTTTTCTCTAATCGTTTTATCCATGCAGCGTGACTCCAACACACCCAGCAGAAAACACATTAGCCTCTATCTGAACCGGCTCAGCTCTGCCAGGATCGGGGGGCTGCACACGGCTGATAACAACACTCTGGCTCTCAGGAGGATTCAGTCGTCTCTGGTTTCATGTGGCAGCCGATCAATCGATCGATCGGTCTGAAATATAAGTCTGAACTGGCCGAGACACCAAACCAGCGATGAGACCATGAAGATGGTGAAACATGGGCGACCATTAAGTTCAAAATTCAGATGTAATAGAAATGATGTGTAAGAGCAGATAGGCTGAAGACTCGGTTCCAGTGTATGAAGTTGTCCCAGCGCCCCCTGCAGGCAGCAGTCCTCCCTACAGCTAAAATACAGCAGCAGATTCTCTTCCTCTGTTTCATTCAAGGATAGTTTTGTTCCAGCCGGCTGTTCCTCTGGTTAACTCGCCTACCGTAGGTCACGTTAATGCTGCTCTTATCCCTCGTAGAGTTTCAGGGAGCAGGATGCTCAGAACATCAAATATGAGTCAGTCCGATGTTCAAGTTACATTTTACATTAAAAATGTAGAAGCTACAGTAAAAATGGTTAAACACATTTTTAGTGTTTGAATTTCCATAAAATTCTGGCTCACTTCAATCTGAGTTTCCTTCTAATAAATTGTTGAATATTTTGGAAATGGTATTACAAAGGCAGTTGTCACGTCCCCGTCCTCTTCATCAGCTCCACCTGCTCACCTGCTCAAATGCACTAAAATCCAACCAGCCAATCAGACGGCAGCATGTAGTCATGTAGATGTGGTGAAGACGACCTGTTGAAGTTCAAACTGAGCACCAGAATGAGGAAGAAAGAGGATTTAAGAGACTTTGAACGTGGCATGGTTGTTGGTCTGAGTATTTACTGGGATTTCCACCCACAACCATCTCCAGGGTTTCCAGAGATGGTCTGAAGAAGAGAAAACATCCAGAGCAGCAGTTGTCTGGACCAGGATGCAGCAGAAGACACACCGGGTGCCTCCTGCCAGCTAAGAACAGGAAACTGAGGCTACAATTCACACACACTCACCAACACTGGACAATAGAAGATGGAGAAACGTTGCTGGTCTGATGAGTCTCCATTTCAGCTCCACATTCAGATGCTCGGCTCAGAATCTGCTGGAAACATCATGAAAACATGGATCCATCCTGCCTTGGATCAACGGATCTCCTTCCCCTTCAGGCTGAGTATTGTTGCTGACCATGTCCATCCCTTTATGACCACAGTGGAGCATCTTCTGATGCTACTTCCAGCAGGATAATGCACCATGTCACAAAGCTCAGATCATCTCCACCTGCTTTCTAGAACATGACGATGAGTTCACTGGACTCCAACGGCCTCCACAGCCACCAGGGGCCTCATTTCTAAAGTCAATATAGTCAACTTTTGGGATTTATAAAAACCAAACCTGACGGGAAAATGTTCCTCCCTCCATGGCAACTCTGATTCAGACGTACGGACAGAATCTGGTAAAACAGGAAACGGCGACACCAACAGTCCAGAATAAAACCAGGAAATGATGTGAAATGTGACATTTGTACACAATCCACTATCACCTTCCACCCCACATGTTAGATATTAAAGCTGTTTGCAGAAATAAATAAAGACACATTCCTTATTAATCCTCCTAAGAGCCACTCTTGGGAAAAAGGAGATGATATTAAAAAGAAACTCAACCACTAAAACATGTTCTGTCATAGTGAAACAAAACTTCATGTTATAAAACCCATCCAGATAAATAAGGAGCCAGTCTGCTGCCAGCATGTAGCAGCCAGTGTGGAAAGTAGCTTTGGTCCTTCATTCCAGCAGAGCGGGACCAGACTGGAGGCTGGAGGTCTAGAAGTGATGCTACGCTAACGAAACACACAAGAGGAGGATTTCCTTTATTTATTCTTACACAATGTTTTTATTCTTGTCCTCATTTCTGTCCACACGTCTTTATTTCCCACAACTCCATGTCCACCTGGTTAATAGCGGGGATGGTTCCCTCAGCACCTGCAGGACTTCCTCTGAGGACACGGCTGCTGCGGTGGTGGGTGGAGTCTCTGGCCTCACCCTCTCCAATCACAGCTGGAGCCCCACCCACCTAGCTGGAGCCCCGCTCAGCCAGCTGGAAAACCCAGGAACTAGAAAGAAATATTATTTAACACTAAATAAACTGCTACCTACAGATGTATCTGTACATGTTTATTTTAGACATTAAAACCAAAGACGACATTACCGGCATCATGACTGTCATTTAGCAGCTTTTCTCCAGAACCATCTACTGTGGGCTGCAGCGTCTCACCAAAGGAATCGAACTTCGGTCTTCTGCATGGCAGACGGATGTTCTACCGACTGAGATATCCATCCATACGATCCGACTCCTCTGGTGTTTCTTCCTTCTGACACTGTGATGACAGCGTCTCCACCTGCTGCCACTATTCTGTCTTTCTGACACCAGTAACGTCCACGCCATGTCCACCAGTTCTGATTACCTGCTGGCTTGTGGTGACTTTCCTCCCCCGGTGCCTCAAGGTTATGATAACATCTGCGTTTTCTGGTCATTCCCTCCAGATGTTTGTTAGTGCTCCAGGCCACTCTTCTAAAAACCCCGTTAGGTTTCCTGGCTTCTTCTCCCCCTTGCGTTCCACGGATCTGTTATGATGATACTGGTCTCCCTCTTGATTTTTCTAGTGATGATGAGGTTTAGGCTGTGTGGATAGTTTTCTGATTGGTCATCTTAGTTTGTTCTCATTCATATGTATTCTGGTGTGTTTTTGCTGGTATCACTTGGGGTTGTAATGAGTTTGGTGTTTATTTCCCCATTCAGAGTTATGATGGAGTTTCTTGAATCCTCGTGAATTGCAACTTCTGATGTTTTGTCTGAATGTATATTGGGAAAATGGTGATTTGATGTTGAATGTAATCATTAAAGGTTTCTTATTGCTATTACATTACATTTATTACATTTATCTTTTATGTTTTCTGTTTTTTTTTTTTTGGTGTTTTTTTGGTTCATATGTCTTTTTCGTTGTTTTTATGAGTTTATTAGTAGTTTGATGACACCCTAAGTGTTTTGAGTTCACTAGTTAATTGTGGTGTTCTCATTTATCCACTGTACAACTCTACCTCAGTGGTTATCCTTGTTTGATGCATTTTTTTTCCCTCTTTTATGCTTTAATCTTATGAAATTTTCTTTTCTGGTGTGATCAATATGAAATGGGTTTCATTATAATCAAAAGAGGGGAATTGTTGTGGAAATTTCATATATTCCCTTTAATATTGTGTCTACTGATCACTCTCAAGGTAAACAGATTGTTTAAGTTCTTGGTAACAGAGATTAATGCTGAGCAGCCTGTTTCTATCGTAAGTGGATGCATTTCCTTAGAGCAGTTCACACTGACCTGTGTGACTTATCTGATACCAGCCAGATACCTTCAGGATGACCCAGCAGGGCATCCTGCCTTAATGTCACTGGGGTTGTTTATGTGCTCAATAAATGCAAAAGCTCATTAGGTTTGCTGAAGTGTCTAATCCTGTGTGAGGAACAATCTCTTTGTTTTTATCTTACAAGATATATGATGTGCTGTGATGTGATCATTCTGCTTAAAAGATGCTGCTTGTGTGTTTCTTATCAGATTCTCTTCAGATCTCTGTGCTGTCAGACCTCTGAACTGTGTCTCGGATTGCAATTCTATTCTTTCTATTCTTTCTATTCTTTGTATTTTAATTCTGTGTTTAATAAACTTGTAATCACTTTTCACTTCAGAACCAGACTCCTCATTCCTTGACAGAGTAACTTTTTGCCTCAACACACATTTTTACATTTGTCAACAGACAACAAACTGTTACACCTGAACATGAACACACCAGAACATTTCCTACAACTTTTACAAAAACAGAGCTGCTAGTCATTAAGAGTTCTTAAATAATAACCAAATCAAAAAGACATATCATGAAAGTAACACAACAGTGACCAGATACAAACCCACAGGAACATAAAAAGAAGAATTATCTCTTAGTATAAAAACCCACTGGACAACTCAGTGACTGTGTCAGCATGCAGAGGATGAAGGAAAATAGCAAAATGAGGATGAGGAAGAGGAGTGATTAGTGATGAAGAGTGGTGAGTGAGATTGTACAAATGTGACCACGCCTCTACGGAGGTCAGAGGCAGACCAGGGCAGCCCAGAGACCCGGTCCTCAGCAGCAGCCCCGGAGCACTAACCCAAGCTACCCCACCCTGAAGATGACTCCAGCTCCACCCGAAGGGCAGCAGAGGAGAGCCCAAGAAAGAGCCCCCCACGGTCTTGGGGCACAGATCCCAGTGGTCCAAGATCGGCAGCCGCTGGCCCCGCCAGGGACAGGCCATCCAGGGCAGCCAGAGTGAAGGGAAGCAAACTTTCCTCTGGATATTGAGCCTCTAGTGGCATTAGGCATCCCCGCTCCCCCAGGGCAAGACAGGCCAGGAGAGGCCGCCCCCCACGACCAGGCCACGCAGCTACTGCAGCCAACGAGCCGCCACCAACCCCAGAAGGTCCCCACCCCCCACATGCCTAACAGTGAATGAGAGGACGGGGAGGAGGACAGCGGCAGAGCCCAGACCCACGGCACGCCACCCCTAAGCCTGCCCAGCCCCCCCCCAACACACACAGAAACACATGCACACAGCTATATCTTTGCACACTCCTACTCATCCTAACACACACACACCTCCTCACCCACACCCACACAGCATACAAACCTCCCACTCTCACTCCCCAGCCACCCTTCCCTCCCGGCCCCCAGGGCAACCAGCTCCCCCTGCCCACTCCCGGCGGCGCCCCAGGGAAGAGGGGTGTGAGGTGTCCCCATTGTCACTGTTTGTGGTGAGTGTGTTTTTTTGCAAGTAAAACTAAAGGGCAGTGACCATATTTTGCTTGGAGCAAGGTCATGTCAGTAGTCCCACCCTCCATGCGCTACATGACACGCCCTCCAGAAGTTGTTTGTGTGTTGTGTTTGTTGTTTGTGTGTTGTGTTTGTGTTTTGATGTCTAAGTGTAATTAAAACTGAGGCGAGCTGCCACAGGGTGCAGCTAAGGAAGCCACTTGGGTACCCCTATATGTGTATGTAAGAGAGATAGGGAGAGCAGGGAAAAAGAGGGGTCTGGGGATGTAAGTCCAAAGGCAAGAGAACCTCCCTCTGGATGGCAAGCTGCTAACAGCACTAGGCACCACCGTTCCCCAGGAGGCCCCCCAGGGCAAGACAGGTCAGAGGCAGCCACCCCCCACGACCAGGACACACAGCGACTGCAGCCAACGAGCCGCCACCGACCCCAAAAGAGACCCAACCACCAGACACCCAAGGGGGAAGGAGAGGAGCGGAAGGAGAAAAGCAGGAGAGCCCAGATCCGTGGCACATCACCCTCAGACCCACCCAGGCCCCCCCACAAGGTCATGTCAGGGTCCACATCCCACCTACTCACCTATGATCTTGCACACTCCCACTCATCCTGGCACATCCATACGCAAACACACAAACATACCCCCCCCCCCCCCACACACACACATATCATCCACAACATAGACACACACAACAAACAGACATCCCTGCATACAACACACCCCAGCCCCTCCCCCTATAATCCCCCGAATCCCACTCAGTCCTCCTTCAAACCCTTACACCCCTCCTGCCCCCGGTGCCATACGCAGGGTGGCAACCAGACACCAGGGCATACACCAACCCACACCATGGCAGCACATCCGGGCAGGCCCAGACCCCCGGCACATACGGACCCCACCACCTCGGAGGGAGGGGGGAACCACCTGGCCGCCCAGCCCTGGACTCACATCCACCGACCCAGGTGCCACCAGTGGCTTCACCCCCCGCCACAAGGCGACCCCAACCACTGGCCCCCCACAGCCCCCGACAGGGCCAGACCTAGAGCCACCAGTTTCTAGTTTATACTAGTTTCCAGTTTACACTGGTTTATAGTTTACTTTGGTTTACAGTTTACACTGGTTTCCAGTTCATACTAGTTTCCAGTTTATACTGGTTTCTAGTTTATACAAGTTTCCAGTTTATACTGGTTACCTGTGTACACTGGTTTCTAGCTTACACTGGTTCATTGTTTATACTTGTATGCAGTTTACACTGGTTTCTATTTTATACTGGTTTCTAGTTTACACTGGTTTCTAGTATATACTGGTTTCCAATTTATACTGGTTTTATAGTATATACTGGTTTCTAGTTTCCACTGGTTTCTAGTATATACTGGTTTCCAGTTTACACTGGTTTCCAGTTTATATTGGTTCTAGTTTATGTTGGTTTCCAGTTTACACTGGTTTCTAGTATATACTGGTTTCCAGTTTACACTGGTTTCTAGTTCATACTGGTTTCCAGTTTACACTGGCTTCTATTTTATACTGGTTTCTGGTTTACACTGGTTTCTAGTTTATGCTACTTTCTAGTTTAAACTGGTTTCCAGTTTACACTGGCTTCTATTTTATACTGGTTTCCAGTTTATACTGGTTTCTAGTATATACTGGTTTCCAGTTTACACTGGTTTCTAGTTTATGCTAGTTTCTATTTTATACTGGTTTCCAGTTTATACTGGTTCCAGTTTATACTGGTTTCTAGTTTATACTGGTTTCTAGTCTACACTGGTTTCCAGTTTATACTGGTTTCTAGTATATACTGGTTTCTAGTTTACACTGGTTTCTAGTATATACTGGTTTCCAGTTTACACTGGTTTCTAGTTTATGCTAGTTTCTATTTTATACTGGTTTCCAGTTTATACTGGTTTCTAGCTTACACTGGTTTCTAGTTTACACTGGTTTCCAGTTTATACTGGTTTCTAGTATATACTGGTTTCTAGTTTACACTGGTTTCTAGTATATACTGGTTTCCAGTTACACTGGTTTCTAGTTTATGCTAGTTTCTATTTTATACTGGTTTCCAGGTTATACTGGTTTCTAGCTTACACTGGTCTCTAGTTTATACTGGTTTCAGAAAAGATTTTAAATTTCTGTTGAACATTATCAAACCACAGAACGGTTTAGAACCAGAATACATCTGTTTTAATGTTTAGAGAATGTAAACCTAGCAGAACTCCTAAATCCAAGGACTCCAGACCAAAGTCCAGACCTGAGAACACCTTAGGAACCATCCGGATAAGCTGCAAGAAGTGGCTGGGAAGCGAGAAGCCTGGATTTTCTGCTTAGGGTGCTGCCCCCATGATGGATGGATGCATGGACCAGAATCTGAGACTGGATGGACCAGAACGCGAACTGGATGGACCAGAACTTGGACTGGATAGACCAGAATCTTTGACTGGATGGACCAGAAACTTGAACTAGTTGGACCAGAAACTTGAACTAGTTGGACCAGAACTCAGACTTGATGGACCAGAACTCAGACTTGAAGGACCAGAACTTGGATTGGAAGGGACCTGAACTTTGACTTGATGGACCAGAACTCAGACTGGATGGACCAGAACTCAAACTGAATGGACCAGAACTCAGACTGGATGGACCAGAATGCGAACTGGATGGACCAGAACTCGGACTGGATAGACCAGAATCTTAGACTTGAAGGACCAGAACTCAGACTGGTTGGACCAGAACTCGGACTGGATGGACCAGAACTCGGACTGGATGGACCAGAACTCGGACTGGTTGGACCAGAACTTTGACTCTGTCACGTTTCTCCTGCTGCATCTCGTCTCGTCTCAAGCTCATGAAACAACCTTGAAGCTCCTGACGTTTCTGTTTTAAGAAGTTTTCAGTCTTGGTTGAGACGAACCGGCAGCGTCACCGCTGTCACACACCTGCCGTTAGACGCTAAGCTTTGAAATGATTTCATATTTGCTGATGAAGGTCATGTGACACCTTCACGTCCTGTATGACTTTATAATGCAGTTTATGTATGTGGCTCTAATCTTTATTTAATCTTCTTTCATCTTTTCTACTTTCTTAATCCTTTTAATGACCTTTCTACCTGCCGCAGGGACTGCAGATGAAAACTAGCTAGAGAGCTATAATCTGTTGCAGAGCATTTCAGTCTGCGCTGAAGATTTTGGCTACATGGACCCCGACAAATAAACTGTTCAAATAAACAAATGAACCCTGAATCTGTCATTGATGGTGGCAGCGTTTACAGCATCTCTGTTGTTTGATCGCAGCTGAATGAATGAACACGTTGTGAACATGTTCAATGATAAGATGCACCTGTTTGTTCTCTCTGTTCATCAACATCTGATGTTAAAATTTGAGTTGACATATCAGCTTCTTCTTCTTCATCATCATTCTGAACACCTTCCCTCTGGGATTAATAAACCTGTAACCTGTCTGCAGGTGTTTCATCATTTACAATAGAAACACAACATGTTATAGGTTTGCAGAAAAACAGTCAGAGTGGGATGTCTGCACTTCCAACCCGTCTCTTCTTACGGCTACAGGTCAGGTGATGATTTGTGTGGACATTGTCTCCCTCTGCTGGTCAGAACCAGGAACTAAACATTTTTTATTTTTATTATTGTTCAATTAATGGATTATTGATGGATTTTTTTTTACTTAATTTTAATCTTTTAATTTTGCCTACACACTATACCCCAAAGTACACTAAAACACAATAAGATGAAATATTAAAAGTAGAAAAATGGAATAAATACACTTTAAGGTGCTAGTGAGATGATCTGATCTATAAAATGTATATATAAAGTGCAACATTCAGTTCTAAAACAAAAAAACACTGCTTTATCAATGTGCATTTAGCCTAAATCCTGCAGTGAAAATCATTTATTTACATATTTAAGTTATACTAAAATAGCTAAACATATTTTGAAGCATAAATACATGCTTAAAAAAACAGATGTAAACAGAAGGTTTTTTTTCATCATTTCTACTAATAAATAAAATGTCTGCTGTAATGAGTCGTCACACTGACTCCGCCCATCTTGTCCAGTTCACCCAATTAGGTTTCAAGATGAGCTGGCACTAAGATGCCGGAAGTGTTTACACCAGAGAGCTGAGCTAACAGGCTAAGAAACCAAAGGCGGCGCAGGTTTTCAGCTCCACCGCAGCGAACAGATCCATCTTTCATCAGTACCGGTTCTGTTCAGCATAAAGGTGAGTTTGAATTACTAACTCATGACACGCGCTCTGCTTTGTCTCAACCTATTTATGTTAGCCTCTGCTAAAATGCTAATAACTACCTACTAGTTAGCTCAAACGCCTGGCGCGAAACGAGGCTTGTGTTGACAGGATTTATACCGTAGACGCTCCAGACTACGGAACAGACAGACTGGTTCATATATCCAGCTAATTATGGATAATTAGCAATTTGTTGATTACATTTTACCATTTAAAGACGGGTGAATGTAGCTAACATGCTAGCAGAACTTTTGACATGCCACATTCCAGCAAATACACGGAACCCAAAGCAGATCATCATTAGTTTTTAGGAGATTCTGGTCTGGTGTTTTTCACTCAGTCTCAAAACCAGACATCTGAGCTGAAAGCAGTCTGTGTGTTGGAAGTTAGCTAATAACTGTGGCATTCCTGTGTGCGGAGTTAGCTTAGCTCTGGATCATGACACAGCTGCTCTAAGCTGCCACACCCCCCATAAACTTCACCCCGAGGCCTCCCTGGTCCACGTGCAGGCCTTTGACACACATTCCTCACAGACAGCAGCTTGTTGCTGATTGAATCAGATCACTATCAGAAGTGTGTCTTCAGAAACTCAGAACACACAGCCTCTGTTTTATCTGAAATTGCTAAATTAATTCTCTTTTGCCCTGAAATGTTTGTGGGTCAGAAACAAACTGCAGCACTGTGCAGCAGTTGGAGACGCTCATACCAGTAAATCTCCAGGAAAGTGCATTTATTTACTGAAACATGTTCCAACATAATTATGAATCCAGTGTCTTGATCAGAACCAAAGTTAGTCCCGTTCTAATGATCTTAAAGTGAGCAACACGAACCTGGATCAGGATTGTCTGCACGTATAAAACCGAGCCGTTCCAGGTCCACGAACGTTGAGCAGGTCTTCGAACCTTCAAGGTCGAGCCTCGGGATGCGCTTCGTCTCATGAAGAAAAAAATGTTTGTTGTATTTTGTATAGAATGTTAGAAAATGTAAATAATTTTTACATTTTTTGTTAAAAAAAAGAAAATTAAATCAAAATCTAAAAAAATTAAATATATTTTTGAATGATTGAGTAAAACCGAAGTTCTGCCTCCATCCAAAGACGAAGGGAGGAAACCACGTGTGAAGTTACCTGTTACACCTGCATCATCACATGTTAACATGTTACCTGGTTTGCTTCTGGTCAGGTGTTTTCCACCTGCTCGTGTTTCCTGTCCAGGAATCGGGATGAGTCTGCAGTGGACGGCCGTCGCCACCTTCCTCTACGTCGAGGTCTTCCTCGTTCTTCTCCTCTGCATCCCCTTCATCTCCCCCAAGAGGTCAGTGCACCCCCCCACCACCCTCACCCATCCAGTTACCGTCCCCCCCTTCACCCGCACAGTTACTGTCCCCCCTCACCCATCCAGTTACCGTCCCCCCCCTCACCCGCCCAGTTACCGTCCCCCCTCACCCATCCAGTTCCGTCCCCCCTCACCCATCCAGTTACCGTCCCCCCCCTCACCCGCCCAGTTACCGGGCGTTATTTTCTAAGGGAAGTTTAAAGCTTGGTCTTGAAGCTGTTTCTGCATCTTTGTATTAATAAATGTAAATCTGTACACGATCAGCTGTTTGATCAGAGAGGAAGTCGTCCACTGGACATCAGAATCAGGTGAAGTCCAACAGGTGCATGGTGCTGCTTGGTTCTGAGCAGGTCCGGTCCAGATACCAGCCCTGCTGGGTTCTGTTCAGTCAGCAGGGGGCGCCGCTGTCATGTGACTGTAGAGAGGACGTCATGGTGGGGTTCTTCTTCTGCTACAGGAAGTTGATGGTTTTATTAAATGATGGTTTACATTCTCTGAAATGTTTTATTTCCTCGTCTCTGTTGCTGTCTGAACTCTGATTATTCTGTGTTTTTCAGGTGGAACAAGATCTTCAAGTCTCGGCTCATCCAGACCATCGCTCTCTATGGAAACACCTGGTTCATGGTGGCCATCGCCATCCTCGTCTTCCTCCTTATCGGTGCGTCTTTAGTTTGTCTTTAAACGTGATCACGTGTCAGAATGATTGACGGGAGCTTTTAGGAGCCACGTGAGGTTTTTAACTTTAATGTCTTCATGTCTATTTTCGTGTCCTGAGCGATGGAGCTGGAGCTCTTTTATTGAGCTCCAGTCTGAGAAGCAGGACTCGGGTTTCTCAGCTTCTGTTTCTGGGACTTGTGGTAGCTTCAGGGTTCAGGACTAAGGACTCGTACAGCTCCACGAGTCCTGAACAAACTGAACGTTTCTATGAAGAAAAGCCAGAACAGAAGTCAGTTTTTACTACAACGTGCTGTAGTTGTAATGATGACATTGTACTTACAATGTAAACTCACGCCGTCCTGGGACGGCTTCGGGCCTTCCCAGGACAGCTTCACTCCTTCCCGGGACGGCTTCGGGCCTTCCCGGGACGGCTTCGGGCCTTCCCGGGACGGCTTCGGGCCTTCCCAGGACAGCTTCACTCCTTCCCGGGACGGCTTCGGGTCTTCCCGGGACTGCTTCGGGCCTTCCCGGGACAGCTTCACTCCTTCCCGGGATGGCTTCGGGCTTTCCCAGGACGGCTTCGGGCCTTCCCGGGATGGCTTCGGGCCTTCCCAGGACGGCTTCGGGCCTTCCCGGGACGGCTTCACTCCTTCCCGGGACAGCTTCACTCCTTCCCGGGACGGCTTCGGGCCTTCCCGGGACGGCTTCGGGCCTTCCCGGGACGGCTTCGGGCCTTCCCGGGACGGCTTCGGGCCTTCCCGGGATGGCTTCGGGCCTTCCCAGGACGGCTTCGGGCCTTCCCGGGATGGCTTCGGGCCTTCCCAGGACGGCTTCGGGCCTTCCCGGGATGGCTTCGGGCCTTCCCAGGACGGCTTCGGGCCTTCCCAGGACAGCTTCACTCAGAAACAACAGGCTAGTATGCTGTCGGTAGATAATGAGGTTTGCTGTGTTTGTTTACAGATGCGTTTCGTGAGGTGAGGAAGTACAGCGTGACGGAGAAGGTGGATCTCACCAACAACCCGACGGCCATCGAACACATCCACATGAAGCTGTTCAGAGCTCAGAGGAACGAGTACATCGCCGGCTTTGCTCTGCTGCTCTGCCTGTAAGACCCACTCAGGTGTTTCAGTAGTTTTTCATCCTGTTGTTCCACGTTCGACCATGAATGTGAGGACAGACGTGGATCTGCAGCTCGGTTTCAGAGGAGCGATGAGTTGTGTTAATGAACCCGGCGGGCTGACGCGTGGACGGTCTGGAGCTGCGTCATAGAACCGTTTTCTCTCCGCTTTCATGCTGATGTGTTGACCAGTGCTGGACCTAGTAATTACTGTAACACCGTAACTCTGACACATTACTTAAAACGTAGCTGCAGGTTGAAGCTTCGTCTGCTCCTTTCAAGAAGGCTTCCTGATTCTCTCACAGCTGTCCACAAAATCCACCTCTGGATGCAGAACGGGGACGCAACAGTCCTTCCTAGTGTCCACAGCCCCGTTACCTTGGTTACCACGGTCATCCGAACCGACGCACACACCCAACTTCACTTGAGAGAGACAGTGACAATGCTCACGAAAAACTATGTGATATATAAAAGATATATAATAAAGAGAAGGAGAGCTTTAGAGGCTCAGCAGACCCCTGCAGGCCCCTGCTCTAAACACATAAACAGGTTTTCAGCAGTTTTCTCTTTAAACAGCAACAGTTAAAATTGAAAGCAGGATGAGAATCTCACAGCTTCTAGATGGTGAGGAGAGAGAAATATTCACAATACGCACAATAACTTCCATCCATGCACCTTCACTGCTTCATTATCCACATTTCTGGATATAAATTCTCTAAACTTTCATTCTTAGCTTGACTGTTTAGCTTCACCTCTGCACCTGCAGCCTCCGCTACCGGGAGTTAAGGGTTAACATCTGGTTTCCGGGTGTAGCGTCAGGTCTGTAGATGTAACTATAAACATGTGTGGTATCCACAGAAAGTCCAGAATCTCAGCTACCAGCTCAATAAAACCATTTCTATCACCACCAAACACAGTTAAGACAACAATAATTAAAAGACCAGTTTATATAAACCAACATGTATATAAACACACACACATATGTGTGTGTGTTTGTATGTGTGTGTTTATATAAATGTTGGTTAATGGCTCTAAACGTAGAATACTGCACCTCATTTTGGTTGGCAGGATGGCGGTGAGTTAGTAAAACCTGGGGTCATCTGCTTTTATTTCCGTTTTGGTCCCAGTCTGCATCCAGACTTTGTTTTTAGGAGAGCCTCAGTAGTCGGATTGTGAGATAATTTCTAAATGTAAAAAATGTTCTAGCTGTCCAGCAGGGGGCAGCATCGGCCTCGTTCAGCCCTGACGAACACCAGCATGTGATGGAGCAGCTGCTTCCAGGAGGAAGTTCCCAGCATTTAGACCGAGCCCACTCTGACTCAGGATGTTTGAGCCCAGAAGAAGCAACGATTGGCGGAAAGGCTGAGGCGCTGGCAGCTGCTGCGATTATTTCAGGCCTGTGAAGGAACCAACGGCCATATTTGGAACTAAGATGGGAAAATCTCATTCCTCAAACGATAAATCAGCCCGTCATGCCCGACTTAATTATTGATTCAGAAGCAGCCAAACTGTTTATTTGAATTAATTTCCATGTACACAAATCACATCACAGCCATACATGTGGATTAATCCGCCACTGAAAATAGTTCCTATCACGTTTTTCTCTTTATACTAGAAGAAAAATAAATCCAGAGTTAGACCGAAACGGATTCTTTTATTAAATACTTGACTTAATTAGACTGTTGATCTGGTGTTTTATGACATCGTGGCCTCGGATCTGTTGGCTGGAACAGCTGCTCTCAGCTCAGTTTCTCTTTGTGAGCAGCAGCAGAGGAAGTCGGAGAATCTGCAGACGTGTCGAGGCGCTCGCATTGGGCAGAACGCAGGTCACAAACTGGCCAGTCTATATTTGGACATTTTTGTGTGAGCTGTTGTTGCCGGGACACGTTTACACTCTGAAAATAGCTGCAGAAGCCACTCCAATACGAGTTTGTGTCCATCGTACGCAGATGCAACCTGCCAGCTTCTGTTGTCTGTGTGTGGGTGTCAGAAAGTCCCTGAATGCATCACCGGGGAGATATTTACAACCAGCACATGTTCACCGCTTCAGCCTCATGTGATTGTGAATAAACATCCACGTGGTGACTTCACCGATGGGTAAATTTACCTCCAGAGGGCTGCTTGTCCTGCAGGGCATCTGCCGCCTGGTGTCCGTTCCTGGGTGTCCATTGCAGGGCGACCCCCTCAGGGCGTCCCCCTCGGGGCGTCCATTTCAGGGTGATATCTGCAGGGTGTCCATTGCAGCCATTCGGTCATACACCTCCACTGTAAACATCCCACAACCAAGCTGGGCCCCAGTAGAGCTCCATGGCTAGCAACGGCCCTGATGCCGAAGACAGAAGTTTGTCTCCCACACCACCATTACTCACGGTTACATCACTGCCTTTCAGCAGCACGAACGCCCAACCTGGAAAATGTCAGGGGTGACTCAGGGTGTGTTACAGCACACAGACTGGTTTATACTGGGATTAAAAGCTGCTACAGACTGGTTTATACTGGGATTAAAAGCTGCTACAGACTGGTTTATACTGGGATTAAAAGCTGCTACAGACTGGTTTATACTGGGATTAAAAGCTGCTACAGACTGGTTTATACTGGGATTAAAAGCTGCTATAGACTGGTTCATACTGGGATTAAAAGCTGTTACAGACTGGTTCATACTGGGATTAAAAGCTGTTACAGACTGGTTCATACTGGGATTAAAAGCTGTTACAGACTGGTTCATACTGGGATTAAAAGCTGTTACAGACTGGTTCATACTGGGATTAAAAGCTGTTACAGACTGGTTCATACTGGGATTCAAAGCTGCTACAGACTGGTTCATACTGGGATTAAAAGCTGTTACAGACTGGTTCATACTGGGATTAAAAGCTGTTACAGACTGGTTCATACTGGGATTAAAAGCTGTTACAGACTGGTTCATACTGGGATTCAAAGCTGCTACAGACTGGTTCATACTGGGATTAAAAGCTGCTACAGACTGGTTTATACTGGGATTAAAAGCTGCTACAGACTGGTTTATACTGGGATTAAAAGCTGCTACAGACTGGTTCATACTGGGATTAAAAGCTGCTACAGACTGGTTCATACTGGGATTAAAAGCTGCTACAGACTGGTTTATACTGGGATTAAAAGCTGCTACAGACTGGTTCATACTGGGATTAAAAGCTGCTACAGACTGGTTTATACTGGGATTAAAAGCTGCTGCAGACTGGTTTATACTGGGATTAAAAGCTGCTACAGACTGGTTCATACTGGGATTAAAAGCTGTTACAGACTGGTTCATACTGGGATTAAAAGCTGCTACAGACTGGTTCATACTGGGATTAAAAGCTGCTACAGACTGGTTCATACTGGGATTAAAAGCTGTTACAGACTGGTTTATACTGGGATTCAAAGCTGCTACAGACTGGTTCATACT
Organism: Melanotaenia boesemani; assembly: GCF_017639745.1. Classification (NCBI taxonomy): domain Eukaryota; kingdom Metazoa; phylum Chordata; class Actinopteri; order Atheriniformes; family Melanotaeniidae; genus Melanotaenia; species Melanotaenia boesemani. The sequence continues at coordinate 1,530,510 of NC_055694.1, read as the reverse complement.
GGGATTAAAAGCTGCTACAGACTGGTTCATACTGGGATTAAAAGCTGCTACAGACTGGTTTATACTGGGATTAAAAGCTGCTACAGACTGGTTTATACTGGGAATTAAAGCTGCTACAGACTGGTTTATACTGGGATTAAAAGCTGTTACAGACTGGTTCATACTGGGATTAAAAGCTGTTACAGACTGGTTTATACTGGGATTAAACGCTGCTACAGACTGGTTCATACTGGGATTAAAAGCTGCTACAGACTGGTTTATACTGGGATTAAAAGCTGCTACAGACTGGTTCATACTGGGATTAAAAGCTGCTACAGACTGGTTTATACTGGGATTAAAAGCTGCTACAGACTGGTTTATACTGGGATTAAAAGCTGCTACACACTGGTTTATACTGGGATTAAAAGCTGCTACAGACTGGTTTGTACTGGGATTAATTGCTGCTACAGACTGGTTTATACTGGGATTAAAAGCTGCTACAGACTGGTTTGTACTGGGATTAAAAGATGTTACAGACTGGTTTATACTGAGATCAAAAGCTACTACAGACTGGTTTATACTGGGATTAAAAGCTGTTACAGACTGGTTTATACTGGGATTAAAAGCTGCTGCAGACTGGTTTATACTGGGATTAATTGCTGTTACAGACTGGTTTATACTGGGATTAAAACCTGTTACAGACTGGTTTATACTGGGATTAAAAGCTGCTACAGACTGGTTTATACTGGGATTAAAAGCTGCTACAGACTGGTTTATACTGGGATTAAAAGCTGCTACAGACTGGTTTATACTGGGATTAGAAGCTGTTACAGACTGGTTTATACTGGGATTAAAAGCTGCTACAGACTGGTTTATACTGGGATTAAAAGCTGCTACAGACTGGTTTATACTGGGATTAAAAGCTGCTACAGACTGGTTTATACTGGGATTAAAAGCTGTTACAGACTGGTTTATACTGGGATTAAAAGCTGCTACAGACTGGTTTATACTGGGATTAAAAGCTGCTACAGACTGGTTTATACTGGGATTAATTGCTGCTACAGACTGGTTTATACTGGGATTAAAAGCTGCTACAGACTGGTTTATACTGGGATCAAAAGCTACGACAGACTGGTTTATACTGGGATTAAAAGCTGTTACAGACTGGTTTATACTGGGATTAAAAGCTGCTGCAGACTGGTTTATACTGGGATTAATTGCTGTTACAGACTGGTTTATACTGGGATTAAAAGCTGTTACAGACTGGTTTATACTGGGATTAAAAGCTTCTACAGACTGGTTTATACTGGGATTAAAAGCTGCTACAGACTGGTTTATACTGGGAATTAAAGCTGCTACAGACTGGTTTATACTGGGATTAAAAGCTGCTACAGACTGGTTCATACTGGGATTAAAAGCTGTTACAGACTGGTTCATACTGGGATTCAAAGCTACTACAAACTGGTTCATACTATGATTGAAAGCTGCTACAGGCTGGTTTATACTGGGATTAAAAGCTGCTACAGACTGGTTCATACTGGGATTAAAAGCCGCTACAGACTGGTTTATACTGGGATTAAAAGCTGTTACAGATTGGTTTATACTGGGATTAAAAGCTACTACAGACTGGTTTATACTGGGATTAAAAGCTGCTACAGACTGGTTTATACTGGGATTAAAAGCTGCTACAGACTGGTTTATACTGGGATTAAAAGCTGCTACAGACTGGTTCATACTGGGATTAAAAGCTGTTACAGACTGGTTCATACTGGGATTAAAAGCTGCTACAGACTGGTTCATACTGGGATTAAAAGCTGCTACAGACTGGTTCATACTGGGATTAAAAGCTGTTACAGACTGGTTTATACTGGGATTCAAAGCTGCTACAGACTGATTCATACTGGGATTAAAAGCTGCTACAGACTGGTTCATACTGGGATTAAAAGCTGCTACAGACTGGTTTATACTGGGATTAAAAGCTGCTACAGACTGGTTTATACTGGGATTAAAAGCTGCTACAGACTGGTTCATACTGGGAATTAAAGCTGCTACAGACTGGTTTATACTGGGATTAAAAGCTGCTACAGACTGGTTCATACTGGGATTAAAAGCTGCTACAGACTGGTTTATACTGGGATTAAAAGCTGCTACAGACTGGTTTATACTGGGATTAAAAGCTGCTACAGACTGGTTCATACTGGGAATTAAAGCTGCTACAGACTGGTTTATACTGGGATTAAAAGCTGCTACAGACTGGTTCATACTGGGAATTAAAGCTGCTACAGACTGGTTCATACTGGGAATTAAAGCTGCTACAGACTGGTTTATACTGGGATTAAAAGCTGCTACAGACTGGTTCATACTGGGATTAAAAGCTGCTACAGACTGGTTCATACTGGGATTAAAAGCTGCTACAGACTGGTTCATACTGGGATTAAAAGCTGTTACAGACTGGTTCATACTGGGATTCAAAGCTGCTACAGACTGATTCATACTGGGATTAAAAGCTGCTACAGACTGGTTCATACTGGGATTAAAAGCTGCTACAGACTGGTTTATACTGGGATTAAAAGCTGCTACAGACTGGTTTATACTGGGATTAAAAGCTGCTACAGACTGGTTCATACTGGGAATTAAAGCTGCTACAGACTGGTTTATACTGGGATTAAAAGCTGCTACAGACTGGTTCATACTGGGATTAAAAGCTGCTACAGACTGGTTTATACTGGGATTAAAAGCTGCTACAGACTGGTTTATACTGGGATTAAAAGCTGCTACAGACTGGTTTATACTGGGATTAAAAGCTGCTACAGACTGGTTCATACTGGGAATTAAAGCTGCTACAGACTGGTTTATACTGGGATTAAAAGCTGCTACAGACTGGTTCATACTGGGAATTAAAGCTGCTACAGACTGGTTTATACTGGGATTAAAAGCTGCTACAGACTGGTTCATACTGGGATTAAAAGCTGCTACAGACTGGTTTATACTGGGATTAAAAGCTGCTACAGACTGGTTTATACTGGGATTAAAAGCTGCTACAGACTGGTTCATACTGGGATTAAAAGCTGTTACAGACTGGTTCATACTGGGATTAAAAGCTGCTACAAACTGGTTCATACTGGGATTAAAGGCTTCAGCTTCTATATAAAACCCGAAGGACCCAAACTACGGTTTTAGTGGTAAAACAGACTTTCAGGTTGTAAAATCACCATGACAACGAATTAACGAGTTCTTGGATTGATGAGAATGGAAGTAGAAACACTTCCTGTCTGATTGTGCTCCTAATGACGTGCATGCATGTGTGTGGTTGTGTTACAGGCTCCTGCGTCGCCTAGCAACGCTGCTCTCTCAGCAGGCCTCGCTCATGGCCTCTAACGAGGCCTTCAAGAAGCAGGCGGAGGGCGCCAGCACCGCCGCCAAGAAATACATGGAGGACAACGAGCTGCTGCAGGAGGTGAGACGTGACACGAGCACCCACAACGTTCCCATCATGCGGAGAACTGATCCAGAACCAGAGAGTGGTTCTGTTTCTAGTGGTTCTGGAAACGTTTTAGTAGAAATGTTCAGACTCCAGAAACTGGATGTTGGTTTAAATCATCAGATGCCTTTTATAACATCAGAGATGCAGAACGACACGATGAAGCAGCCAGAACAATAAAAACACACATAACAGATAAAAGATAAAAGACTGGTGCGGTCGAATGAATAAATAAATGTAAAACAAGAAAATAAATAGAAGCTGCACAAACTTTCAGATGGAAGGCGGTGGGAAAGAAACTCTTCCTGAAGCTGGCAGGCTGGCAGGATCCAGGGGTGGGGGGGAACGGTCCACGGGCCGGACCTGGGCTTGGGGGGGAAATGGTCCACGGTGAGAGCAAACTGGTCCACGGTGAGGGCCTGGGGGTGGGGGGAAACTGGTCCATGGGCCGGACCCGGGCTTGGGGGGGGGGGACTGGTCCACGGTGAAAGCGAACTGGTCCATGGGCCGGGGCCCGGGCGTGGGGGGGAAGTGGTCCACGGGCCGGACCCGGGGATGGGGGGGAACTGGTCCACGGTGAGGACCCGGGGATGGGGTGGTGTCTCTCCACCAGTTCATTCAGGATCAGGCTGTTTCTGCTGCACCTCCTCTCTGGAGTCTTCCTCCTCGTCTCCAAGGAGACGCACCGCTGTCGTCCACATGCTCGATGTTTGTGACGGATTTCGTATCCCCCGACAGCGGTGGGGGTGCAGACATTCGTACATACGTTATGAAGCCTACGTTGTAGCTTCTTCTTTTCTTTCTTCTCTCATTCCCTGTGGTATCTTTTTCTTCTTAGTTCTCTTCCTGCTTCTCGTCATCCTCTTTAGTCTTTATCTTTTTTTCTACTTCATGGTCTTTTTCTTCGTCTTCTGTTCTTCATCATCCTCTTCTTTTTTTTTTTTTTGGTCTCTCTCTATCTGTGTCTCATCATGTCTTTGTCTTCCTCCTCTCTTTTTTGTCCCTTTCTTCTTCTTTGCCCTCTTTTTTTCCCTTCATCCTGTTCCTCTTCGTCCTCTTCCTCCTACTCTTTCTTGCCTTCTTCTGTTTCATTTATTTTCTGTCCGTTTTTCCTCTTGGAGATTTATGCTGAACTCATTTCTGGGTTTAAATCTTTGGGTTCTTCTGGAGAAGTTTTACAAAATAAAAGCAAAATTATCAAACATGAAGGTGATTGGTTGAGCCATGGCCAATGGGCCGAGCAGCAAAATTCCTGCTTTGCATCATGAATGAATCTATGATGACATCATTAACCACTGATTTCCGGCCATCACTGTTCCAGGTCTTCCTGTGGATGATTGATCTGGTTCAGGTGGAGCTTCTGATATGTGACCAGTTACTCCAGTTCAGACTTGCTCTCGTCTTTTAATCATCTCTGGTATTAAATCAAGCTGGAAGACTTAGGCAGGGATGGCGTGCTGACACCTGAAAATGCTGCGTCCTCCTCATCATTAATCATTTATTTAGCTGGAGGCTTCACGCCAATATTTCCCAGGAACTCCATCCTATCAACGAAACCTGTCGGTGCTGGAAAGAAACGCCTGAATTAAAAACTCTGCAGGAAAACAGGCAGTAACACTGCTGAGAGTTGCCATGGCGATAGGACCGGCGATAAATAAAACTTGATGCTGTCTTGATGTTTTCGCATACGGAGAAAAACAGCGACGTCTGCTGTGATGACGCTAGCAACGTGTTTTAGCTAACGCTGGATTTCGTTAACTCTTAAAAAATCATTCTGAAACAAACGATCATGTACGACGGAGATAAAACAGGAAATGAAAGCAAAAGGCTCTCTGAGGAAATATTTCTAATAGAGACAAATCAGACATCCTCAGGCTGATCCTTCCAGAATCTAATTCTGGTCTGGCTGAGTCAGCTTTCCAGTCCGGTCCTGCGTTTCTTGACATCATTTTATTGAGAATATAGATCCCGTTTTAAGGGTTAGTTACTGGAAGGTAGCAGGGCTGGTTGCAGATAAGGCAAATTTATTTGTAAAGCACATTTCATGTACAAGACCATTCAAAGTGCTTCACATAAAGCATCACAGCAGGCTGCAGAAAGCAAAACAAGCTCATTAAAAAAACAAAGATTAAAAGAGATAAAATTAAATAACAATAGAAGGAAGATGCTAAAATAAAATAGATAAAATGCAAGAAATAAAGTTCCATGTGGGGAAAGACAATATTCTAGCTTAAGAGAACCAGATCCAGATCTGGACTCTACATGATGTTTTAGGTAGAACCTGTAAAAACACTGTTACAATAATCAAGCCGACTAAAGATGGAAGCTGGACTAGTTTTTCCAGGTCCTGCTGACACATCACATCTTTTACCCTTGATATGTTCTTAAGCTGATAGTAGGCTGACTTTGTGGTTCCCTTCATGTGGTTCTCAAAGTGTGTTTCTCTTTGGCTCCAAAAGCCATCACCTCAGTTTAGTTTTTGTTTAACTGAAGAAAGTTCAGACACATCCAGTCATTAATCTCCTCAATGCTTTTACCAATGTAATGCTGTTGTTCTTTATAATCTGTACCAGTGGGAGCATGTAGATGTTAAACAGAAGAGGCCCCAGGATGGAACCTTGGGGAACTCCACATGTAATTCTTGTCTGCTCAGATGTAAAGTTATTAGAGACATTAAATAGTCCCTTAGCCCATCTGAAAGGTGAACGTTATCCAGTTACATCACATCAACATCACAAAGACGGCGTGTGGATGAGACCAGCTGTGGACAGATGTTCCAAGCAGCAACCTCCGCCTGTGAAATGTGAAGCATATGCGGAAGTGCAAAAACTTGCAGTTCCCCCCTCGTCCACTAGGGGCTCCAAAGCAGAGCAAATCTCCATAGACTCCCATGTTAAAAAAAACAACTTCACAGCAGAAATAAACATGTTTAAAGCCTGGTACAAAAATCCATTTTAGGATTAAAAGGTCAAGTTTACCTTCATGACAACTGTGAGGGGGGAGAATTTTTTTTCTAACACATCAGTTTGGATGTTATTTAATCTTGAAATTCGGCATAATTAGGGGCGTGTCTTTTTGATTGACAGGTATCCAATATCCACGGAAAGAAGGGAGAGTGTAACACAACCGCAGTTTTTAGCCGGCTAACAGCACGCCTTAGCTTTAGCCTGCCTACCTTTGTTAGCTGGTTAGCTACCGTTGCTCCGGGGTTAGCTCCGTTAGCTCTTAGCTACAGGCAGCTCAGAGTCTGATGGTTGTCAATCATCCACCCCCACCTTCACAGCCCCCTCTCAGCTCCGCCTCATCCCGTTTTTGGATTTTCCGGGACTACCGACACGTGTGACGCTGCCAAGATGGTGATGGTGGGAACACCCAGTGAGCTTCACTTGCTTTTCAGAAACCTACGTGTGACGTCACGGAGGCTCCGCCCATCTTTTATATACAGTCTATGGCCACATCTGGTCCACCGAGGAGCCTTGTACACTGGCCGTGCACGTGGGGCTGCACAAGCATGCTCTGGATGGACAGGAAGTCTGTGTGACATAACCACTGCCACGGTGCGATCAGGTGTGTGACGGGGTTGTGAACAGGGTTCGGACCGGGACATGTCTGCATGTTGGATTACGTCACATGGAGCCTGATATCCAGGGACGGTGGTCCGGTTCCAGCAACAGTTCCATCAGCTGCTTTCTCACCCACATGCCCAGGGAATCTGCAGGGTTTTTATCTCCACCGCAAAGTTCCAGAAAAAATGATCATCTAACCCTCCTGCTCGTTGGTACGGACATTTTTATTCTTCCAGACGGTCGTGTCCAAAGTCGCATCCCAATGAGTCCATTCAGAAGATCCTGGACCTCGTCTCAGACCTCCAGAGTTCAGTCTGCAGAAGCAGAACAAGCATGTTTATAATTCAATAAGTTCATGGTGTCTATGAAGTTCTACAGCTGACTGAGTTCTTATGTTATCAGACACTTTTATGTTAAGCTGAGATGTTTGGACGGGAAGTTTCCGCCCTCATCAGAGGCGTGATTGGATGGTGTGACGAGTACACATCAGCTGATGTTCACTGAGGCGGTGGCGACTCGTCAGTCCGACTCATCAGTGACAGGCCGACACCGCCCAAGCTGACTTACACATCAGCTGATGTTCACTGAGGCGGGGCCCTGCTGCTATAAACATGTTATAGCTGCATGCCGGCCTGAACCCGGAAGTCCAGAACGCTGCAGCTGTGATCCACCAATCAGAGCTCTTCAGCTCGCCAGGAATTCCAGGGAATATAAAGTCTGACCCCTCTACAAGGTGCCTTTTCCTGGGTAATGTTGGGGAAATGTGATCCAGGGTAGATAAGAGAAGTTCCTGGAAACGAGACTATGGAGCATGACTGGATCCAGTCTGATGGTTTCACTGGGAACGACAGGTGTTTTCCATCCAGGACCAGATCTTCACCACGTTTTCACTGAGCCTGTTTACATGAAAATCAGATCTCTGGGAGTAATCGCCGAGCATGTTCGTGAACGAACACAGGAAATGTGTGAGAAAAGATCTGAGCTGAAACATATCTGCAGTGTGTCAGCCAATCAGAGAGCAGGGTTGTGTGAAGTAGTGACACAGCTGTGAGGGCATGATGGTGTTTGGTATGTGCACCTGTTGGTCTCTGAGCGGGCGGAGTCAGACATGTGTTAGACAGATAGTGAGATAAAAAGCCAGGAAGTTGACGGCCTATTTCTTCTTCTACTGCAGCCGAAACCTCTTAGATCATCATCATCATGTCCAAAACCGACCAATCGGTGCTTCCAGAACAGCAGGTTTAGTTACAGTCTTTTATGTAGATTCATTCAACTTTTTTTAAACAATCTACAACAAAGTCATCTCAAGTTATTATAAATATTTAAATGGTATAATTCTATATTAATTATAATCTGGCCAGTCGGTGGATCGATTCCCGGCCATCATTGACTTCATGTCTCCTGATGTGTGTGTGTGTGGGCTGTGTGATGGACTGGATCAGTATCGTTTCCCATGTTGGTTTGGTGTCTTCAGACTTTACAGCTGGATTGATCCGGTTTTTATGTTTCCACAGAAACTGCGCAATGCTGGAGTCGAAGTTCCGGAGGAGGGAAAGAAAGGAGGAGGAGTCCAGGAGGAGAACAAGACCCTGAAAGAGGAGGTGAAGACCCTGAAGCAAGAGCTGGAGACCACCAAGAAAGGTGAGGAGAACAAATAAAGGAGGAAGAGGAGGATGAGGATGGATCATAGTTGGTCCAGAAAGTTTCTCCTTCCTGATTCTGGTTGACCATTTCCTTCCTGCTTCCGGTCCTGATGGAGTTTTTCTTTCCTGGTTCTGGTCCTGATGGAGGTTTTCTTTCCTGGTTCTGGTCTTGACAGAAGTACAACTGATCCAATCTTTATTCAAAACGGTTCTTTAGAACACGAGTGGTTGTTAAGAATGCCAGCGGCTCTTCGGGACGCCAGCAGCTCTTCAGGACACCAGACGTTCCTTCGGACGGCAGCGACTCTTCGGGACACAAGACTTTCCATCGGACTCCAGCGACTCTTCGGGACACCAGACTTTCCATCGGACGCAAGCGAATCTTCGGGACACCAGCGACTCTTCGGGACGCCAGCGGCTCTTCGGGACGCCAGACATTCCATCGGTCGCCAGCGACTCTTCGGGACACCAGACATTCCATTGGACGCCAGCGACTCTTCGGGACGCCAGTCGTTCTATCGGACGCCAGCGACTCTTCGGGACGCCAGTCGTTCCATTGGACGCCAGCGACTCTTCGGGACGCCAGTCGTTCCATCGGACGCCAGCGACTCTTTGGGACACCAGACATTCCATTGGACGCCAACGACTCTTCAGGACGCCAGCGGCTCTTTGGGACGCCAGCGGCTCTTCGGGACGCCAGCGACTCTTCGGGACGCCAGACATTCCATCGGTCGCCAGCGACTCTTCGGGACGCCAGCCGTTCCATCGGACACCAGCGACTCTTCGGGATGCCAGCGACTCTTTGGGACACCACACATTCCATCGGACGCCAGTGACCCTTCGGAACGCCAGACATTCCATCGGACGCCAGCGACTCTTCGGGATGCCAGACGTTCCATCGGACGCCAGCGACTCTTCGGGACGCCAGTCATTCCATTGGACGCCAGCGACTCTTCAGGATGCCAGCGACTCTTCGGGACACCAGATGTTCCATCGGACGCCAGCGATGCCAGCGACTCTTCGGGACGCAAGACATTCCATCGGACGCCAGCGACTCTTTGGGACACCAGTCATTCCATTGGACGCCAGCGACTCTTCAGGATGCCAGCGACTCTTCGGGACACCAGATGTTCCATCGGACGCCAGCGACTCTTCGGGACGCAAGACATTCCATCGGACGCCAGCGACTCTTTGGGACACCAGACATTCCATTGGACGCCAGCGACTCTTCGGGATGCCAGACGTTCCATCGGACGCCAGCGACTCTTCGGGACGCCAGTCATTCCATTGAACGCCAGCGACTCTTCAGGATGCCAGCGACTCTTCGGGACACCAGCGACTCTTCGGGACACCAGACATTCCATCGGACGCCAGCGACTCTTCGGGACGCCAGACATTCCATCGGACGCCAGCGACTCTTCGGGATGCCAGACGTTCCATCGGACGCCAGCGACTCTTCGGGACGCCAGTCATTCCATTGGACGCCAGCGACTCTTCAGGATGCCAGCGACTCTTCGGGACACCAGATGTTCCATCGGACGCCAGCGATGCCAGCGACTCTTCGGGACACCAGACGTTCCATTGGACGCCAGCGACTCTTCGGGACACCAGACGTTCCATTGGACGCCAGCGACTCTTCGGGACGCCAGTCATTCCATCGGACGCTAGCGACTCTTCGGGACACTAGTCGTTCCATCGGACGCCAGCGACTCTTCGGGACGCCAGCAGCCTTTTCGGGATGTGGATCTTCTTGCTGACTCCTCATCTCCAGACTCCTGCAGTGCTTTCTCTCACAGCTGAGCCACATCTGGCTGCAGTGAAGCAGTTGACTGTTTTTCCTTCTATTTTATGAAGATTCTGACAGTTTTCCAGCTTTACATGTTGAATCTTTATCATCAGGGGTTCTGGTCATGGTGTGAACAGAATCCACTAAAAACCATTTTATCCTCTAAGTCCAGAGGTCTTTGTCCTCCTTCAGACGGCTGCTCTGGTGGTTCTCACGGTTCCCCTGTCAGCCAGATGGAGGATGGACTTTGTTCTGCTTTGGTTTGTGTGCATGTGGTCATGTGACGCCATGGCTACATTTGATTGGAGCACGTGCACAATGACTCGGCAAAAAGGTGTTTGAGAAAAACGCTCCAATCGGACCAACACTAATTTTTGACTTCAGGTAAGAGGCCTGAAGTGGCCCTGGGGCGGTGGGTTTGAGACCAAGGGTTCACATAAAAACAGTTGTAATAAAGTTAGTCCAGTTGTAATAAACTGGACTAACTTGGGTTATATGGTGCATTTTTACTGGACCGTATCTGTAAACTGGAGAAGCTGAATTAAATGATGGATAAAGGTGAAGGATGAGAATTCAGATGGAATCCGCACTGAGCTGATGATGATGACGATGATGATTGTGACAATGATGATGATGGTGACAATGATGATGATGGTGACGATGATGATGACGACGATGATGGTGACGATGATGATGATGACGATGATGATGTTTTGCAGCTCTGCAGAAGTCTGACAGCGACGTTTCTGCGATGAAGAAACAGGCGGAGAACCTGACGGTGGAGTACGACAGACTGCTGGAGGAGCACAGCAAGCTGTTGGTAACGCTCACACATACGTGCACACACCTGTCCGCGATGTGGATGCAGGTCAGTTTCGTGGTTCAGATCCAGTTCAGGTTCAAATAAAGAATAAAAACTTTATTTACACACTACTAAAACGCAGAATGACAGAACATTCTGGTTGGTGGGTGGATGAACGTTCTGGTTGGTGGGTAGGTGGATGAACGTTCTGGTTGGTGGGTAGGTGGATGAACGTTCTGGTTGGTGGGTAGGTGGATCAACGTTCTGGTTGGTGGGTAGGTGGATCAACGTTCTGGTTGGTGGGTGGGTGGATCAACGTTCTGGTTGGTGGGTGGGTGAACATTCTGGTTGGTGGGTGGGTGGATCAACGTTCTGGTTGGTGGGTGGGTGGATCAACGTTCTGGTTGGTGGGTGGGTGGATCAACGTTCTGGTTGGTGGGTGGGTGGATCAACGTTTTGGTGGGTGGGTGGATCAACGTTTTGGTGGGTGGGTGGATCAACGTTTTGGTGGGTGGGTGGATCAACGTTCTGGTTGGTGGGTGGGTGGATCAACGTTCTGGTTGGTGGGTGGATTAACATTCTGGTTGGTGGGTGGGTGGATCAACGTTCTGGTTAGTGGGTGGGTGGATGAATGTTTTGGTGGGTGGGTGGATGAACGTTTTGGTGGGTGGGTGGATCAACGTTTTGGTGGGTGGGTGGATCAACGTTTTGGTTGGTGGGTGGGTGGATGAACGTTCTGGTTGGTGGGTGGGTGGATGAATGTTTTGGTGGGTGGGTGGATGAACGTTCTGGTTGGTGGGTGGATGAACGTTCTGGTTGGTGGGTGGGTGGATGAATGTTTTGGTGGGTGGGTGGATGAATGTTTTGGTGGGTGGGTGGATGAATGTTTTGGTGGGTGGGTGGATGAATGTTTTGGTGGGTGGGTGGATGAACGTTCTGGTTGGTGGGTGGGTGGATGAACGTTCTGGTTGGTGGGTGGGTGGATGAACGTTCTGGTTGGTGGGTGGGTGGATGAACGTTTTGGTGGGTGGGTGGGTGGATGAACGTTCTGGTTGGTGGGTGGGTGGATGAATGTTTTGGTGGGTGGGTGGATGAATGTTTTGGTGGGTGGGTGGATGAATGTTTTGGTGGGTGGGTGGATGAATGTTTTGGTGGGTGGGTGGATGAACGTTCTGGTTGGTGGGTGGGTGGATGAATGTTTTGGTGGGTGGGTGGATGAACGTTTTGGTGGGTGGGTGGATGAACGTTCTGGTTGGTGGGTGGGTGGATGAACGTTTTGGTGGGTGGGTGGATGAACGTTTTGGTGGGTGGGTGGGTGGATGAACGTTCTGGTTGGTGGGTGGGTGGATGAATGTTTTGGTGGGTGGGTGGATGAATGTTTTGGTGGGTGGGTGGATGAACGTTCTGGTTGGTGGGTGGGTGGATGAATGTTTTGGTGGGTGGGTGGATGAACGTTTTGGTTGGTGGGTGGGTGGATGAACGTTCTGGTTGGTGGGTGGGTGGATGAACGTTCTGGTTGGTGGGTGGGTGGATGAACGTTCCTGTGGAACCCGCTGGTGGCCCTTTTCCTCTCAGGGTTTCTGGAACTTGGAGAAGACCTGTTTTTAATCCCTCCTTCTTGTCTGCAGGCGAGCAGCGACAAGAAATCAGACTGAGGATGAAGATGTTTCCTGCTCGTTTCTTCATCATCATCATCGTCCTCAACAGCATCTTCTGCGTCGTCCCCATTGCCTCGCTCTTTGATGTCATGAGTCAGCTGACATCTCTGGGCTGTGATTGGATGACGGATCTTTGTGTTTTTCTCTGATTTATTTCTGGTTTTGTTTCTGTAAAGTTTGAGCTGATCATTCCTACTTTTCTGTTCTTGGAAGAACAAAACGGTTTTTTCTGCAGGAAGAGATGAGCTACATTCCAGTCCACATCTGTGGTTTCCATGGAGACTGTTGTGAAATGAATGTTTTAAGCTGTCTATTTCTGGATGTATATCTCAGTTAAAACGTGGCCTGAACTTGTTTGACATGTTGAAGACGTCAGAAATGAGCTCCGGAGGAACCGGGACTCGTTTCTGATGAGCTGTAATAAAAACGCTTGATCAGCATCACGTTGTTTTCCTTTTGTCTCGAGACGTTTCAGTCGGTGTGCTTTTTAAAGATCGTTCACACAGAAAGATGTTGATCTTTAAAGGATAAATAAAAAGTGTGTGTGTATATATATGTATATATGTGTGTGTGTATGTGTGTATATATATAGATATATATAGATATATAGATATATAGATATATATATATATATAGAGAGAGAGAGAGAGAGATTTAAAAGCAAACAAAAGAATCTTAAAATGAACTCTAAATGCAGGCAGCCAGTGAAGCGGTGATAAAATAGACGTAATGTGGTAACACTCCAACCGGAAGACGAGCAGCGGCATTTTGGACGAGTTGAAGACGCGTGGGAGATGACTGGCTGATGAAGAGCGTTACAGTAATCCAACCCGGAAGTGAGCAGAGCAGTTAAAACTGATTTTGCCCAAAAGCTGGACTTTACCACCGATTTAATCTGGCGGGCCAGTCTGAAATCTGAAATCTGAAATCGTCCAGTTTAAAACTCAACTTGGTAAAAGTTGATCTTCCAATCCATCTGATACGTTCAGAGAACATAAACCTGGAGGAGCTCCTAGATCCAAAGACTTAGGTCAGCTAGTCCAGACCAGAATCCAGACCAAGGTCCAGACTTGAATCCAGACCAGAATCCAGACTAGAATCCAGACCAGGGTCCAGACCAGAATCCAGACCAGGATCCAGACTAGAATCCAGACCAGGGTCTAGACCAGGATCCAGACCAAGGTCCAGACTTGAATCCAGACCAGAATCCAGACTAGAATCCAGACCAGGGTCCAGACCAGAATCCAGACTAGAATCCAGATCATGGTCCAGAATAAATATGGAGAAGCAGCATTTAGCTGTTCTGCATTTTAAATCCAGGTGAGAAAATTTCTTTTCTAATGCAGGAAATCTGCTCATTTTATTGTAACTTATTCTTTTATTCTGATTCTTGCTATGTGTTGCTTCCTGTTACTGTTTCTTAATATCTGTAATGCTTTTATGTAAAGCACTTTGAATTTTCCTGCACATTGTCTTGCCTAAAAAGCTAGACAAGGGCCCAGAACCACCTGAGGATATCGGCGTCAGCGAAGACGTGTTGCCCTGCAGGCGCTTGGCAGTGTGGCAGCGTGGTATGTCCTCCAGCTTCATCTACAGTCCAAACCTGAGCTCCCCAAAGACCCTGATTGTTCTCACTGATCTGGACTGTTGACCTCGTCCAATTCCTTGTCGCAGGTAAGTTGGAGCCTATCCCAGCATTTACAGGTGAGAGACAGGTACACCTGGATAGGTCACCAGCCCACAGGGCCAGCACATAGGGGACAAACAACCATTCACACACACACACACACACACACACACACTCCTAGGGAGAATTTAGAGTCATCCATTAACCCAACATCATGTCTTTGGATGGTGGGAGGAAGCCAGAGAACCCACGCATACACGGGGAGAACATGCAGACTCTACACAGAAAGGCCACGCCCCCCCAGGTACAAACCTCCCCCCAGCGTGGAAGCAAATTACCGTTTCAGATCAGACGTAGATTAGATGAAGTCTAACAGGAATGGATGCAAATATGTTGGACATATTACAGCTTGTTCAGTCATGCTGCATGTAAAGACTTACCTGGTGAAGTATTGCATAAATGTTGAGGGGTGAGAATATTCAACAGAGACCGCGTGAAAAGGTTTTCATGTGCAAAACTGGGTTAGGATTGAACAGGTAGTTTGGAGAATTTCAGTTCTGAAATAAGAAAAAGTGTAAATGGATGTTCGGAGCATCAAATAAAAACCTGTGACCACTTCCAGGCTAAGACATGATACTGGGATTGTTGTGGTCTACGTTGTAATCATTCCTTCTGTTGAGCCGCTGTATTTCAGCATGGCTCAAACTGAATGTGCTCATATGAGGATAATGTGAATCTAGAAGTATGACAGAGCAGTTCTAATTAAACTAAACCCACCTTGTTTTTATTTGTCAGGGCCAACGAGAAGCTGGCAGAGAAAAAACCTGCAATTTGTTCTCCTAAAAACTGTAAAATGTTAGTTTTCATTTTCAAATGTTTCATTGTGTTTATCAATTTTCTATAAACACAATATTTAATATAAAACATCCATCATCCATCCATCATCCATCCATCCATCATCCATCATCCATCCATCCATTCATCCATCCATCCATTCATCCATCATCCATCATCCATCATCCATCATCCATCATCCATCCATCATCCATCCATCCATCATCCATCCATCCATCCATCCATTCATCCATCCATCCATTCATCCATCATCCATCATCCATCATCCATCCATCATCCATCCATCCATTCATCCATCCATCCATTCATCCATCATCCATCATCCATCCATCATCCATCCATCATCCATCCATCCATTCATCCATCATCCATCCATCATCCATCATCCATCCATCCATTCATCCATCCATCCATTCATCCATCATCCATCATCCATCCATCATCCATCCATCCATTCATCCATCATCCATCCATCCATCCATCCATTCATCCATCCATCCATCCATCATCCATCATCCATCCATTCATCCATCCATCCATCATCCATCCATTCATCCATCCATCCATCATCCATCCATCCATCCATTCATCCATCCATCCATCATCCATCCATTCATCCATCCATCCATCCATCCATCTGTTGTCTGTTCCATAACAGAAACAGGAATTTGTCCAGTTACATAAAAAAAACAAATCTTTAAAGGACGTTTCAGTTTTATTAATTAAAAGATTCAAATACACAAGAAGATGTTACAAAACTAAAAACACCTGAAAAAAACGACAAGATACACTAAGAAATGAAAAGTCTGACATGAAAAGAAGTGCATGTATATCGTAAGCTTTGCTTTTATTTTTCTGTCTACAGCCTGAATAAAGATGCAAAGATTGTTTTCTACTTTTTTCAGATGTATCAGGTTAAAGTCATCAAATCAGGACTTGTTAAATATGAAGATCTGTTTTCTGTCTCTTCTTTCTCGTGGCTAAACATAGAGTCCGTCTTCACCTCCTCCTCTTTGTCTGATTACAGCAGCTGCTGGTCTGAACGGCAGCCTGGCATCAGAAACCGGTTTGAGCCGCACTGCTGAGCCTCCACAGCATCTCACCAGCTCAGCTTTCACAGCCGAGCCCAGCGCCTCGCATCAAAACCTGCCAACATATTTGTGCTGGAAACTTTTATTCCGCTTCCGGCATTTCAGCCTGCAGCTTCCTGGAAGTTCAGGGTGTTCCTGGACAGCTCCTGTTTCTGTCTGAGAGGTCGAGGACTTCAGGTTCATCAGTTTTCACAACTAGCACATTCAGAAAATAGTTGTTCCAGAGATGGGCTTGGGTCTGGTGGACCTCGGTCCCTAAGCTTGCGACTGAGGGGAACCACTGCGGGCCCCTGAGGAAGGCCTCAGGGCGTCTCTGTGTAAAATATAGATGAAGCAGAATTAAATGACTCCACTGATGACAAGCACGGGGAGCCCCTCTCTTTAGGTTTCCAGAAAGAATTACAAATTTAATGCATCTGACCACGACACAGTTTTCCACGTTCCCTCATTTTAAATGATCAGGTGTCGCAGTGGGAAAGATCCAAAACCTGCAGGACACCGGCCCTCAAGGACCAGATTTGGTGATCCCTGCTGTAGATGGTGGGAACTTTGATTTTTTTCTTTTTTAATAATTCTTTTAATTGATGGAGGATTTTACTGCAGATTTTGTACATTTTTCCTCAAGACGTTTTTTTTTATTTTTTTATGTTAAAACCCCCATCAGACTCACCACCATGTTCATCGTCTTCTTAGACTGGTGAAAGTCTGACTGGTGAAAGTCTGACTGGTGAAAGTCTGACTGGTGAATGTCTGACTGGTGAATGTCTGACTGGTGAAAGTCTGACTGGTGAATGTCTGACTGGTGAATGTCTGACTGGTGAAGGTCTGACTGGTGAAAGTCTGACTGGTGAATGTCTGACTGGTGAAGGTCTGACTGGTGAAAGTCTGACTGGTAAATGTCTGACTGGTGAATGTCTGACTGGTGAATGTCTGACTGGTGAAGGTCTGACTGGTGAAAGTCTGACTGGTGAATGTCTGACTGGTAAATGTCTGACTGGTGAAGGTCTGACTGGTGAAAGTCTGACTGGTGAATGTCTGACTGGTGAAAGTCTGACTGGTAAATGTCTGACTGGTGAAGGTCTGACTGGTGAAAGTCTGACTGGTGAATGTCTGACTGGTGAATGTCTGACTGGTGAAAGTCTGACTGGTGAATGTCTGACTGGTGAAAGTCTGACTGGTGAATGTCTGACTGGTGAATGTCTGACTGGTGAATGTCTGACTGGTGAAAGTCTGACTGGTGAATGTCTGACTGGTGAAGGTCTGACTGGTGAAAGTCTGACTGGTGAAAGTCTGACTGGTGAAAGTCTGACTGGTGAATGTCTGACTGGTGAAAGTCTGACTGGTGAATGTCTGACTGGTGAATGTCTGACTGGTGAATGTCTGACTGGTGAAGGTCAGACTGGTGAAGGTCTGACTGGTGAATGTCAGACTGGTGAATGTCAGACTGGTGAATGTCTGACTGGTGAAAGTCTGACTGGTGAATGTCTGACTGGTGAATGTCTGACTGGTGAAGGTCAGACTGGTGAATGTCTGACTGGTGAATGTCTGACTGGTGAAGGTCAGACTGGTGAAGGTCTGACTGGTGAATGTCAGACTGGTGAATGTCTGACTGGTGAAGGTCTGACTGGTGAAGGTCTGACTGGTGAATGTCTGACTGGTGAAGGTCTGACTGGTGAATGTCTGACTGGTGAATGTCTGACTGGTGAAGGTCTGACTGGTGAATGTCTGACTGGTGAAGGTCTGACTGGTGAATGTCTGACTGGTGAATGTCTGACTGGTGAATGTCTGACTGG
This sequence comes from Melanotaenia boesemani, assembly GCF_017639745.1. Classification (NCBI taxonomy): domain Eukaryota; kingdom Metazoa; phylum Chordata; class Actinopteri; order Atheriniformes; family Melanotaeniidae; genus Melanotaenia; species Melanotaenia boesemani. Next base: position 1,512,229 of record NC_055694.1, on the reverse strand, counting down.
TGAATGTCAGACTGGTGAAGGTCAGACTGGTGAATGTCTGACTGGTGAAGGTCTGACTGGTGAATGTCTGACTGGTGAATGTCTGACTGGTGAATGTCAGACTGGTGAATGTCTGACTGGTGAATGTCTGACTGGTGAATGTCTGACTGGTGAATGTCTGACTGGGACCAGCTGCATCTGAAAATGTAAAAGGTTACGAGACAGAGAGCTCAGCAGAAAAGGAAAGATAAACAGAATATCTGCTGAACTGGTTGTAGGACGGCCAGCGACCTTCACTGACTTGTTCTTGAATAAATTAAACCTATTTTCCCTGTGGGAGATTATAATGTTAGGACACGATCTGCTGTTTATTTAAAATACCAAAATGCTCCGTTAACTTACCAAAAACCTTTTTAAAGTTATTTTACAAAACTAAAAAAAGTACAAACATGACTGTAAATTTATTATTTTTCTGAGCAGAAAAGAACAAAAACACTCGTTTTAACATGTCGGCACTAAAAAATGTGTTGGTAGGAACGAGGCCTGATTTTTGTAAAACCTTGTAAAAGAAGTTAAAACTAAATTTGGAAAACGGCCCAAGCATCATAAAGTTTAATATTTACATATTTTTAAGGTTTTAACTTTTTTATTGAGCTTTTTTTATTATTATTATTATTATTATTTAAGTCTTTAAATTTTAGTTTTCATAAACTCAAGTGAGCAGCAGCTTAGTTTAAATTTGGCCACAGAAGTCTAGGATGAACAATAAAAAAGTAAAATATCATGAAAGAAGAACCCTGACGAGCACGAAAGCCTCTGCTGGACAATAACTCCTACATGTTCGTGTTCTTCAGCTCTTTTCATCTTATTTTATGTAGCTGAGATCTCAGAGCTGGTTTTTGGTTCTGGGCTCTGACAGAAATAGTCCTGCCGTATATAATGAAAAAGACGTGAACATTAACCTGCCTGAAATCTCTGAGTCAGCTGGACACGGAGGTTTCGGGTTAAAGCAGATTTATGTGCACGTGTTTATTTTCAGGAACAGCAGCCTTCATAGCTGCAACTGATAGCTGCTCTTTTATTATTGTTATTATTGGAACCAACAAGCTCTGAAACGTTAGCAGATCATGGTAACGCTAGTTTCTGTACAACTGGCCAGATTGTTTCCTAGATTCACACCCCATGAACATGGTGGGGTCTATACATCTGACTCTTGGTTGTACATGATGATAGTCATCCAGGTTTTTATGTCTTTGAGACAAATGACTCAGCGGTTTTACCTGGTTTCACAAACACGAAAAGCTTAGTATCATCTGCGTATCACTGGACTGTTCATGTCTGCTCAAAACTACCAAACATTTCTTCATTCATATCATTTTAACTCTTTAAATACTTGCTTGATAATTAATTGAAAAAATAAAATCCACAAAACATGAAATATTTACTATTTTATTAAAATCGTGGGGAACGGGGTTTGGTGGTGATTAGAGTTTTGCATATGTCAAGTTAAGCAGTAAAACCTCTGGGGACCTTGATGTCTAAAATATCTCTACTAACTACTTATTTTAATCTTACAGTAATTACACATTAGATCAGATGTTTATTAGGAAATTATTTCCCATTAATATGCAGGTCAAGTTCAGAAAAATTTATGAAAGCTAAAAATAAAAATAATAATAATTATGACGATTTTATAGCTTTATTGTGCAATTTAAATTTTTGGAAGAAAAGTCACCCGAGGGAGTATCTGATACTACATTACTACATTAATATTGTTAATAAAATCCAATTAATTTATTTACTATTCTTTGATGTACAAGCCTCTCATCACCGCCAGCCCCATCCCTCCAAAACAGATCATACAGTAAGTTATTTACTCAAACTGGCATTTAAATGGTTAAAAGATGATTGAATATTTGGTAGTTCTGAGCAGGTTGGCACTTGTTTCAGTATTTCATGAAGAAAAAAAGTAGAAGAAGAAACTAATGTTTGTATTTTATAATAGTTTTTGGGTGTGGACATTTTTGGCCACTAAGGTCACCAGAGGGAGTGAAATGCATGAACAGAGTATGAAGACTTGTGAAGGACACTCGATTACTCGCTAGCATATTTACAGAAATGAGGGGGAGAAGGGTTTTTGTTTTTAATTACAGGAACATGACAAAAATTTTACAAAAATTAAATAGAGAGGAAGTTTTAGCCCATATAGTGATCGTCTAGCAGACCCACCCAGAAACCACAGAGACGGATCAGCTGTTTGTCTTGACATTAGTTTTATTGCCATTGGTTTAGTTGCTGGTGAGCACAGTGATCACAGAGACGTAAAGCATGGAGACCACACGTTAATGAAACACATGGCAGCATCATGGCTCAGAGTTTCATCATTAACTCTGAAGGTTTTGGCTGGTGACTCGTTAACATCGAGCCCCAAGTTTGATCACGACCACAGCTACACAGTCATTTGTTAAACTACTTCTGCTCTTCTAAAGTTATGGATGGAAGACTGCAGTTTACAGGAAGTCACAAACACAGTAACAACAAAATGGCAGATGCTGGGATGAAAGAGGACGCCATGTGGCCACGTTTGGGCTGGAACAAACAGCAGACGTTTTTTTTATCAGCAGACATAAATTCAGATTCAGTTCTGCTTCAGTTCTGATCGGACTTGACGGGTCACAGTCGGAACTACAGGCGTTTAGCATCGAACGCTCGCTGACATGGTGTGCATAGATTTTTTTATTTGACCAAAACAAAACAACAGAAAATCAGCTAGCTGTCTGTCTTAGCAGCCATTGCTAGCTGTGAGAAAACAGTGACAAGATCCAGCGTACGGCTAGAAGCCAGGCTGCACAGCCACGGCCCAGGCGGGACTAGATCAGTCTGCTCATTTAAACTCTGCAGGATTTTCTTTTTCTGCCTAGTTTTGATTAACAACGCTGTTTTTTATGATTTGATCTGTACGAGTTTCCAACCCAAACATGATGCCTTTTCCTCCAAGAGGAGAGCGCCACCTGCAGGTTACACCGCCCCCTGCAGGTTACACCGCCCCCTGCAGGTTACACCGCCCCCTGCAGGTTACACCGCCCCCTGCAGGTTAAACCGCCCCCTGCAGGTTACACCGCCCCCTGCAGGTTAAACCGCCCCCTGCAGGTTACACCGCCCCCTGCAGGTTACACCGCCCCCTGCAGGTTAAACCGCCCCCTGCAGGTTACACCGCCCCCTGCAGGTTAAACCGCCCCCTGCAGGTTACACCGCCCCCTGCAGGTTAAACCGCCCCCTGCAGGTTACACCGCCCCCTGCAGGTTACACCGCCCCCTGCAGGTTAAACCGCCCCCTGCAGGTTACACCGCCCCCTGCAGGTTAAACCGCCCCCTGCAGGTTAAACCGCCCCCTGCAGGTTACACCGCCCCCTGCAGGTTAAACCGCCCCCTGCAGGTTAAACCGCCCCCTGCAGGTTACACCGCTCCCTGCAGGTTAAACCGCCACCTGCAGGTTAAACCGCCCCCTGCAGGTTAAACCGCCCCCTGCAGGTTACACCGCTCCCTGCAGGTTACACCGCCCCCTGCAGGGTAAACCGCCACCTGCAGGTTAAACCGCCCCCTGCAGGTTAAACCGCCCCCTGCAGGTTACACCGCCCCCTGCAGGTTACACCGCCCCCTGCAGGTTAAACCGCCCCCTGCAGGTTACACCGCTCCCTGCAGGTTAAACCGCCACCTGCAGGTTAAACCGCCCCCTGCAGGTTAAACCGCCCCCTGCAGGTTACACCGCTCCCTGCAGGTTACACCGCCCCCTGCAGGTTACACCGCCCCCTGCAGGTTAAACCGCCACCTGCAGGTTAAACCGCCCCCTGCAGGTTACACCGCCCCCTGCAGGTTACACCGCCCCCTGCAGGTTAAACCGCCCCCTGCAGGTTACACAACTTTAAAATGTCTTTTTTTAACCGTAGTTTTCTGTAGCACCCTGAAGTCCTGCCTGTTGTAAAGATAAAAGAAAACTTATTACAAAAAGAGAAAAAACCAAGACAGACGAGAGAAAACATGATTTTGTTCAATGTTCCCTTTTAAGCTTTTCTAGTTTCGTTTTATTTGGAGGTTTAAAAAAAAAAAACATTTTGGCAATGTTTTTGGCTGGAAGCTGAAATAAAAACATCGAGCTGTGTAGAAACTGGTCTGAGATCAGCTGGAGGTTTCTGAGAGACAGACGCTCTCCAACGAAGGAATCAACACAGACCCAGTTCCCAGAACCAGGTCTCAGAGCCAGTTCCCAGAACCAGGTCTCAGAGCTAGGTCCCAGAACCAGGTCTCAGAGCCAGGTCTCAGAGCTAGGTCCCAGAAGCAGGTCTCAGAGCCAGTTCCCAGAACCAGGTCTCAGAGCTAGGTCCCAGAACCTGTTGGAGGACAATCAGCCAGATGTACCAGTCAGTCCGTTGCTGAATCATTCTGCATCGATCTCAAGAAAGATTTTTAACCATTTCATTTATCATTTAATCACATTTTCAAACCTTATTTCTCAGATTTTGTGCAAAAGTTTAAAAAACAAAGTTGAAGTTGTTTGCTAAAACAAAATAATTTGTATCACTAAGACTTAGTTTGTACTTTTAACAATTTTTTATGATTTTGCTGTTTATTTGTTAAATTTTGCATCACTCTGTAAAAAGCATGAATAAATTTGGTCTTTCAGGAACTCTGAACATCCTTTGTGAGGAGAAGCTGAATCTACGCAGATCTTCTCCTGAGACGGTTAAAACTTTGGTTTCCATGTACACATCTGGATCAGGGGTTTGGCTCGGACTGGATCAGATTCCTTGTGGTGGAAGTTAGACTGGTCCATCAGATCTGATTGTTCACCTGTAGAACGCTAACAGAACTCTTTGCATAGCTCATCCAGTACAGTGACATCACTCTGACATCACTCTGACATCACGGTGTGAAATGTTGGTCAGTGTTGGAGACAAACTGGTGATACATTTACTGACTTTTAACAGCCAGCAAAGAACATCAGCTGAAAACATCTGGAGATCAGTTTTGTGACGGGCATCGGGCAGAAATATTTAGAGAATGTTTTCTCACAGTACTGAACTTGAAATTACAAATGACTTTTAACTACATCATTTATTGTCTCAGTACGCAGACTTTATTGGAAGGAAAATAAAATTCAGAATAAATTTGTGGAAAAACCACCAGTTTGTCTCCATAAACACCGGCTGACACGTTTCGGTTCGTTAAATGTGGGTTTTCTGTCTCGCCCACTTTTACACACATTTCTGGATAAGAAACAAAAAATACTGTCAACACATGATTTTTGGCAGAAGAGCACAGACAGAAAAACATGGAGAAAAGAAATCTGCTTTTTGGTAATACAGATTCTTTTCTTGTCTAAAATGTCAATACTGAATCTTTTCCGGCCTGTGACCCTCCCGGGCTCCACTCCGGAGACAAAACACGAGATTAAAAAATATTCCACGTTTAAAATTTGTCTTACTTTCTATAAAACACTGTGTAAGTTTCTTTACTGAAATTTGTGGCACTAACTGTGATAATAACTAAAATCTCTGTACGTGTCAGTGTTGATTGGCTCATTATTGATCACACATTGATCCTTCTGATCAGCATCAGCAGGTTAAAAATACTCAAAATTCAACATTATCTTAATAACGGTTTTAATTTTCATTAGCTAGTTAAAATTTGTTTTAGTACAAAGAAAATACAGATAAACTGATTTTAAACTCTAGAAATAAACGAACTTGTTTTCGTTTCGTCTCTAGAAAAACTTCCTGTTTCAAATGAACTCATTTCTCTGTGCAAATGTAAAAACAACAAACTCTGAAAACTGATTAAAAACTGATTATTTTTAGGCCAGTTAAAATTTTTTGAAGCGTTTCTCTAATTTTTTTCTTTTCTTTAGTAGAATTTGACAAACTTCTGTTTTTCTGTTGTAGTAAGTGTTGGAAGATGGAACGAGTCCGGTTTAGTCTGGATTTATCTGGTTAAAGCAGCTGTTTCCTCTTAGACGATCCGATAACTGACGCCAGAGAGATCAAGCTGATTCTCAGGTAAATTCTGACTTAACTTATTATTTAATTAGTTATGTAATTAAATCTGGATTAACTTCAGTAGCTTTCCTCCCGCGGCACGTCGGTCGGGAACATTCTGCTTATTTTACATGTAAGAGTTGCTGTTGGCAATTATGCAGCTAAAATGACGGAAGCATATTTCAGCCAGAAATAAAACAGATGAATGAAAAGCATGTGAAGATGTGAGCCATGGGAGGTCCGAGGCAAACACTGATTAATCAGAGAGTAAAAAGCTGAAATGATCAGAAGCTAAAACTCTGAAAACTCTGAGCACTTTGAACATCAGAAGTCAGAAAAGTAGAGGAAGAAAATTCCCTTTCATGGTGCGTTTCAAGCCACATGTAGCTTCAGCAGCATGAACATCACTGCAGCTAACGAACGCCGCCCGTTGCTGCTGGTTCATATCAGTCCTTCCGACACCTGAAGGCCTCACGGCGCCAGACAAGCTTCCCTTAATTCTCTATAAAACTCAGATTTAAAAAGTTCACAGGTGTCTGAAATCCTTCAAAGCTGCAACAGGAAGCAGGTTGAGACAGAAATGTTCTCATTTCCCATGATCCTCTCCTCCTCAGAGCCGCTGTTTGCATATGAATGTGTTTGTTCTGCAGATCTGAGTGTGAGGTAGCCTGAAGCTGGAAGCTCTGCTGAAGTCGGCCAAAAGTCATCATTTCATTTACATGTGCATCAAATTCAGGTCATACACACACATATATACATATACATACATATATGTATATACACATACATGTGTATATACATATATACACATACATGTATATACATATATATATATACATGTATGTGTTTGTTATATCATATTTTTCAGCAAAATAAATTTCTGAATCATTTTACAACAAAACACGATTTCTAGGATTCTCTGAAAAAGTGCTGCAACATTATTTCACAACGATGTCAAATGGACGTCGCTTTACTAGATTTTATTTTACATTCTAATCAGCATGTGTCTCGTGATGGTGGATCGTGGGTGGTAGGAGACAGAGTTGTGACCGATTCTTAACCAGAGCCGTGCAGGACGTCCTGCAGGCTTCGGGTTCGGCTGGTCAGCCACACGGGCTCTGAAGTTAAGACAACAACACGTAAGGCAACGTTTGGTACCTGACCAGAGATTTCAGAATTAAACTCCACGATTAATTAATCCTAAATTAATATCGACATTTGGAGAGATCTGCCCAGGCCTGATAAATGTTATCCTGTTACTTTTATAAGATAAGAAACATGAGAAGGCGACCTAGCCTCTGACCTGATTCCCACACAGGCCTGGACCTCCTCCCAGCATGGGGGGGGGCACTGACCTGACCTGTTTCTGTTCTCGCAAGGTTTCAAATTACCCCCAACACAACCCAACAGAACCAGATGATGACAGAAACGGGAGGATGGGTAACTACTGACCCCTCAGAGACTCGGTTTCTGGAAGAACTAAACTTACATGTTACAACAAAGATCCAGAAATCTGGACCAGAACTAGTTGGAACTTGCTTACACCCTTCCCTGCTGGTTCCTGTGTGAGCCGGACCTTGGCGTGACTGTTGAAACCAGATCTGATGTCAGTGGTCAGAGAACCAGGATGTGGATCAGATATCAGGTCTGGTGGTGCTTTCAGGGACTGCTGCCATTTCTTTAAATCACTGGTCCTGCCGGCGGAACTGGAGTACTGTTCAGATCTTGGATCTTTTGTGGGCCGGTCGGTCTAAAACTCTGTCTCCATAAACAGCAATGATGCACACGCAACCTCAGAGCATGCATCATCGCTGGCGTGTGTGTGTGTGTGTGTGTACGTGTGTGTGTGTCCACCTCACCCACCCAACACAAGAATGAACCGATCCCCTTCGTCCCAAACGGGAAACTAGACCCAGAAATCTGGGATTTTCCATCCTTTAAACAGGAGAAGCAGCAGAGATCCATTGGATTTACCACAAATCTGAAAACATCCTGTAGTTTTGTCACGTATAGATCTGGTTGCCATGGTGATATCAAGCCACCAATCAATGGATGGATTTGCAGAGACACAACGGGGGATCTCAGGAGAATTCCAGTCAGTCCAGGGAGGCTCGGCTCGGTTAGAGAGTCTCTGTGCGGCCCGTTTGGAGGCGGAGCATGTGTGAGTGTGGGGGAGGGAGGGGGGTGTCGGCCATCTTGTTGCAGGTGGGACACACAGAGTCCTGCCTACATGACGCTCTCGAAGATGATGACCTTGTTGTCGTCAGTGCTGGGTGACAGAGAGGTCAGCGACTTGATGTCGGGGGCCATGTACTCCAGATGATGGGCCCCCCACACCGGAGTGGTCAGGTGGGCCCAGCGCTGCAACACAGAGCGGAAACATCAGGAGGAAGTCGCCATGGCTGCTACACCGCTAAAGACAAACAACATCTGACATGCTGTTTACGTTCTACTGGGAATAAAATATGAGATTCTGTTTTTACATTTTACACACGGACGTTTGTGGAAGTGGGAATCTTACAGGAAGAGTTGGAGCCAATAAGTGTTAGCATGAGCAGAGTGATGGTTTGTGTGTCAGCTGACCTCTCGGAAGCTTCCCTTAGCTCGGAAGAGCTTGTAGAGGAGGCTGACGGGGATGCAGAGCATAGAGGACAGAGCCAGACACCAGCCAATCACCTCGCCCCACCACGGATACACGTACACGTTGTTGTAGGTCAGCGGCTTGTAGTTGATCAGGTGGAACAGGAAGATGCCCTGAAGGAGCAGCTGGGCGTCAAACAAAGTCGAAGCAGGAATGGAGGCGTGCAGTGTGGTTGAGGCTTACCATGCAGACACACGGCGTTATGAATGACCAGCACCACTTCATCCACGGGAACGGCCGGTACCCAATCATCCGGGCCACATCGTCCATGAAGCGGTCGGCACCTGCAGGCATCCAGCAGCCGTCAGAGACAAGACCGAGGACGGATGTCTAAAGCTGCCTTCTACCAAACCGCCACCAGGAGGCGACTCCTGCAGCAGGAAGTTTCACCTGATTTCTGACACCGTTAACCTGCTTATCTACACCCACCGTCCTCTTCATCAGCTCCACCTGTTCAGCTTCCTGTTAACACTAATTCCTGACCAGCCAATCACACGGCAACATGAAGACATGGTCTGACGAGTCTTCTGATGGTCGGCTCAGATATCCAGGACCTTCTTTTTATGGTGAATGTCATTTACCAAATAGAGTCTGAATAAAACTACGTTTAGAGGCTGGACTGGAAACCTGCTGGAAACCGGTAAAAAAAATCTAACATCACTAAATCAGATTTCCCAACAGTTTTGTTTCCAGTGACTCGATAAGTTACGAAACATAAACATTCTTCGCATTTTATTCTCTGACTTCATGGGAAATGAGTCATATATCAGGGCCAGACATGTTGGGTGTGTGCGTCGTACCGTAGACCCAGGCAACCACGATGCACTCCCAGAACGCCTGCCACAGCAGCGTCATCCCACTGGCCGAGTAGTAGTCGAAGAGCTGGAAGACGTACATCCCTCCCTGCAGAGGCAAGCCCAGCGTCAGTCATCGGCACAAAGCCTCCCTGTGTTTGTCAAGTTTTCTGTCTGACCTGCGTCACCATGGAGAGGTCAATGATGAAGCACAGCGAGCAGCATATCGCCACGGCAATCTCACGCTTGTAGCGATGGTAATACTTTCCAGGAAAGAGATCCAGGATCCCGGTAACGAAGCCCTCCACCCCGACGAACTGCAGAGAAAACATGTCTGAGCCTCCCTGAACACACCCTCAGACGTCATCTTCATCCCTGCATGATGATGATGATGGTCCAGCTTCGACTGAGCAGTGAAACTTTTAGATCTTTTGATCTCAATAAACCATTTCTGGCCCTTATTTTATTTTTATACTTATTTATTTGCTTTTATTATCTATATATATATATATATATTCATTGACATTATTTAATTATTTATCTGTATATATTGTTATTTATTTATTTAACACCAATCTTGTCTTTCTGTTATTTTTTCCTTAATTGTTGTTGTATTTATTTTCTTTTTAAATCATTTTAATAAATCCAGGTGTAAGGGGGGTAAAGCCACACAAAATATATAAAAAGGCCATTAAAAGAAAATGTTTCTGCGTTTTAAATTGGACGTTAAAACGTAATTATCAGGCATTAGGTTTTTATTCTGAGTTTAACATGTTGACATCCTTCATTTCTGTTTCATCTCTTTAGTTATGAAAACTCTTTTCTCCAATTTCTATAAAAACATTCACTGGAAAATTATTCTACTTCCTGTTTATGTGTAAAGTGTCACATCGCAGAATGAAGTTTATTTGATAAAATATTTAATTATTTGTGTACTTTTTTCCTCATTTTTCCAATGAACCATTTCATACATGAATTATTGAAAAGACAAAGCCAAATACTGGCAGATGTGGTGGACGTTGTATTTATTAATCAGACCTAATAAAATAATATTTTCATGATCAATTCTATAATTAACTTAATTCTATAGGTAATAATGATTATATATATATCTAGTAATGTGAGTGGGAAAATCGAGTGAAGTGGCAATTTAGAGATCTAGATTTTCACTGTAGTGATGCATGAAAAGAAAGATTCCAGGTCTCGATGATTTTACATGGAATTCTGGGAATTTTCTCCCTCTGTAAGGAAAAGGTGAGTCGGGGTTGGTCACCTGACTGTCGAGTCCAAGCAGCAGCAGCATGAAGAAGAACAGCGCCGCCCACAGCGGGGCCACGGGCATCAGACTGACGGCCTTCGGGTACGCGATGAAGGCCAGACCCGGACCTGGAACACACAGGATGGACAGCGTGGATTTACCAGGATGGACACAGAATCCTCTGGGAAATTAAAACAATCCAAATCCTCAGTTTATTAACAGGAACAATAGAAACAGCACTCTATTTAACTTCTTCTAACCAGGTCCTGGTTCTGGTTTCTAAACCATGAAGTTGGTCAGAGGAGAAAAAAATTATTTCTTAGGAATTTGTTTTTTGTTATATTTTATAAAACGTTCCATTTATATGTAAAATAACATGACACGAAAGAAATATTTGGAAAATTCTAATGAAAAAGTTACTGATACTAATTTACTCAGATCTTCTAGCAGGTCTGATTTGGTGACCCTGATCCATCCTCTAGTCCTGCTGCTATAGACCGAGGCTGCTGGGGGGCGTCCCACGATGCACCGGGCTCCTGTCTGCTGGGGGACGTCCCAAGATGCACCGGGCTCCTGTCTGCTGGGGGAAGTCCCATGATGCACCGGGCTCCTCTCTGCTGGGGAACGTCCCATGATGCACCGGGCTCCTCTCTGCTGGGGGACGTCCCATGATGCACCGGGCTCCTGTCTGCTGGGGGACGTCCCATGATGCACCGGGCTCCTCTCTGCTGGGGGACGTCCCATGATGCACGGGGCTCCTGTCTGCTGGGGGACGTCCCATGATGCACTGGGCTCCTGTCTGCTGGGGGACGTCCCATGATGCACTGGGCTCCTCTCTGTCTCTTTACTCTCTATGCAGAAACATCTGGCGTTGCTGAGCGAGGTCATTAGTTTTAGGTTTATGATTTGGTTTATATGAGGACAGTTATTATAATCTGATTAAGTCTGGTTGTATGAGCCATATTAGGATCATACAACCAGGCTTAATCAGATTATAACCGGACTATAATGAATCGGACTGAAGCGTGAACAGGGTGTTAAACTGCATCATGTTCGGCTCTGTCACACTTTGCGTTAATTGACATATGTCTTGTCCAATCAGCTCCATTCACCTGCTTTAAACTGGTTTTTAGATCAAGGAGCATTACACAGATTTCCTGCTGCTCAAACATGAAACAGCGATAAGTCACATGTTGTCAGGGTTGTTAAATAATCCTGTATTCACACACAGGTTAATACTTTAAACCATTGTAAACGTGTCAGGAATCAGAGCAAAGTGGATTTACTGTTATTCTTTTTGCAGGAAGATTAAAATAAAAAGATTGAAGGATGTTCTGCTGCATACAGCCATCTACTCCGGTATAAAGAGTAAAATTTAATGGCGTGATGCTGCAGCAGATAAATTAAACCAGTGTGAATGAACTCGTGGAACCGGGCTTCCAAACAGAACCTGATCCAGAACTCAGTCCATGTGAGCGGCTCAGACCAGTACCCTTCTGAGGACAAACTAAATATAACTGTGCTTGTGAAGTCACGTCATGCGCTGCAGAGCTATTTATACACGTAGAGTTGGCAGACGGCTTCACGCGCACAGATATGCACGCACACACACACACACACACACACACACACACACACAGCACTGAATAAACAATCCTTTCAGCTCATTCAGTTCTTCCGTTACACTGGTCTGAAGTTGTAAACACACACGTGGACAAAATTGTTGGTTCCCTTCGGTTAATGAAAGAAAAACTCACAATGTTCAGAGAAATAACTTGAATCTGAAAAAGTAATAATAAATAAAAATTCTATGAAATTTAATGAAAGTCAGACGTTGCTTTTCAACCATGTTTCTACAGAATTATTTAAAAAACATAAACTCGTGAAACAGGCCTGGACAAAAATGATGGTATTCCTAGAAAAGACTAAAAAAAATAATGTGACCAAAGGGACGTGTTAATCCAAGCTGTGTCCACTAATTAGCATCGCAGATGTCTACAGTTTTACATTTTTAATCAGAATTCTCACAGCATACAAATTAATCATGATTATACCACGGTCTGGGTGAATACTCAATTCTGATTGGCTGGAGGGTGTCCACTAAAAAGTGAAAATGTACACCTATAAAAGAAGTTCCGGTTAAATAGACTTCTTGTTGTAAATTACTGTGCTGACTAAAACAGTAGTTGTAACCATAGCAACAGAAACTTAGACACCGGCTGCAGACACACCAGATCATGTCTGTGACGGTGGATCGCTGTGAAAGCAGGTGCAGGATTATTGGGCTCCGTCAGTCCAGGAGAGACGACACAAACGTTAAACCAGCAGCGGTCAGAGTCCACAAACGTTAAACCAGCAGCGGTCAGAGTCCACAAACGTTAAACCAGCAGCGGTCAGGGTCCACAAACGTTAAACCAGCAGCGGTCAGAGTCCACAAACGTTAAACCAGCAGCGGTCAGGGTCCACAAACGTTAAACCAGCAGCGGTCAGAGTCCACAAACGTTAAACCAGCAGCGGTCAGAGTCCACAGACGTTAAACCAGCAGGGGTCAGAGTCCACAAACGTTAAACCGGCAGCGGTCAGGGTCCACAAACGTTAAACCAGCAGCGGTCAGAGTCCACAGACGTTAAACCAGCAGCGGTCAGAGTCCACAAACGTTAAACCAGCAGCGGTCAGGATCCACAAACGTTCAACCAGCAGCGGTCAGAGTCCACAAACGTTAAACCAGCAGCGGTCAGAGTCCACAGACGTTAAACCAGCAGGGGTCAGAGTCCACAAACGTTAAACCGGCAGCAGTCAGAGTCCACAGACGTTAAATCAGCAGCGGTCAGGGTCCACAGACGTTAAACCAGCAGCGGTCAGAGTCCACAAACGTTAAACCAGCAGCGGTCAGAGTCCACAAACGTTAAACCAGCAGAGGTCAGAGTCCACAAACATTAAACCAGCAGCGGTCAGAGTCCACAGACGTTAAACCGGCAGCGGTCAGAGTCCACATACGTTAAACCAGCAGCGATCAGAGTCCACAAACATTAAACCAGCAGCGGTCAGAGTCCACAAACGTTAAACCAGCAGCGGTCAGAGTCCACAAACGGTAAACCAGCAGCGGTCAGGGTCCACAAACGTTAAACCAGCAGAGGTCAGAGTCCACAGACGTTAAACCAGCAGCGGTCAGGGTCCACAAACATTAAACCAGCAGCGGTCAGAGTCCACAGACGTTAAACCAGCAGCGGTCAGGGTCCACAAACATTAAACCAGCAGCGGTCAGAGTCCACAGACGTTAAACCAGCAGCGGTCAGAGTCCACAAACGTTAAACCAGCAGCGGTCAGAGTCCACAAACGTTAAACCAGCAGAGGTCAGAGTCCACAGACGTTAAACCAGCAGCGGTCAGGGTCCACAAACATTAAACCAGCAGCGGTCAGGGTCCACAGACGTTAAACCAGCAGCGGTCAGAGTCCACAAACGTTAAACCAGCAGCGGTCAGAGTCCACAAACGTTAAACCAGCAGAGGTCAGAGTCCACAGACGTTAAACCAGCAGCGGTCAGGGTCCACAAACATTAAACCAGCAGCGGTCAGAGTCCACAGACGTTAAACCAGCAGCGGTCAGGGTCCACAAACATTAAACCAGCAGCGGTCAGAGTCCACAAACGTTAAACCAGCAGTGTCAGAGTCCACAAACGTTAAACCAGCAGCGGTCAGGGTCCACAAACGTTAAACCAGCAGCGGTCAGGGTCCACAAACGTTAAACCAGCAGCGGTCAGAGTCCACAGACGTTAAACCAGCAGCAGTCAGAGCCCACAAACGTTAAACCAGCAGCGGTCAGAGTCCACAAACGTTAAACCAGCAGCGGTCAGGGTCCACAAACGTTAAACCGGCAGCGGTCAGAGTCCACAGACGTTAAACCAGAAGCGGTAGGTAGGTGGATTCCCATAAAAATGATATTTTATTTAAACAATTTATTTTAAAACAATAAGAAAACATAAAAACAGACAATTTCCCAGAACAACTCTATATGCCGGGGTTTAGATCGTATGGAGGGCTGATGAACTGGAGGAGCTGGTGGAAATCCAAGCGGAGACAAAACAGCAACCTCTTAGCACAGTATAGCGTCACGTGTCTAGAAAAAGAGGAAAACACACCAATCATATGATGCAGATTAACGTCCCGCTCCGTCTGACGAGCGAAAGCAGTCTGACCAGTACATCCCAACATGGGAAGGGAGAGAAGACCAGGAACACCGTGACAGGTTCCAATGAGCTGCCCCAGCACCAAACTCAGTCACAACCCAGCAGTTCACCGCAAAGGTGAAATGTCATGCGGCTTTCCGCACAGCTGCAACAATAAGCAAACCGCAACGCTGCAAAGAAACATGCGGGTGTAAATACCCAAGAACCGCTAAAGCCCCAGAGAAGGAAAGAGATTATGGCTCCTAAGATAACAGGGGAGGGACTAATACCCGCCTGGATGTAAAGACGCTCTACTCCGCCCCGCAATTACTGCTATATTCTACACCTTTCGCCTTCAATGGGGAAGCGAGCACATTAAAAAAGAAAAACCTCCTCCACCACACTTACTTACATACTTGATACAGAGGTAATGGTGGATAACATTATAAAAACAATTTAGGAAACGATCTGTGGACTTTGACTGAAACAAAAATGTCGCCTCATCCTCTGGACACCAGCTGTAAGAGCTGCACCCGCCCTCTGAAATTATATTTTGTGTCTTGTAACATAACGTTAAGCAATCATCTTCCTTCCCTCCACTGATCAGGTCTAATACAACAGCTGACCGACCGAGCTGCAGGTTCTGTGTCAGAGCCGGTTACCTTGGCAACGCGTCACAACAAAATAGTCCACTCAGCCGCTTCCCGTGAATAACTTAAGATTTTAACTGTAAAAAACAACGTTAAGGCATTAATAATTTATTTAATATTTTTTTCTTTTGTAAGTGACCATGGTATAAGTGGGATAATGCCCAACGAGGTGTCCATTATCATAAATTAATGGACGACGCGGAGGAGTGAACCGTTCGACGGAAAATGCTTCTACATATACAAAGGTTGGTGTACTTGATGTCACAGTGATACACGAACATTGTGACCTGAACCTAGAGTTCCATGTTCTGAACTTTAAGCTTTTTTATTATCACAGAGTTTTCATCCTTTATCTTTGTGGGGGTCTACATCCCGCCTCAGGCTATCCAGCGTCTGGCCGAACAGATCACACATCTAGAACGGGATCACAGGGACTCTCTGGTTGTAATTTTAGGGGACTTTAACCGACCAACACTCAGCCATGAACTGCCTAAATACAGACAACATGTGAACTGTCCCACCAGGTTACAAAAGCATACTGGACCATAGTTACACCGTTCTGAAACATGCTTATCGCTCTGTCCCCCCCGCCTATAGTCAGAAACTAAACTCTGCTAAGCCTGTAGTTGGGATGGAGGAGAAGTGGCCAGATGAAGCCAAACAGGAACTCCAGGACTCCACTGACTGGAGTGTTTCTGAAGCTGTAACCACAAACCTGCATGAATTTGCAAACACTGTGACATTGTACGTTAGCGTTTGTGAGGATGTATGTGTGCTAACCAAGTCATTTGACGCGTACAATGACAACAAACCTGAGTTCACTCCAAAACTTGTCCACACACTGCCGAATTTGGTTCAGGTGTGAAAACGGTGAAGAAAAGTAGGAGAAAAAGGCTTCACCATACCCACGAAACTGCTGTAGTACATACTACAGGGCGGGGGGGGGGGGGGGGGGGGGGGGGGGGGGGGGGGGGGGGGCGCTACGATGAGTAAAGAGTAACACTCCAAAGCTAGAAAAAGACGTAGCACATGCGCAGGAAAAGGCCACTGCGTGTTGCAGGAAGTTCACACTGGAAAAAGAGAAGATGGCTGAGGATTCACAGCGAGGTACCAGAGAAACATTTGTTTGGACTGATGAAGAAGTTGAGCTTCTTCTTCGAGTAGCGCTGGACTACAAAGCAAAAGAGATTGAGGAAGGTGTGCATTGGAAATCTGTGCGTGTTCATCACACTGACGTCCTCCAGTTGTGCAGCTACTCTGTCCTGACGGAAAACAGACAGTAGAGGTTTTGAACCGATCCACATTGGTACCTGGTTTCAGACATGATCATTCTCATGGAGGCTAATCTCTGGTTTCATGGGGATGAAAGGGTGGATTGCTAAAATACTTTTACACTGTTATAATGTAATTCAGCTCCGAGGCGATGGCCCCTTGGACACCTCCGTTGAGCCAAGGAGGACGTCTACAGGAGTTGAGACAGAGCCCTGTACAGGCAGGCCAGGAACACACTTTCAATGGAGATCAGAGCAGCCAAGAGGCTCTACTCTGAAAAGCTTAGGAGCTGTTTTCAGCCAACATAACATCAATATGAAGAGCAAGAAAGAGGCACCATGGAGGAGGAGGTTGGAAGTCAAAATCAAGGCAACACAGAGGGAAGTTAGTCAACTGTCAGACCTCCAGAAGGGTACAACCACAACAGGGGTACCCAAGAGGTACAATAAGGTCACCATATCTGATGCTCTGGAAACTGCCAAACAAAGACTCCAAGCATTGGCTGCACGACTGAGGAGATACACAAGCGAAAAAGAGGCCAGGAAAATAAACCGGCTGTTCTCCACTAACCCAGCGAAAGTGTCCTCCCAGTGGCAGATAATACCACACACAAACACAAACATATGGGAGAAGGAGGCATCACATAACAGTGAAGCACAGTGGTTAAAAGAACTAAGAGTGGCCCACAACTCCCTCCCTGAACAAAGTCCTGTAACCATCACTGTGGCAGAGGGGACATGATGGTTCTGTCCATGATGGAAGAACCACCATGGGAGGACAAGCCCCTGCATAGGATGTACCACCAACCAATAGCTGAAGCTACCAATGGCCAGAGAGGGCTGGACTGAAGGATATCGCTAACCATGGCAGTACAGGAGCAAGCCTTGAGTACCAGGACAATGGAGGTCCAGGTCTACCACACCAGGCAGGACCCAAGGTGCAGGCTGTGCAAAGAGGCCCCTGAAACAATCCAGCACCTCACAGCAGGGGACCAGATACTGGCAGGCAAAGAATCCATGGAACACCATAACCAGGTAGCCGGCATAGTGTACTGAAACATCTGTGCAGAATATGGACTGGAGACCCCTCGGTCCCAATGGAAACACCTCCCAAGGTGGTGGAGAATTAGAGGGGTAAGACCTTCTGAGACTTCCAGATACAGACCAACGAAATGGTGGAGGCCAACCAAGTGGACATTGTGATCATGGATAAGCAGCAAAGGAAACATATATATATATATATATGTATATATATATATATATATATATACATATATACATTTTATTTTCTTATTGAACTGTTACAGGTGGTAGTGGGATTACAGGTTTAGTAGTAGTGGATAAGAGATTTTAAATTATTTTAGATGTAGATGAAGCTGCAGCTGAGTCTCACATCTTTATGTTTTACATTCCTACAGGTAGGACAGGTAGACAGGTAGGAATAGGTAGACAGGCAGGACAGGTAGACAGGCAGGACAGGTAGGACTGGTAGACAGGTAGGACAGGTAGACAGGCAGGACAGGTAACATGCCCATACAGGTATATCCATCTAACAAACACCTGAAGAAGAAGATGACCACTGCTCAGGCTCTATAGGAAAAGCTGGGCCTCACATCTGAGGAGGAGAAGGGAGATTTGCTGCCTGAGTTGTTACCTGACTCGGCGACCTGCGAAATGTCGACTCCCTGCTCAGCCGCCATGAAGCCCAGAATGGAAAAGACCACAAAACCCGCAAAGAAACTGGTCCCACTGTTGATGAGAGCCAAGACGAAGGCGTCCCTGCAAGAGAGCAGAACCTGAGCACAGATCTGATGCAGAGCTCCCTGAAGGACACAACTGCTTGTAGTTTTGGTTAATCTAGCTGTCATGGTAACGGTACTTGTAGCAGTCGTTGTTGAAGCGGTTGTAGCTCCCCAAAGCGGTCAGTGCTCCGAGGCCAATGGCGTAGGAGAAGAAGATCTGTGTGCCAGCATCTATCCACACCTGCAGGGTCAGAGGTCACAGGTGAGAGGTGAGAGGTGTGGTGTGTTCACACCTGAATCTAAACCCAGTAACAGTCAGGTGAAAACACCCATGAAGCTGAACTGACCTGAGCCTCCTCCAGTTTGGACCAGTCTGGTTTGATGTAGTACATGATGCCATCATACGCGCCAGGCAGAGTGACTCCTCGGACCAGCAGGATGATGAGGACCACGTACGGGAATGTGGCCGTGAAGTAGACGATCTGAAACAAACAGAGTTTATTTCTCAACTAGAATCCTGCAGGGTCCTGGTCCTGAAAGCGTTTCCACTCCGATCTCCACCTACAGCTCAGATGATCTGAGAATTTTTTTTCCTCAGCTACTTTTGACCTTCACATCACAGGAAGTTGGACTGATTCTGTTTTTTCTTTTTTTTATCGTTTCACCATTTAAGTTTCGTGGTTTGGGCGGGACGTTTGTTTATTTATTTATTTGGGAATGTGTTGATCTTTGAAAATGCACAGTTTTAACCCTTAACATCTTAATTTATTTACAATTACATAAAAACAAAATAAATGCAGTAAATAATAATAATACAATAGAATATTCAATAAATTCAAACAATCTATTAGTAAAAGAATACCTAAATAAGAGTAAATAAAGATAAATTAATTAATTAATTAGAAAAAAATAATTATAAAAAAAAAAGAACAAAAGTTTATTTGTCGCAAATTTACAACAAAGAAGGGGTTAAATTAGTTTTATGGCAACTAATTTTCCTCTAAGTTTCCAAATCTAAACATGAAGATTTTCCCCAAATCTCTGTCCATCACCTAAACTCCAGCTGGGGTCTAAATATATTTTCGATTTCCTTAATCTGAAAATAAAATCTCTAATCCACATGCGATTAATCAGAATCAATTATCATCAATTATTTCAATCTAACTTCTACTTTTCACACAGCGACTTTTGTTTGAGGATCTCTTCAGCCGTCTTTCCCCTCGTTTCCACCAGGGGCGCCGCGTTACGAATCGAGTTTTAAACCAACATTCACTTCTTTACAGACAGAGAATCTACTTTAAATCTGTCTACAGCTGAACTCATTGTGTGCCTCACAGGTTCAGACGGTTTTAGTGAATCTGAGTTAATAAATCAAGATGATGATGATGATGATGATGATGATGAGTTTTATCAGAGTTCCTGCTGTTTGTTTGTGAAGCTGAAAACTCTGCGAGGACGATCTGTGAGAATCAGGTAATGAAAACACAGCAGAGGAAACCAGATAGGAAGCTGATCTGAGACCTGCTGAGAATGAATGTGCATGAACACATGCATGCGCACAAACACATATGTGCAGGAACAAAAGGTTTCAGCACCACCGGGAGCTGCAGGTCTCAGATGGAGTTCAGTTTTCAGTCAGATGGTTGACTTTAACTTCAATCCTACACGGTCACTTTAACACACACACACACATATTCCTGTTTCAGTAGCAAGGTGAGGACCGAGCACATCAACCTGCGAAGTAAGACCCACCAGTTCTGCTTCACTAACAAGAAGACCTGTGTTACACTCCGGAAATGGACTGACTCTCTCTCTCTGCTCATCTGTGTGTCTCAGGCTCTCTCGCTCGGCTCAGTTTTCAGCCTCCTGCTGATGACCAACAGCACAACATGTTTCTGTTGGTACTGACAGCCGTGAGAACGCCGCACGGCTGCGCTCAGAATGACACTGTAATCTAGTATCTGAGCAAAACCAGTGATGAAGATCAGACTCTGAAACTCTGCTGTTTCCTGTATTTTAGTAGAAGTTTGACCAGAAATCATCAGTTAACTGCAGCTTAATGTCCACAGTAATAAACCGGTAATCTGTCTACTTCCACCAACATTAAAAATCAAACAGATCAGGAAGACTAAAAATAAACGATTGTTCACGAGTCTGAGTCCAATCTGAAGTCACCATATTTTTTAACCCTTTTTAACCCCAAACAAACAGAATGAAAATCAGCCTCTTCTAAATAAAAACTAAATATCCTAAAATGGTGAACCACATGAAAATTCCAATATTTCAGTCCCAGGAAGCAGGAACTGCTATATATATATATAAAATATTTATTTTCTAATTGATGTAAATACCTTTATGTAAACGTGTGTTTGGGAAGATTGGGGTAGGTGTAAATAAGCTGATGCTTCAACCATTTCGGATATGTTGGGTTTATATATTATTGTTTGTTGTATTTTGTTTTTGTTTTTTTGTTTTTGTCCTGTTTTTGTTTCTTTCCAGTTCACTCTTTTGTGTTACTTGCACATAAAAAAAAAAAATAATAAAAAGCAGAAACAAAGAAACTTAGTTGGCATGTTAATGTTATCTCTTCTTTTTTATTTGGATTTTGGAGTTTTTGTTCCTCACGTCACAGTCTCCACTGTGGTTGCCACGGTAACTGCCACTTTATTTTGGATTGGACATGAACTGAAGCAAAATCACAGAGAAATGTGTTCGAAAAGTTAATGCCGAAGCAGGAATTCTGGAAGTTTATGATTCCAATATCATCATCACTCTGAAGAATCAGCTCATCTGAAGTGATGCAGCTGAGTGTGTGTGAGGCGAGTGAGTTTAAGAATGTGTGTGAAAACTCAGAATAATAACGTAAATTAAATTACTTTATAAAAAAAAATTAATTAAAATTATAATATAACTATATTAATAAAAAATAATATATTAATAATATTTTATTATAATAAAAGGATCATTGGATTATTTTTCTATTTTACTTCATTTTTAAAATAAATTGATGATCTTGCATCTGGTTTCATGTCTTGACCAAGTGAAGAGGTATCCTGCAGTACGGCGGTGGAGGGGGGTGTCACGTCCCACTGCAGTCAAGCTGCCCTCCAATCAGACAGCCAATCACAATCTGCCACCTCACGGGTCCCACTGCCTCCCTCCACCACCCACAGGGTAGTCATAGCAACGCTTAGCCTACCATGTGACCTCAGTGTGTATGAGTCTCATCATCATGATGAAACATGCAGTCATTTGAAGGTTGTAGTTTTAAAGGAACAGTCCCACATGTTCCACTTTGCTGCTGTCTGAGGACATAAACCGTTCAGATGAGTCACATGACCTCCATCTGCAGCAAAAATCACTACTTCACACACATAAGAAAAATCCTCATTCTCTTTAAATAATTCTATAATTAAACATCTATCAATAATTAATAATTTCTCTGTTTTGCATTTGTTTACAGATTTCTATTGTTTCCTCATATTCACACCCAAAGTTTTATTCTGTGACTTCACGCTTAGACTGCAGGTGTACTGGTCATTCCTAGAGGTTCTGAAAGTAGAATGGGAGGCAGAACCTTCAGTTATTAGGGCCCTCTTTGTGGGACTTCAGGAAGCGGAACCAGCTAGGTCAGAAGAACAGATTTGATCCAATCCGTTGGTTTCAGCTTGGTTTAACTAGGAAAGTAGTCCGATGAATAAATTATATAAAGACATTTGTTATAAATTGGACTAATTTGGACAATATAAACAGTTTTAACTGGACTAAACTGGACCATAGTGACTGGACTGTGTCTGTGAAGATGAGATGACTTTGTTGTGAACTGGTTCTGTATAAATAGAGCTGAATTAAATGAAACATGTACATCATGTTTGTTTGGACTGTTGGAGGGGATGGAGTTGGCCACGGACATGATGGACCAGTGGCAGTGATGGAAAGTATGAGGAGTTCTGACTGTACCTTCCCGGTGGATTTGACTCCCTTCCAGACGCAGAAGTAAACCAGAACCCAGACCGCCATCAGACACAACATCAGTTCCCAGTTTATGCGTCCGGCTTCATCCAGACCAGATGAGATGTTCAGCACTTTGTTTCTGTCCACAGAAAAAGAACAAAAGCAGCATCAGAACCGAGCAGGACCCGGAGCGAGCCGAGGCGGCTGGAGCCAGACTTACTCCCAGAACTCGATGATGGGCGAGCGGGCGTCGGCCAGATCGGCGCAGGTCATGTTGCCGCTGCCTACGGTGGCGTTGGCGAAGCTGGCGTTCTTGCAGTCCTGGTGGTGGAAGATCTCGATGCAGCTGACCGTGTTCCACTCGTTGTCGCAGGAGGACCACGGCAGCGTGGAGCTGAAGGACTTGATCAGGTAGTAGAACCCCCAGGCCAGGACCATGATGTAGTAGGTGTTGCAGAAGAAGACAATGACCATGGAGGCGTAACCCAGACCTGCAGAGGAAGGAGAACCGGGATTTAGAGGGGTCATGTAGAGCTTTCAGAACCACATTAAACCCAAATCATCCCGGACATTGAAGCAACAACCATCTCTGGATCATTCGTTTATCCTGACAGAGCAGTTTCAGCTCCGGCTCATTACAATCCCGTCTGGAGTTGGACTGATCCCCTTTACCTGGAAATCCTTCTGGAGGAAGTTGAGGATAAACGAGCAGAAAAAACTCCGGAGCTCGTCTGGAGCGAGTCGGATTATTACACAACCTGACGTAGAAACCCACGACCCCCGCTCTGGTTCAGTAAATAATAAATAAATACATGAATGATACATAAATAAGTATATAAATAAATGAATTAATAAATACATAAAAATAAATAAATATCTAGATAAATAAATTATAAACACATTAACTACTAAAAAAAAGTCAGCAACCTAAAACTTAGAACTCTACGACGTATTCCATCATTAATCTCAGAACCAGTTGGAAACCAGAACCGATCCCAGCTGTTTGGAGCAGAACTATTGGGTGGGGAGTTGCCATGGAAACCAAGTGCTGATTGGTACTGGTTCTGACCCAGAAATAAAGCCTGATTTTGGAGGAAAGTGTAAAGGTTTGAAAATCTGATGTTTAGACCGGCTTTCTACAGGTTTCTGCTGGACTCCCAAATCTGTGTCAGATGGTGAGAGTGCAGCTGGGTCAGACCAAGGCTTGTGTAGCAAACTGACTTCTGGACGAAGCCATAAACACTCAAGTCCTGATAAGCTGAGATGCTTTTGTCACGTCTGCCTGCGAGTGCATGGCGGCACGTAGCACATCACAGATTATTACCTCCAGATAAACATCCACACAGAGCTCAGTGTGCATCCGCAGACTGACTCAAACGCACCTAAACTGCTTACTGGATGGATTTATGATGGTTGCCATGGCAACGCTCAGGCAGGGATGTGACCTTGTTGCTGAATTAAGTCTGATGCAAGGAATTTCCTGGAATCTCCAGTCAAAAGTCTGTTTATGTTTAAATAAGAAATAAAGATACAGTTCTGTGATCACTCACACACACACACACACACACACACACGCACTTCAGGTAGTAACATGGCCACCCTCCACAGGTGCAGTTACACCTGGAAAAGTTTTACTGGTTAAGCATCAAGTCATCTTTTCTAACTTGTTGTCAGCTCATTATTTTTGTAGTTCTGTCCTATAAAATAAAATAAAATAAAATAAAATAAAATAAAATAAAATAAAATAAAATAAAATAAAACATGTAGGGAAAAAATAATAAAATTCAAGCAGAAATATGTAAAGTAAATAAAAGTTTGAAAGCACTTCTTCATTGTTTTCATCTAACATATTTATTTATCT
Organism: Melanotaenia boesemani; assembly: GCF_017639745.1. Taxonomy (NCBI): domain Eukaryota; kingdom Metazoa; phylum Chordata; class Actinopteri; order Atheriniformes; family Melanotaeniidae; genus Melanotaenia; species Melanotaenia boesemani. The sequence continues at coordinate 1,487,883 of NC_055694.1, read as the reverse complement.
AATAGCCTACATGTAAATATCCACAGAAATAAAAGATAAAAAGCTTTAAATGGTTTATTTAATATTTTACATCCTTTCCTCATTTAATAATTTGTACCAGGCTAAAAATTTCATTAGAACCATCAAGGAAAACCTCCACCTGGGATCTATCAGACAGTAAACTTCCTGCAGGGAACGTGGGCTGTAAGTTGGCGTTCTGCACCTTTAAAGAGCGGCGCGATGTTCCACACATTGATGCTGCCGGCCTTCATGAACTGGCCCAGCGCGATCTCCAGGAAGAAGATGGGAATTCCTCCGACAAACACAATCAGCAGGTACGGGATCAGGAAGACACCTGCCAGAGACAAACATGGAGATGTCACGTTCAGGGACAATCTGACATCTGAAAACAGCCGCTCTGGTAGCGAAGATCATCTGAAGCTCAACCTGATTGTTGTAGAACATCGGCTGAGAATGTTTTTTACAAACATTTCAACCCTTTTACATACATTCTATCACATACAATCCATCACATATAAAAACAGTAAAAATGACTCACTTCACGACATTAATAAGACTGATTCATAAAACACACACTATGCCAAATGGTCCAAAAATGCGGCTTTAACCCTTAACGATGATTTACAGTCATAGAAAAACAAAATAAATACTGCAAAAAAAACAAGAAAAAAGATTTCAATTAAATATGAAATTAATAACAAAATATAAATATAATATAAAATAAATACACAAATAATAAATTATTGACCACAAATAAATTAAAAAAGGAAAAATTTGAAAAAGACATTTCGCAACAGGAAGTTTTTACTTTTTTTAATTTATAGTTTTTGGTTTTCATTTACCAGAACAACCAGCGACGGTGTAGTGGTGGCGTAACAACGGCGAGTGACGGAGTAGTGACTTGAATGACGGCGTAACAACGGCGAGTGACGGAGTAGTGACTTGAATGACGGCGTAACAACGGCGAGTGATGGCGTAGCGACGGCGCATGACGGCGTAACAACAGCGAGTGACGGAGTAGTGACTTGAATGACGGCGTAACAACGGCGAGTGATGGCGTAGCGACTTAAGTGATGGTGTAGCAACAGCGAGTGACGGCGTAGCAACAGCGAGTGACAGCGTAGCGACGGCGAGTGACGGCGTAACGATGGCATAGCGACGAAGTAACAGGTATCTTCAAGTTCACGTTTAATAGTTCTTAAGTTGAAGAGCAGATCCTATACCAGGTCCAGGTCCGTGTCCAGTTCCAGATCCAGGTCCTAGACCAGCTCCAGGTCCAGGTTCATTTCCTGGTCCAGATCCTAGACCAGATCCAGGTCCAGTTTCATGTCTGGGGGGGGGGGGGGTGGATTGGGGTGCCAACAGGACCTGGTATGAATGGAATCAAAGCGGAATGACATTGAGGCTGAGCGGTGAGGGTGGGGGTGGGAGGGTGTTACATAACGCTGGCTGTAATGACACTGAGCTCTTACACAAGGAGACGGCAGCCGTCACCCACGGAGACATTAAAGGAGCAGTTCACCATCTTCCAGATTTAGTCCTTCCTGCATCGACCAGCCTCACATGAGGCCTACTTTACTAAGAAATTGGGCCCAAAAATACACAAAAATAATTCAATCTACATTGTAAATAGTTCTATTACAATAAAACCCACAAACACCACATTCTGTTTAGTAAAAAGGACAAACACAGCGGTTATTTACCTCGGTTTTACACCCAGATAAATATTCTTGTATTATTAAACTTCATTATTAAACTAAATTATGACATCATCTCTGGTTTATGCTCCATCAACATCAGACAAACTGGGAGAAGTTCAGATCCGAGTCCTCCAGGTGAGCCGGTTCAGAGCCGAGCTCTCCGGGTGAACCGGTTCAGATCCAAGCTCTCCAGGTGAACCGGGTCAGATCCGAGTCCTCCAGGTGAACCGGTTCGGATCAGAACTCGTGTAAACAACCACATTTATTTTGTATCTGGTTGCTTGAGGATCACGTTAAAGTGGAACAGCTAGTTAGCAAACCTTAACCAGCGGTTCTTTGACATTAACGGACCATAAAAAAAATAAATAAAAAAAAAATGTGATGGTTTGACTCAGATCATATAAAATATTTGTCCATAACTCTCAGATCACACTGCATGATCTGGGAATTGGCTGATAGGGGAAATTCTTCATCACCATCAGTAGTATGCGTAGCACGGCTGGAGAACCGCAGATTTCCCAGAGACCACCACTCTGGTCTACAAGGAGCTGGCTGACCACCACTTCCTGCTACGCATAACTAATGAGCAGGATGTGATGTCACATGAATAAAAGCGATATATTGAGGCAGCTCAACTCCTCCAGTAAGTGGGTGAGTCTGCAGAGTTACCCCAAGACAAGGACGGGACATGAAGTCCTCACTGTCCTGGACTGTCTTTACAGAGTCCACATTCACAGAAACAAATAAACAAGGCCAGGTATGAGAGCTCAATGAGGTTACATCAGAAACAGCTCAGGTGAACTCAGCTGGCATCACCTGTGACGTAAGCACTGGTTAGCGTTAGCCTGGCGTAGCTTAGCACAGGCCAACTGCTGGTGAGTCATGGGAAGTGGGGGAGGGGCGTTCATGGCAGCAGCTCAACAAAAATCCTTCTCACACACAGACTCTGAGATAAGTGGTGTAATGCTGTTAGCTCGTCAAAAACCCAGTGTGATGGGATTACAGAGCTCTGCGAACTCATCACAGGCAGATTCAGAAACATTCCTCGTGTCTTCTGACGACCTCATGGCTACTCTGCACGGATCATGTCCGACACATGGCACTTTGAATGCTGACTGGTGTCTGTGGTAAGCTGTAAAACTGTGGTATGCTGGACGCAGGAGACAGACGGACAGTTTCGTCTGTACCCTGCGTCGGCTACGTGCGTACTTTGGTCCATTTATAGGGAAGTTAGATGATCTACATAAGTTTTCCAGCATTTCTGTCCCTTCCAGGAGGTTTACAATCCAGCCACTAAATGTAGTTTTATTCAGAGACTCTATCTGGTAAATCCACAATGATCCATGATAACAGCATTATTTATCACATTTCACCATAAAAACATGACCATCACTACTATGTTGCTAAGAGACCTCTATTTAGACCTGGACATGATGATGAAGCCACTTCCTGTCAGACTTTCCACCAATCAGAGAGCTTAGATTGACGGTAACGTCCAATCAGGAGCAGCCAAAGATCAACCAGTGAGCAGAAAGTTCTATGTGTGTGTGAAAATAAGAAAAATAATGCTCCTCTATGGCTGGAATAAAGCCAAGAAGACGTTTCTGATGCACGGTGGCGCCACAAAGCAGCTGAGCTGGAGTTGGTTTAGTGAGGATAGCAGGTAAATAGTAGCAGGAATAACTGGAAATGAGGAAAAAGTGGAAACATGGAAATAGTTTCTGTTGTGTGTTTGTTTCAATAACAATATTTTTTCTCCTGAAAGCCAAGACTTGAGAGAACGATGAGATGAGAAAAGGTTTGGTCACTGTTGGTCTGTGTGTTATTTCTACAAAGTTCTGTTAGTAATAAATTCTGCTTTCTTCTTCTGGTCGACCTTTATGCTGCTACATCTATTCATACATTCATTTTACATCATTTTACCTCCCAGTCTGACAGCTGCTACACACTGGTTTATACTGGGATTAAAAGCTGCTACAGACTGGTTTATACTGGGATTAAAAGCTGCTACAGACTGGTTTATACTGGGATTAAAAGCTGTTACAGACTGGTTTATACTGGGATTACAAGCTGCTACAGACTGGTTTATACTGGGATTAAAAGCTGTTACAGACTGGTTTATACTGGGATTAAAAGCTGCTACAGACTGGTTTATACTGGGATTAAAAGCTGCTACAGACTGGTTTATACTGGGATTAAAAGCTGCTACACACTGGTTTATACTGGGATTAAAAGCTGCTACAGGCTGGTTTATACTGGGATTAAAAGCTGCTACACACTGGTTTATACTGGGATTAAAAGCTGCTACAGACTGGTTTATACTGGGATTAAAAGCTGCTACAGACTGGTTTATACTGGGATTAAAAGCTGCTACACACTGGTTTATACTGGGATTAAAAGCTGCTACAGACTGGTTTATACTGGGATTAAAAGCTGCTACACACTGGTTTATACTGGGATTAAAAGCTGCTACAGACTGGTTTATACTGGGATTAAAAGCTGCTACACACTGGTTTATACTGGGATTAAAAGCTGCTACAGACTGGTTTATACTGGGATTAAAAGCTGCTACAGACTGGTTTATACTGGGATTAAAAGCTGTTACAGACTGGTTTATACTGGGATTAAAAGCTGTTACACACTGGTTTACACTGGGATTAAAAACTGCTACAGACTGGTTTATACTGGGATTAAAAGCTGCTACAGGCTGGTTTATACTGGGATTAAAAGCTGTTACACACTGGTTTATACTGGGATTAAATGCTGCTACAGACTGGTTTATACTGGGATTAAAAGCTGCTACACACTGGTTTATACTGGGATTAAAAGCTGCTACAGACTGGTTTATACTGGGATTAAAAGCTGCTACAGACTGGTTTATACTGGGATTAAAAGCTGTTACAGACTGGTTTATACTGGGATTAAAAGCTGCTACAGACTGGTTTATACTGGGATTTACACTGGGATTAAAAGCTGCTACAGACTGGTTTATACTGGGATTAAAAGCTGCTACAGACTGGTTTATACTGGGATTAAAAGCTGCTACAGACTGGTTTATACTGGGATTAAAAGCTGCTACACACTGGTTTATACTGGGATTAAAAGCTGCTACAGACTGGTTTATACTGGGATTAAAAGCTGCTGCAGACTGGTTTATACTGGGATTAAAAGCTGCTACAGACTGGTTTATACTGGGATTTACACTGGGATTAAAAGCTGCTACAGACTGGTTTATACTGGGATTAAAAGCTGTTACACACTGGTTTATACTGGGATTAAATGCTGCTACAGACTGGTTTATACTGGGATTAAAAGCTGCTACAGACTGGTTTATACTGGGATTAAAAACTGCTACACACTGGTTTATACTGGGATTAAAAGCTGTTACAGACTGGTTTATACTGGGATTAAAAGCTGTTACACACTGGTTTATACTGGGATTAAAAGCTTGCTACAGACTGGTTTATACTGGGATTAAAAGCTGCTACACACTGGTTTATACTGGGATTAAAAGCTGCTACACACTGGTTTATACTGGGATTAAAAGCTGCTACACACTGGTTTATACTGGGATTAAAAGCTGCTACAGACTGGTTTATACTGGGATTAAAAGCTGCTACAGACTGGTTTATACTGGGATTAAAAGCTGTTACAGACTGGTTTATACTGGGATTAAAAGCTGTTACACACTGGTTTATACTGGGATTAAAAGCTTGCTACAGACTGGTTTATACTGGGATTTACACTGGGATTAAAAACTGCTACAGACTGGTTTATACTGGGATTAAAAGCTGCTACAGACTGGTTTATACTGGGATTAAATGCTGCTACAGACTGGTTTATACTGGGATTAAAAGCTGCTACACACTGGTTTATACTGGGATTAAAAGCTGCTACACACTGGTTTATACTGGGATTAAAAGCTGCTACAGACTGGTTTATACTGGGATTAAAAGCTGCTACACACTGGTTTATACTGGGATTAAAAGCTGCTACAGACTGGTTTATACTGGGATTAAAAGCTGTTACACACTGGTTTATACTGGGATTAAATGCTGCTACAGACTGGTTTATACTGGGATTAAAAGCTGCTACACACTGGTTTATACTGGGATTAAAAGCTGTTACAGACTGGTTTATACTGGGATTAAAAGCTGCTACACACTGGTTTATACTGGGATTAAAAGCTGCTACAGACTGGTTTATACTGGGATTAAAAGCTGCTACACACTGGTTTATACTGGGATTAAAAGCTGCTACAGACTGGTTTATACTGGGATTAAAAGCTGCTACAGACTGGTTTATACTGGGATTAAAAGCTGCTACAGACTGGTTTATACTGGGATTTACACTGGGATTAAAAGCTGCTACAGACTGGTTTATACTGGGATTAAAAGCTGCTACAGACTGGTTTATACTGGGATTAAAAGCTGCTACAGACTGGTTTATACTGGGATTAAAAGCTGCTACACACTGGTTTATACTGGGATTAAAAGCTGCTACAGACTGGTTTATACTGGGATTAAAAGCTGCTACAGACTGGTTTATACTGGGATTTACACTGGGATTAAAAGCTGCTACAGACTGGTTTATACTGGGATTAAAAGCTGTTACACACTGGTTTATACTGGGATTAAATGCTGCTACAGACTGGTTTATACTGGGATTAAAAGCTGCTACAGACTGGTTTATACTGGGATTAAAAACTGCTACACACTGGTTTATACTGGGATTAAAAGCTGCTACATATTTCAAACGTTATCTAAAGCTTTTAATAAAGACATTGAACCTAGTGCTGAAATGGCAATTTTTGGTGTCCCAGGGGAGGGTGCACCGTTGACAACTAGACTTAAAAATGTTCTTGCCTTTTCAACCCTCCTTGCTCGTAGAAGGATCCTCTTGGAGTGGAAATCTGTACAACCACCCAAAACAACATCTTGGATGAAAGACCTTATGCTATATCTTAAGTTGGAGAAGATAAAATTTTGTATTAGAGGGTCGACTCAAAAATTCTATGAAACATGGAACCCCTTACTGTCCTACATTAACAGACATGATGTCCTCCCGCTGAACTAAGATAAGAAAATGAAGGCACCGATAATTATAAGCTGATGACCCAAATCTCCATGATCATCCACCTGCACGACTTTGGTACACAGGTACTTATTTCTTTTATTTCATTTTTTTTTTTACTTATTATTATTATTACTATTTTATTTCATTTTATTTATTTACTTATTTATTTCTTCTGTTTAAATTAAGTGTATATACTGTATGGTTGAATCTGTTTGTACGCACTATATTGGCATATTGGCTTTCGGGGTTGTCTTTTTTTTTTTTTTTTTTTTTTTTTTTTTCTCTCAAAATGTGCCAACTTTCATTTGATGTACGCATCTATGTTCTGGATGTCTTTGATTGATACGGCAGCACAGGGGTGGGGCTTGTTCTGGATGTAAAAAAAAAAAAAAAAAAACTGTTGTGGAATAATTGAGATACATGTACATTTATCTGCAAATAAAATATGTTAAATAAAAACAGACATGGCAGAAATGAGAACCATGAAAAAAAAAAAAAAAAAACCTGCTACAGACTGGTTTATACTGGGATTAAAAGCTGCTACAGACTGGTTTATACTGGGATTAAAAGCTGCTACAGACTGGTTTATACTGGGATTAAAAGCTGCTACACACTGGTTTATACTGGGATTAAAAGCTGTTACAGACTGGTTTATACTGGGATTAAAAGCTGCTACAGACTGGTTTATACTGGGATTAAAAGCTGCTACACACTGGTTTATACTGGGATTAAAAGCTGCTACACACTGGTTTATACTGGGATTAAAAGCTGTTACACACTGGTTTATACTGGGATTAAAAGCTGCTACAGACTGGTTTATACTGGGATTAAAAACTGCTACAGACTGGTTTATACTGGGATTAAAAGCTGCTACACACTGGTTTATACTGGGATTAAAAGCTGTTACAGACTGGTTTATACTGGGATTAAAAGCTGCTACAGACTGGTTTATACTGGGATTAAAAGCTGCTACAGACTGGTTTATACTGGGATTAAAAGCTGTTACAGACTGGTTTATACTGGGATTAAAAGCTGCTACAGACTGGTTTATACTGGGATTAAAAGCTGCTACAGACTGGTTTATACTGGGATTAAAAGTTGTTACAGACTGGTTTATACTGGGATTAAAAGCTGTTACAGACTGGTTTATACTGGGATTAAAAGATGCTACAGACTGGTTTATACTGGGATTAAAAGCTGTTACAGACTGGTTTATACTGGGATTAAAAGCTGCTACAGACTGGTTTATACTGGGATTAAAAGCTGCTACAGACTGGTTTATACTGGGATTAAAAGCTGTTACAGACTGGTTTATACTGGGATTAAAAGCTGTTACAGACTGGTTTATACTGGGATTAAAAGATGCTACAGACTGGTTTATACTGGGATTAAAAGCTGTTACAGACTGGTTTATACTGGGATTAAAAGCTGCTACAGACTGGTTTATACTGGGATTAAAAGCTGCTACAGATTGGTTTATACTGGGATTTAAAGCTGCTACAGACTGGTTTATACTGGGATTAAAAGCTGCTACAGACTGGTTTATACTGGGATTAAAAGCTGCTACAGACTGGTTTATACTGGGATTAAAAGCTGCTACACACTGGTTTATAATGGGATTAAAAGCTGTTACAGACTGGTTTATACTGGGATTAAAAGCTGTTACACACTGGTTTATACTGGGATTAAAAGCTTGCTACAGACTGGTTTATACTGGGATTAAAAGCTGCTACAGACTGGTTTATACTGGGATTAAAAGCTGCTACAGACTGGTTTATACTGGGATTAAAAGCTGTTACACACTGGTTTATACTGGGATTAAATGCTGCTACAGACTGGTTTATACTGGGATTAAAAGCTGCTACACACTGGTTTATACTGGGATTAAAAGCTGCTACACACTGGTTTATACTGGGATTAAAAGCTGCTACACACTGGTTTTTACTGGGATTAAAAGCTGCTACAGACTGGTTTATACTGGGATTAAAAGCTGCTACAGACTGGTTTATACTGGGATTAAAAGCTGCTACAGACTGGTTTATACTGGGATTAAAAGCTGTTACACACTGGTTTATACTGGGATTAAATGCTGCTACAGACTGGTTTATACTGGGATTAAAAGCTGCTACACACTGGTTTATACTGGGATTAAAAGCTGCTACAGACTGGTTTATACTGGGATTAAATGCTGCTACAGACTGGTTTATACTGGGATTAAAAGCTGCTACACACTGGTTTATACTGGGATTAAAAGCTGCTACAGACTGGTTTATACTGGGATTAAAAGCTGCTACAGACTGGTTTATACTGGGATTAAAACCTGTTACAGACTGGTTTATACTGGGATTAAAAGCTGTTACAGACTGGTTTATACTGGGATTAAAAGCTGCTACACACTGGTTTATACTGGGATTAAAAGTTGTTACAGACTGGTTTATACTGGGATTAAAAGCTGTTACAGACTGGTTTATACTGGGATTAAAAGATGCTACAGACTGGTTTATACTGGGATTAAAAGCTGTTACAGACTGGTTTATACTGGGATTAAAAGCTGCTACAGACTGGTTTATACTGGGATTAAAAGCTGCTACAGACTGGTTTATACTGGGATTAAAAGCTGCTACAGACTGGTTTATAATGGGATTAAAAGCTGTTACAGACTTGTTTATACTGGGATTAAAAGCTTGCTACAGACTGGTTTATACTGGGATTTACACTGGGATTAAAAGCTGCTACAGACTGGTTTATACTGGGATTAAAAGCTGTTACAGACTGGTTTATACTGGGATTAAAAGCTGCTACAGACTGGTTTATACTGGGATTAAAAGCTGTTACAGACTGGTTTATACTGGGATTAAAAGCTGCTACAGACTGGTTTATACTGGGATTAAAAGCTGCTACAGACTGGTTTATACTGGGATTAAAAGCTGCTACAGACTGGTTTATAATGGGATTAAAAGCTGTTACAGACTTGTTTATACTGGGATTAAAAGCTTGCTACAGACTGGTTTATACTGGGATTTACACTGGGATTAAAAGCTGCTACAGACTGGTTTATACTGGGATTAAAAGCTGTTACAGACTGGTTTATACTGGGATTAAAAGCTGCTACAGACTGGTTTATACTGGGATTAAAAACTGTTACAGACTGGTTTATACTGGGATTAAAGCTGCTACAGACTGGTTTATACTGGGATTAAAAGCTGTTACAGACTGGTTTATACTGGGATTAAAAGCTGCTACAGACTGGTTTATACTGGGATTAAAAGCTGTTACAGAGTGGTTTATACTGGGATTAAAAGCTGTTACACACTGGTTTATACTGGGATTAAAAACTGTTACAGACTGGTTTATACTGGGATTAAAGCTGCTACAGACTGGTTTATACTGGGATTAAAAGCTGTTACAGACTGGTTTATACTGGGATTAAAAGCTGCTACAGACTGGTTTATACTGGGATTAAAAGCTGTTACAGAGTGGTTTATACTGGGATTAAAAGCTGTTACACACTGGTTTATACTGGGATTAAAAGCTGCTACAGACTGGTTTATACTGTGATTTACACTGGGATTAAAAGCTGCTACAGACTGGTTTATACTGGGATTAAAAGCTGCTGCAGACTGGTTTATACTGGGATTAAAAGCTGTTACAGACTGGTTTATACTGGGATTAAAAGCTGCTACACACTGGTTTGTACTGGGATTAAAAGCTGTTACAGACTGGTTTATACTGGGATTAAAAGCTGCTACAGACTGGTTTATACTGGGATTAAAAGCTGCTACAGACTGGTTTATACTGGGATTAAAACCTGTTACAGACTGGTTTATACTGGGATTAAAAGCTGCTACAGACTGGTTTATACTGGGATTAAAAGCTGTTACACACTGGTTTATACTGGGATTAAAAGCTGCTACAGACTGGTTTATACTGGGATTAAAAGCTGCTACAGACTGGTTTATACTGGGATTAAAAGCTGTTACAGACTGGTTTATACTGGGATTAAAAGCTGCTACAGACTGGTTTATACTGGGATTAAAAGCTGCTACACACTGGTTTATACTGGGATTAAAAGTTGTTACAGACTGGTTTATACTGGGATTAAAAGCTGTTACAGACTGGTTTATACTGGGATTAAAAGATGCTACAGACTGGTTTATACTGGGATTAAAAGCTGTTACAGACTGGTTTATACTGGGATTAAAAGCTGCTACAGACTGGTTTATACTGGGATTAAAAGCTGCTACAGACTGGTTTATACTGGGATTAAAAGCTGCTACAGACTGGTTTATACTGGGATTAAAAGCTGCTACAGACTGGTTTATAATGGGATTAAAAGCTGTTACAGACTGGTTTATACTGGGATTAAAAGCTGTTACACACTGGTTTATACTGGGATTAAAAGCTTGCTACAGACTGGTTTATACTGGGATTTACACTGGGATTAAAAGCTGCTACAGACTGGTTTATACTGGGATTAAAAGCTGTTACAGACTGGTTTATACTGGGATTAAAAGCTGCTACAGACTGGTTTATACTGGGATTAAAAGCTGTTACAGACTGGTTTATACTGGGATTAAAAGCTGTTACACACTGGTTTATACTGGGATTAAAAGCTGCTGCAGACTGGTTTATACTGGGATTAAAAGCTGCTGCAGACTGGTTCATACTGGGATTAAAAGCTGCTGCAGACTGGTGTATACTGGGATTAAAAGCTGCTGCAGACTGGTTTATACTGGGATTAAAAGCTGCTGCAGACTGGTTTATAGTGAACTGGTTTAGATTAAACAGTAAGAACTGGTTTGGAGTTTTAAGGGTTAATGTGGAGGGTGATTACAGTCTAACAGCAGATATTTTATACGTGTACGTGGTAATTTCTCAGCCCTAACCCGTGATGTGAATGTTCAGGTGGATATTGCAGATCGGTGTATCCTGGTTGGCCGAGGAACAGGAAGCTCCACCTTACACAAACAGCATGTGATGATGATGATGAAGCTGCTCTGTCATCAGCCTGCTGGTACTTAGCCCACTGACTTACCCGGATTAGCCGGCTTAGCTCGCTAACTGTAGCGCTGCAGATTAGCCGCGACTGCGTTCCTGCTTCAGCGCCAGCCGACCACGTGTCAGACATGTTGGCCCACACCAGGCGCAGGGCGGAGCTCCACCTGCCTCCAGGTCAGGAGCCGCTTCTGCTACAAACCGTCATTTCCAGTCGTTTACACTGGGCTTCATCTAAACCTGAACCTGTCCTCCCTCCTGCTACTGGACCACAATCTAATACACATTTCTACATAGAACTGCAGCTCAGACGGTGGTTGTTGTTTCAAGAGTTTTATTTATCTGGAAACATTTACAGCCGAGAACTATCATTCACTCACACGAGGTGGCAACTAGTTAGACTCTTCTGAGGACTAGTTATAATCAATTATACGTAAACTGACCAGTGGAGGATGAATGAAACGGAGCGACCAAATAGAACTCCAGTTTTTTGTTTCTGTCCACACGTCTCATTAAATCCTGATTATTCATGTTTAATTGATTAGACAGAGACAGAACGAACCAAAGACCAACAACTACTAACCAATAAACCCAATCCTGTCGTCATGAGTTAAAGAGGCAGGTTTAAATTGATGTTAAACTCATCCTAGTCCAGGTTCTGGTCTCCAGCTGGACCGAACCAGTGAAATAATAAAATAACAGCATAATAACCTATAAATGATGTTTTAGTACAAAAGTGAAGGCAACAGTAGTACCAGTGGTCATCGGAGCTCTGGGGGCCGTGTCACCCACCCTGGAGAAGAGGCTCCACCAGATACCTGGAGAACCATCAGACACCTCCATCTAGAAGAGAGCAGTCCTAGGAACAGCTAAGATACTGGAGGACCCTCAAGCTCCCAGGGCTCTGGTGGAGGACCCAGGCTGGAGATGAACATCCATCCAGAATACCCAGGAGAGATGGAGGGTGGGTGAGGAGAGAGTTTTATATATATATGGCCTTAAAGCTCAGCTGGTTCACTGGCGGCCCGTGAAGGCTCTGCAGAGGCCCTGTGGCTTCTGTTAAAGGTTGCCATGGAGTCATGGGGAACTTCCAGCAACGGGGATGAAGTTCACTCCGGTTTGTGCTCTGATCTGTAATTAGCTCACCTACCTTTGATCTCCTGCCAGCTGACTCAGGATCAGCCAGGACGCCGTCCATCATGCTGGATCCAACCAGCTTTAATTAAAGTCCACACGCGGGTCAGGTGCAGCTGGAACAGATCAATCATTAACGGACCAATACGAATGTTCTCATCAGAGCAGCTAGGTGTGATGGAAACCTTCGCCTGAGACTGGTTAAAGTTCACCAGCTGACTCCTTCCTCCTTCCAGACCATGCAGACAAAACCTTCAGCTTTTTAGGCCAAATTTCATACAAAAAAAAAGTTGATTAAAGTTGAACAAAGTTGCAGGACGTGCATGAGGAGCTGCATTCGTTACTACAGTAACAACCATACAACACACACATAACACACTGAAGTCACATGACATTTATGCCAATGCTGATGCTTCCTGTGGCCCACATGGCTGAGCTAAACATGACTCAGCACCGGGGTCAACGAACTTCCGCTCAGCCCCCTCCTGCATCATCGTCGTCACCATGCGTGTGCGTATGTTGATGACATCCTGTTCGCCCTCTCCCTGCTCAGCCGGTGGCATCCTGCCGGTTTGTGTGTGTCTCGAAGTGCTGAAGGTTTCTGACGCTGAAATTCGATGGCCGCGGTGCTGAGTCATGTTTAGCTCGCATTTTAATATGTTTTACGGATTTTATGTCCTTGCTGATTTTCTGATTGATATTTTTAAACTGTTTTTGTTTTTGTGCAACTGCACTCCAATAAAGTTTTATTTTATCTCTTACCATCATCATCCTCATCAGTCTGTGTCTTTTGGGTTTTTTATGTTTGTTTGTCAGACAGAAAAAGGACAACCTGACTGATCAATGCAGATTATTGATCACTGAATTTAAGTCAGGGAACAACTCTTCATCACAAACACCGTCGATCCGAAGAAGAAAACAGGAAAACTTTCTTCCTCCTGGAAAATCTTTCATCTGTTTCTGCTGCTGCGCTGATCGAGCAGATCAATCTGATCGAGTCTGATCTGAGGTGATCTGGAGTGAGCTGGACTCTCGTTGGGTGGCTCAGATGCTCGTCTCCATGGTAACGAAGCTTCAGACAGAGTCGGTGTCAACAGGCAGCAACGTGTTCAGTTTTATGACTCTGTGTGTTGATTGGCTGCCAAGTGTGACATCATCATCCCTCTCACCATGTGGAGCAGAGATTAACCAGAGTGGCCGGTAATCTTTTAATCCTGTCCACCACAGACCTCGCTGCGCCTCATCTTACCTCCTCCTTCGCTTCCTACTTTCCTTTCCTCGTTTCCTTTCACTGTTTCTTTCTTTCATCTCCTCCTTTCTCCTTTATTTGTATCATCTCCTTGTTTCCTCTCTCCTTGTTTCTTCTCTCCTAATGTCCTCTTTTCACTTCCTCTGTCGGCATTCCTTCTCTCCTTATTTCCTGTCTCCTTGTTGTCATGGTAATAAAACTTTAATCTGAGAATTCAACCAATAACCAATAAATCCAAGAAACTCTGAGGGTCCTTGAGGACAGTGGTGCTGGAAGATATTTCAAGGTTCCTGGAAGAAGTCCTGGCATTCCTGAAAATGTTCCTGACATTAACAGGAACGTTCCACTGAAAACCTCTCAAGGTTTTCCAAACCTCCCGAAAGTGCTTCCAGGTCTCCTTCCCAGTGATGCCTGGAACCTCCTCAAGGAAAACCTGGAACATTTTCTTAGACACGTGACAGCCCTCAAGGATCAACGGAAGCTTCATCAGACACATCTGGAATATTTAATTGACCTTAAAAAAGAAAAACCTGATAAAGTGCCTGGATTTCTTTCATTCCTCACACTAAAATAATTGAAAGTTTTTGAAGTTAAAACAGGAAGAGACGAGTAGAAAGCAGAGGAGAGGTCACAAAGACACATCTGAAGGACAGAAGTGATTATAAAATTTATTATCAGTTACGTGACGTCCTTGGAAGGACAGCAGCAGATATAAACCTGGAACTCTGCAGGATAGTAAATCACAGACTCGCATTTACTACAGGACAGAACGTACAGAAACAAGGCAGAAGGAAGGAAGGAAGGAAGGAAGGAAGAGGTGTTTAAGGAAATAAGACAAAAGGTTGGATCAAATATTCCCTTTTTCTCTGGAAACTTGAACGCTGAATGAAATGATTCTAAATTCCAAGGAAAGAAGCTTCAATTTTTCCTGCCTCCAATAGGAAGGAAAAAGAAAATTCTGTCCCATAATTCCATATCCATCCATCCATCTCTCCATCTCTCCATCCATCCATCCATCCATCTCTCCATCTCTCCATCTCTCAATCCATCCATCCATCCATCTCTCCATCTCTCCATCCATCCATCCATCCATCCATCCATCTCTCCATCCATCCATCCATCCATCCATCCATCCATCCATCTCTCCATCTCTCCATCCATCCATCCATCCATCCATCCATCCATCTCTCCATCTCTCCATCCATCCATCCATCTCTCCATCTCTCCATCCATCCATCCATCCATCCATCCATCCATCCATCTCTCCATCTCTCCATCCATCCATCCATCCATCTCTCCATCTCTCTATCCATCCATCCATCCATCCATCTCTCCATCTCTCCATCCATCCATCCATCCATCCATCCATCCATCCATCTCTCCATCTCTCCATCCATCTCTCCATCCATCCATCCATCCATCCATCCATCCATCCATCCATCCATCTCTCCATCCATCTCTCCATCCATCCATCCATCCATCCATCCATCCATCCATCTCTCCATCTCTCCATCCATCCATCCATCCATCCATCCATCTCTCCATCTCTCCATCCATCCATCCATCCATCCATCCATCCATCTCTCCATCTCTTCATCCATCCATCCATCTCTCCATCCATCCATCCATCCATCCATCTCTCCATCTCTCCATCCATCCATCCATCCATCCATCCATCCATCCATCTCTCCATCCATCCATCCATCCATCCATCTCTCCATCCATCCATCCAATAACATAATAAAACACCTTAACAATAAAAATCTTAATAAATAAAAAATCTGTTTTCAGAAAGAGGGATAATTTAAGAGGGGAACTGAATTTAATAACGCAGCGTGTCATGATGACTTGTATGTTTTATTATCAGAGGTTACATGATGGAAAAGTTTAAGAGATAAATGAAAGAAAGATAAAAACTGAAATAATAGATTTTCTTTCTGCTGCTTTTCAGATGTGAGAAGATGGAAAAACTTGATTATTTTCATCTGATTTCACCAAATAAACATGAAAGCAGGACCATCTAAACCACAGCGATGATCCACCATCTTTACTCAAACTCCGTTCTCTGAGGGAAATATTCTGGTAGAAACCATCATCTCCAGACCTCCAGACCTCTCAGACCTCTCAGACCTCTAGACCTCTAGACCTCTCAGACCTCCAGACCTCTAGACCTCCAGACCTCTCAGACCTCCAGACCTCACAGACCTCTCAGGCCTCCAAACCTCCAGACCTCCAGACCTCTAGACCTCCAAACCTCTAGACCTCTCAGACCTCTAGACCTCTCAGGCCTCCAAACCTCCAGACCTCCAGACCTCTAGACCTCCAAACCTCTAGACCTCTCAGACCTCTAGACCTCTCAGGCCTCCAAACCTCCAGACCTCCAGACCTCTAGACCTCCAAACCTCTAGACCTCTCAGACCTCCAGACCTCTAAGACCTCCAAACCTCCAGACCTCTCAGACCTCCAGACCTCTCAGACCTCTAGACCTCAAGACCTCTCAGACCTCTACACCGACTGAAGGGGAGGAGGACGGAGGAAACAACTGGAACGTTTGATGAATCGGGTGTGAAACAGACGACCTTTAGGAAATCCTCCTGGGATGTGAGAACTGAACCTTTTCGGTTGCATTTGTGATTTAAGTCTGTCGTCTTCCTCCTCCTCTTCCTCCTCCTCTTCCTCTCTGTGAACACCGGGACCTTTCCATCCGTGAGAACAAGACCTTTTCAGGACCTTTCAGCATCTCGTTTGTCTCTTGGCTGTTGAGGTGATAAACCTCCTCATCTTCCTCCTCCTCATCTTCCTCCTCCCTCTTACTGTAATTACGTTATTTAATGATTGAAATGATTAAATGTCATTTTTATTTAACTCAGTGTTTAAAGAGATTTTCTCTGAGTTTTATCTTTTCATTTCATTTGAAATAGTTTTTCTATTTAAAACGATCACGTAACGTCCGCCCGCTGACCTGGTGACATTACCGAGGAAGAGAGGAAAAGAAAGAGAGAAGGAACACAAGCGAAGAAGAGAGAAGAAGATATAATCATTTTAAATAAGGATTATCTTAAATATCTCAGTAAATGTTGGTCTGAGGCGACATCTAGTGGCTCGAACTGTGAACTGCATCAAAGGAAAGAGAGAAACTAAACACGGTGATTTATAACCTTCCTGATCCGACCAGCTGAAACTGCTGCAGGATCACATTCTGAGACGAGTCAGGATCCTAAAACTCGATGAACTCCACACACACACACACACACACACACACACACAGCCTGCATGTAAATATAGTAAAACACATCAGCTGTAGGAAATAGTATCTTCTACCCTTTTCATGCCGTGCACGTGGTGCTAGAGCCCCTCTGCATGCACTCTCTCTCTCTCACACACACACACACACACACACACACACACACACTCACACTCACACTCACACAGAGAGAATGTGAGTGAAGTCGATCAGCTGAACCTGCTGCTGTCACTCTGATCAATAACACAAATCACTTCCAACACGAGACACGTCAGTCTTTGTAACCCCGCCCCCACGAGGCCACGCCCCTCCCAACCAACACACCCGTAGATGCAGCAGGTCGGATTGTCAGGATCATTTAGATCAGGGGTGTCAAACATACGGTACGGGGGCCAAAACTGGCCCACCAGAAGGTCCAATCTGGTCCCCAAGATGATTTTAGTAAAAATAAAAATGACATAAAATAACTGAAATATTTTAATAAAAGTAAATATAATAAAAATCAAGTGAAATTCTGGATTTTTCTGCCAGTCTGGAAATCGGAATAAAGATGTATTTGAGGTGAAAAATTGTTCAGGTCATAACATTTCCTGAAAGGAGAGTTCAGGGAACATATGGATCGTGTTCTTCTTTGTACTAAAACTCGTCCGGTCCAGTTGGAGACCAGATTGTTCTGAATGTGGAACCTGGACTGGGAACCTGAGCTGTTTTACGTCTAAACCAGAAAGGGGCGGGCTTAACTCTCTGGCCCCGCCGCCTCCAGGTGTATCGTGTGCGTTGAGCCTCACCTCCACCGTTCTTGTAGCACAGGTAAGGAAACCTCCAGACGTTCCCAAGCCCGACGGCGAAGCCCACGCAGGACATGATGAAGTCCATCTGCCGGGTCCACGTCTCACGCTCCTGGTATCCTGGCCCCGCTCCGTTGATCACGCCCACCATCTTGTCCTGTCCAGCACCGCCACCGCCTGCCACGCCGCCACCGGACACGGACGTCAGTGGGACGAGGCCGCCGTTGGCGGCTGCTGGCGGGAAAGGGCCGCCTCCTTTAGACAGGAGGAGGGGGTTCTTCCTGGTCTCCTCCAGGAGAACCAGAGAGCAGGAGGAGGCGGGTAGAGCCTGCTTCTCCATCACTCCCAGTACAGGAACCAGTCAGGAAGAATTACAACTTTCAGTCTCTTCTCTGGATTTTTACTTCTGTTGCTCCAATTTCAGGTCCAGTTGGAGCCAGTTAACCAGTTAGAAACCAGTCAGGAACCAGTAGGAGCAGTCAGTCCAAGTTTCCTGGTTCTTGTTATAACCTGCAAATTTTAGTCAAGTTGTTCCGTTTTCCCCTAAGCTGCCAGTCAGAAACCAGTCAGGAAACAGTCAGAAACCAGTCAGGAACCAGTCAGAAACCAGTCAGGAAACAGTCAGAAACCAGTCAGGAACCAGTCAGGAAACAGTCAGAAACCAGTCAGGAACCAGTCAGGAAAGTCAGAAACCAGTCAGGAACCAGTCAGAAACCAGTCAGAAACCAGCCAGAAACCAGTCAGGAAACAGTCAGAAACCAGTCAGGAAACAGTCAGGAAACAGTCAGAAACCAGTCAGGAACCAGTCAGGAAACAGTCAGAAACCAGTCAGGAAACAGTCAGAAACCAGTCAGGAACCAGTCAGAAACCAGTCAGGAAACAGTCAGAAACCAGTCAGGAACCAGTCAGGAAACAGTCAGAAACCAGTCAGGAACCAGTCAGAAACCAGTCAGAAACCAGCCAGAAACCAGTCAGGAAACAGTCAGAAACCAGTCAGGAAACAGTCAGAAACCAGTCAGGAACCAGTCAGAAACCAGTCAGGAACCAGTCAGGAACCAGTCAGAAACCAGTCAGGAACCAGTCAGGAACCAGTCAGAAACCAGTCAGGAACCAGTCATGAACCAGTCAGGAACCAGTCATGAACCAGTCAGGAACCAGTCAGGAACCAGCCAGAAACCAGTCATGAACCAGTCAGGAACCAGTCAGGAACCAGTCATGAACCAGTCAGAAACCAGCCAGAAACCAGTCAGGAACCAGTCATGAACCAGTCAGGAACCAGTCATGAACCAGACAGGAACCAGTCAGGAACCAGTCTCTTTGAACTGTGCAGCTTTCAGTCTTTTATTGAGCCTCGAACAGGCAGTGAGGTCAGAACCGGTCCAGTTCAGATCCTCCTCTCAGATCCAGATTTTTATAAATTCTTTTTTTTTTTTTAGTCAAATTTAAGGAAAAAATAATAATAATAAAAAAAATGGAACAAATTCAGAACCTAAAATAATCCGGGACGTTTCTTTCTGGAATGAGGGGCAAAGGTGAAATAAAAGAAACAGAAAAGGAGGAAACACCGACTGTCCGGCAGCGACCTTCAAAAACAATCCACGAAACACTTGAATGTGAGTCTGAAGAATCGCATGTGGACCTGAGAGTCACGGAGGAGACGGCGGCCTGCTGGAAGACGGAGAGGACACGAGCCCGGTTATTCCTCCGTGATCTGAAACACCGACAGAAAAGCGCTTCAGTCCCGGCGGCGCGCGGCGCGCAGGAGCAGCAGACGCTGGAGGGATCGCTCGAGCTCCATCAGCGGGGGGAGATGCGGTGGCGAGCCGCGGAGAGGCGCCCTGAGCCGGTCACTGCGCTGTCAGACGTCCCGCTTCAGACGGCGTTTCTGGACCTGCTCCGTCCGTCTGCCTGCAGGCGCGCGCACCAGCAGCCGCTTTAAGGGGGGAGGCTGATGGTCGTGACGTCACAGACACGACCCGCCCTCTCTGACTTCACACCCCCTCCCTCATCATTGTGACATCTCCAACGTCACGCGCGCGCCCGCTGCGCATGAATGAATCCCCGCAGTGACCGGTTCATTCACAAACACCGGCTCCGCTTCCTCGTGACGTCACCGCGTGGTCAGCAGGGAGCGCGCGCCGTGTCTCCTGATGGGGTCCTGCAGGAGGAGCGAGGGGGACCAGGACCAGGAAAAACCCTGCAAACTCTGAAACAGCATCTCAGGTTCCTGCTGGACCTGGACTCTGGTTTTAAGAGGAACCGGATCCTCCAGTCTGGAGGTCCAAACGAGTCAGAAGATCTGCAGCAGCTGGGTCAGAAAGTCACATTTCCTTTTTTAATGATTCAAGCAGCACCTGCACACTTCCAGAAAGTCATCATGTTTCTGTTCTGGACTCAGAAACCAGACCACAATCTGGTTTAGGTTTTTCTTGCAGCTTCAGAGAGGACAGGACCTCCACACTGGAAGTTTTCTTCTTCGTGGGGCAGCAACACGCACTTGCGTCCAGAACCCCACGAAGAAGTTCTTCTACTGGCAGTAAGACGTGAAGAAAGAACATAAAAGTATTTTAATTATCAAGTGTTATCGTCTCTAATATGCTTTTTTTTTTTTTTCTATGTACAAATACAATATATAACATTTTAGACGTCGTTAGCTGCTGTTTCTCCGCCTTTGAGATTAATGCAGCGATGCAGGCAAACGTTAGATGTCCTTTTTTCTGGGAATTTGTGGGAATTTAATCTGCCTTTTGGTGGGTTGTGGTGTAAAATAAATTTGTGCTCATCACTTCCACCTTAATGTAAAGAAACAGCATAACAGTCCCTGCTGATGGCAGCTTTAATAATTGTGTGGATGCAGACTCGTAATTCCTCCTCCATTTTCTTTGTATATTGGTAAAGATTCTCAGCCAGCTCGTTTTACAAGCTGCTTACTAATAACTGTCCTGCTGACCTTCTCTCGTCCAGATGACCCGCTGGAGCGAACCCTGCAGTCTGGGTTCGGGTGTCCGGTGACGGTGAACCGCAGCACATTCAGTCAACTGGAACCGTTTCATGTTTGATTCCAGATGAATTTCTTCTCTTCTGGGTGTGATGGTGTATGAAAAGTGTTGTACTGCTTAATTTAATCAGGCCTTTTAAATCTGAGAAATATAATGATTATGTTAATAGGCCGAATAAAAATGATCTTTAGTATTAAACAGACAACCACATCTACTTCTGACTGAAACATTGATTTCTTTCCATTTATTATGTAATCAACTTAAAACACTGCTGAACATCTGTGATTATTATTGAAAAATTACATAACAGTCAGTCAGCTGCTAAATTCATAAACAAATAATCCGTTTTAATGCGACAACCGTCCACTGCTCCCGTTCCATGACGGACGCATTGATCGTATCCTAGCAACCGAAACTTTTGCTGAAGAAGAACAATTTCCGGTGGCGAGGTCACGTGACTTCCAGAATAGAGTTGAGCGATGGCGACGCCGTTGTCGGCCATCTTAACTGCAGTTGGGTCGTCTTGGCTTCAGATGGAATTTAAGATGATTTTCTTCTTTCAAAGACGCCAGACATGAAGACAAAAATACCACCATGAAGTACAGAAATACAGCATTTAGTGACCAGAGAAGTGTAAAACTCCAGAACATGTTTCCCTGTTTCACCTGGACCAGCTGGGGGCGGGGCTAGTGGCTCAGGTGGAAGAGCGGGTTGTCCACTGACCGGAAGGTTGGCCGTTCATAACCCAGCCAGCGTCAGATCCAGTCTGGTCCTCCTGATAGTAAAACCAAAAAGTTCGTCAGGATTTTTAATAGTTAAAATAATAATAAATAATTATCTAAAAATAAACAGGAGTAAATAGAATGACATAAATAAGCCCCTCCTAGCGCCCCCTGGTGGTCCCGCAGCAGTTTCTCTGGTGGACATTTTTAAACCCGAGGCAGTAAAATCAAAATGATCTAAAACCCCGAACAAGAAGATTCAGACTTTAATTCAGCTGCAAACCCGCCGCAGAAAACCGAAGCTTTCACCGATTTAATGAGCAGGTTTGTAAAAAGAAGCCGACTTGCTGGAAGGTTGTCGGGTTCTGGAGGAAACACAATAAATTCGACAAAGTAGAAAAGAAACTTAAATCTGGTTTTTATTCTTCATGATTTCTAATCCACCTTTACTGAGCTGCTTCTGGGAGGTTGTGAAACGTGTTTTTACACAACGATGCATCTTTGTGTAAAATAACTGACGTTTGAGGATTTAATAACTAAGTAAGAAATAAAAGACGGTTCATTTCTTGGACATTGTGACTTCAGACTTTACTGAGCAGAAAAGAAGCTGCATGTAAACCTGGTCCAGAGCTCCAGACTGGACTTCTCTGGACTCAGATGCATCTGCAATGGACCATCTCACCATGGAGACCTGGACCACGTCAGACCAGATCAGGATTCCAGATCTTTTTTGGAGCAAAGAGCAGGTGGAGCATCCAGATGTTGTCAGAACGACTCAGAGTTCACCGTCAGCACTTCAGAGGAGGAAGAGCTCCTCCTCCTCCTCCTCCTCTGAGGACAAAGTGTGTGAAACACAGCGTTTATCTGCAGACTCATCAGACCCAGAGGCAGACTGTCCTGAACAGAGTCCTGGATCAGCCTCTGTCGCCCCCTGGTGGCTCCTCATCAAACTCTGCAAAACCTAGCAGAGGAAAGAGTTCCTGATAAAACCCTCACATGAATTTACACCAACAACATCCTCTCATTTAGACCTGGACTAAAACACGGCAGCAGATTCAAACATTACTGCACTTGAAACCATCTCATGGGGCCCGGGGCCCAAAACCGGCCCTCCAGAGGATCCTATCTGGTCCTCCAGAGGATCCATGTTTAAGAAAAAAGAAGTAAATAGATATAAATTAAAAAGTAAATGAGATTCATGAAAAAGAATTATAATTATAAAATGTATTAAATGTTTTAAAATTGATCTCATATATACATAATATATATATATTAATATGAAATAAACATTTTCTGTAGCGCTTGGTCCAGTGAAGGGCGGCGGGGAAGCTGCAGCCTACCGCAGCGTTTAGCAGGTGCATCCTGGACAGGTGGTCGTCCATCCCAGAGACAAACAACCACTCACAGGAAGAAGTGAACCAGTTAACCTAACATCAGGTCTTAGGATGGTGGGAGGACGCGGGAGTACTCCACACAGAAAGGCCACTGTTCCAACCCAGCCGAGGATCAAACCAGCGACTGTGGCCACTGTGCAACCACGACACCACCGTGCAGCCTACAAACATGAAACATTCTTTATATATAAATATGCATATATGGTGGAAGCTGCTGCTGCAGATCCCGTCCTGTTTCCCGTCACGTATTAAAGCCTGTTAATGAGGCGTGTGGAGGAGAACATGTAGAAAGTAAAACTTCTAGAACATGTTCAGACTTTTCATCAGAGAACAGCTGGAGCTGCTGGTTAAAGGACTAAAAATGACTCTTTAACTTCAGATCTGTTCATTTTTGACCAGGGATGTTTTCTATTTCTTTTTCTACTGTTCTGAACTGGAACACGTGGTTAGCGCAGCCACCTCACAGCAACAACAAAAATCTTTTCCCTCAGACCACAAACTACATGACGTATAGCCACGCACACATGCAACCACATGCAGATACATGCACATGAAGCGGCGTCCTGGGCCAGCGCTGTCCCAACCATTACCCATCACACTGGAACATAAAACCCATGAACACGTTAGATAAATCCTCCTCCCACTGACCAAAGATGTGATGTCCGGTTAACTGGTCTCTAAATCCTCCCGAGCAGTGAACGGTTGTCCAGCTGCAATGGACCGGTTACCTGTGTGCCTGTCCAGGTGTACCTGCCTCCCACCTGCTAAATGCTGGGACAGACTTCCGCTCACTGCGACCCTGATGTGGACGAAGTGGTACAGGAAATGAATGAATGAATTAAAATGGAATTAAATGCATTTTTTCCAGACATCACCAGAGTTTACATTATTAACGTCTGGTTCTATTATTTGATCCAGTCGTCCACTGAATTCCATTTAAATAAAAAAATGTTGCTTTCTGTGGCAAATATGATGAGATTAAACACAATTAATCCAGAAATATATAAAAATTTATATAAAAACAGTCAAAATATACATTTATATATCATAACCTGGATAATTAAAATATTTACTTGTTTTACATGTTTTTACTGCTGCTGGAAATAAGAATTATTTCTGTAATCTTACATGTTTACATGATGTTTTCTAATGGGGGCATTCTAGAAAGGGATATCTTTTTTTTATTTTATAAAATTATATGTATTTCATATTATACTTTATTATCCATCCATCTACTTATACGGAGTCGGGTCGCGTGGGCAGCTGCCTAAGCAGGGAAACCCAGACTTCCGTCTCCCCGGCCACATTCACCAGCTCATCCGAAGGGATCCCGATACATTCCCAGGCCAGCCGAGAGATGTAGTCCGTCCAGCGTGTCCTGGATCTTCCCCGGGGCCTCTTTCCGGTGGGACGCGCCCTGAACACCTCACCAGGGAGGCGTCCAGGAGGCATCCTAACCAGATGCCCGAGCCACCTCATCTGGCTCCTCTCGATGTGGAGGAGCAGCGGCTCTACTCTGAGCCCCTCCCGGATCACCGAGCTTCTCACCCTATCTCTAAGGGAGAGCCCGGCCACCCTGCGGAGAAAACTCATGTCCGGTGGCTTGTTTTCATGATGTCGTTCTTTTGGTCACTACCCACAGCTGAGCAGTAAATTCAGAGCGTCTTTCAGCTCAGCTCCTTCTTCACCACGACAGACCGATGCAGAGTCCGCATCACTGCAGACGCTACACCGATCCGCCTGTCCATCTCCCGCTCCATCCTTCCCTCACTCCTGAACAAGACCCCGAGTTACGTGAACTCCTCCACTTGGGGCAGGACCCTATTGCAGACCCGGAGAGAGCACTCCACCCTTTTCTGGCTGAGGACCATTGTCTTGGGCTTGGAGGTGCTGATTCTCATCCCAGCCGCTTCACACTCGGCTGCGAATCGCTCCAGTGAGAGCTGAAGATCACGTCCCGATGAAGCCAACAGAACCACATCATCTGCAAAGAGCAGAGACCCAATCCTGAGGCCACCGAACCGGATCCCTTCAACACCTCAGCTGCGCCTAGAAATTCTGTCCATAAAGGTTATGAACAGAATCGGTGACAAAGGGCAGCCTTGGCGGAGTCCAACCCGCACTGGAAACGATTCTGATTTACTGCCGGCAATGCGGACCAAACTCTGGCACCGGTCGTACAGGGACCGGACAGCTCATACAAGCAGGTCCGGCACTCCATACTCCCAGAGTACCCCCACAGGAGTCCCCGGGGGATACGGTCGAATGCCTTCTCCAAGTCCACAAAGCACATGTAGACTGGTTTAGCGAATCCCCATGTCCCCTCAAGACCCTGAAGAGGGTGTAGAGCTGGTTCACTGTTCCACGACTGGGACCAAAACCACAATGCTCCTCCTCAATCCGAGGTTCAACTATCCGACGGACCCTCCTCTCCAGCAGCCCTGAATAGACCTTACCGGGGAGGCTGAGGAATGTGATGCCCCTGTAGTTGGAGCACACCCTCCGGTCCCCCTTTTTGAAGAGAGGGACCTCCACCCTAGTCTGCCAGTCCAGGGGAACTGTCTCCGATGTCCACATGATGCTGCAAAAGCGTGTCAGCCAAACCACCATAACTAGCCATAACCAGCTAAACTAGCTATAACTAAACTGTCTAAACTAAACCAACTAAACTAAACCAGTTACACTAGCCATAACTAAACTAAACCAGCTAAATTAGCCATAACTAAACTAAACCAGCTAAACTAAATCAACTAAACTAAACCAACTAAACTAGCTATAACTAAACTAAACCGGCTAAACTTAACCAACTAAACTAGTTATAACTAAACTAAACCAGCTAAATTAACCATAACTAAACTAAACCAGCTAAACTAGCTATAACTAAACTAAACCGGCTAAACTTAACCAACTAAACTAAATCAGTTAGACTAGCCATAACTGAACTAAACCAACTAAACTAAATCAAGTAAACTAAACCAACTAAACTAGCTATAACTAAACTAAACCGGCTAAACTTAACCAACTAAACTAGTTATAACTAAACTAAACCAGCTAAATTAACCATAACTAAACTAAACCAGCTAAACTAGCTATAACTAAACTAAACCGGCTAAACTTAACCAACTAAACTAAATCAGTTAGACTAGCCATAACTAAACTAAACCAGCTAAACTAAATCAAGTAAACTAAACCAACTAAACTAGCTATAACTAAACTAAACCGGCTAAACTTAACCAACTAAACTAGTTATAACTAAACTAAACCAGCTAAATTAACCATAACTAAACTAAACCAGCTAAACTAGCTATAACTAAACTAAACCGGCTAAACTTAACCAACTAAACTAAATCAGTTAGACTAGCCATAACTGAACTAAACCAACTAAACTAAACCTTCCAGCGGAGATAACTGATAACACTGATGAAAAATATTCCAAATTTAATTTGAACATTTTATCTGAAAAGTAACCAGTAGGGGGCAGCGTAGGGACCAGTTGGATCATACATATGTGTTAAACCTAAGGGCCGCGGGCCACATCCAGCCCGTGTATGACTTATCTTTGGCCTGCATGATCATATCTAATCATATCAAAGCTGGCCCGCCGACTGCACACACCACCATAATACTACAAGTCCCACAATGCACTGCCAGCACGTCAACCACGGCCGCGAGCATGTACCCTGCTTGTTCTCCAGCAGCCTGACGGAGCTGCCCGAGTTTTGAGGCCTGACAGCAAAGGTAAGACATGTTTTTTTACAAACGTGAAGCATAAATCGGGTCTTCTTCTGCCTCTGGTTCGGTGAATCTTGGTCATATTAAGATGAAACTTCCAGCTGTGGAATCTGTGAGATGTGAGCTTTCAGTAGAGGAGCCGTTTGTTCGTGTTCATGGGGAGACGCCATCTGTGTTTACATGTTTTTTGGACTTTGTGTACCTGGTCTTTGAATTTGTTGTCTTAACTGTGTTTGTTGGTGATAGAAATGGTTTTATTGAGCTGGTAGCTGAGATTCTGGACTTTCTGTGGACACCACACATGTTTATAGTTACATCTACAGACCTGACGCTACACCCGGAAACCAGATGTTAACCCTTAACTCCCGGTAGCGGAGGCTGCAGGTGCAGAGGTGAAGCTAAACAGTCAAGCTAAGAATGAAAGTTTAGAGAAATTATATCCAGAAATGTGGATAATGAAGCAGTGAAGCTGCATGGATAGAAGTTATTGTGCATTTTGTGAACATTTCTCTCTCCTCACCATCTAGAAGCTGTGAGATTCTCATCCTGCTTTCTGTCTGTTCACCTGATGCTGATATTCATCACATATTGTTCCTTCTGTGTTTAGAAGGAAGCAGCTTCACAGCTTTAAATTCATCCTGCTGACTTTTTACCTTTTAGTTAGTAAAACCTGAACATTTCATCCTTCTTTCTCATGAATATGTGATTTTATATATGAAGAAATATTTTAACTGTTGCTGTTTAAAGAGAAAACTGCTGTTAAACCTGTTTATGTGTTTAGTGCAGGGGTCTGCAGCCTTTCCAATCCAAAGAGCCATTTTTCCCTCAGCCAGCTAAATAAAACTCCTTTAGAGACGCAAATGTTACCAGACTTTTAGAAAAAAGATATAATTTCAGATAAATATCTACTATAGAAGAACCAGATTTTATTTCTATTTTTAGGTTTTAAAATAAAGAAAAACATAAAACTTGTGTAAAAAGAGGAAAGACAGACTTTCTTCTTCTGTATGTAGATATTTGTTGGAGAATGAAAATCTTTCAACCTGACATTTGACTTGATGAGGAAATTTTTGGCTGTTCTGCAAAAACATTTTCACTTGAAATTATGCTGAAAAAATCATACAGAGACATAAAAGATGAACAATTTATTTATCTTTTCATTGATTTAATGATAAATGTGGTGTCATAGGCACTGAACCAGTCTGGCCCTCAGCTTGTTCCAGGCTTTTCCATTTTGACCTGCTGTGTAATGAGTCCCTGCTTCAGCGTTCCAGTCTGGGGCCCCACCAGCAGACCCCGGTCACAGGACCTCCGGGACCGGCCGGGGAGACGTGGCCCGTCCATGAAGGGATGTCCAGGTCAGTAAAAGAATCTGGAACTTTACTCTTCAATAAACCGGAAGCCGGTGCAGCTGCATCCAGATGGAGTCACGTGAGAACACCTGGAGGATTTAGTCGGAAGCATTTAGACCTGTAGCCGTTCTGGGCGATGCTCCAGTTCAAGACGCAACACAGTGGAGCTCAGTTTGGCAAAATCTCCCACATGATACTACACGTTCAGCAAATCTGTCTGGTCTGAGTTCTCTATGCGCCCCCTAGTGGAGTCCTCCAGTCAGCAGCCGTGAGAACAATAATGAAGATGAGGTTCAAAAGGAAAAACGTTCTCAGTTTCAGGGCTAAAGACTTGTTTAGGAAACATGTTTTGCTTTATGAAAGTGACATAAGTTGGTCACAACCAGAGCTCTGAGGGGGCGTAAACAAGTTCATCTGGGTGATAAATAACAAGCAGCGTACAGCAGAACCTGCCAGAGTGAAGCTGGAGAAGAGCCGCTGGGCCTCACCGAGCAGGAAGTTTCAGCATCCCTTTTCTTTACCTGCACACCTGTAGGACAGACAGGACGAAGAGGAGGAAGAGAGGAAGACTCATCACACTGGCTGCTTCACGCTGGACAACCAGACAGAAACGCTACAGGCTCGAGAAGCAGAACCAATCAGAACGAAGATGAAATGATTAGAAACCAGTTCATTCTGCTGAGTCATCAAACCAACACTGAATGTTTGGTCCAAATTTCCATGCAGCACTTAAACACATCATTTTACCCCTAAGGGATGGCGGCTAGCTGCGGAGCACACATACGTAGACACCTCGTAGACCAACGCTGAGGTATCAACGCGGCCGCCATCTTGGATGGGTCTCCCGTGCGTCTCCAATGCATTTATTTCTGAGGTGTAGCCCGGCTTCAATCATCGCAACACCACAAATTTTTACTCAGTTTTCTTACAGGTTGGTTCTTTACAAACAGCAAAGATGAAGTTATGCTGCAGGTCACATAAAAACTGCTTTCACGCTGAAATCATTTCATTACGCTCTTTAACAAGGACACATTAAAATATTAATACATGTATAAATTAATTAATCCGACACTTAACACAATAAACGAAACGAACGAACGAAATGGCTGACAGGACTCTGACATCTTGTTCTGTTTCGTTTTGGCGAATGACGCTCTGCTGCCCTGACCACGCCACGCCAGTTATTGCAACCGTAGGCTGCACAAAATACGGGCATACTTTGCTGCCTGGACTCCGGTTGGTTCTGAAACTTGCCTGGAATGCGGAGATCCATCCAATATGGTGGCGGCGCTGCATCACGCTGCAACGTGTAATGAGGCTTGTACGTATGTCTATGGCTGAAGAGTGGTTGTCCACTCCAGAGTGCCCAATGAACCCCAGTATACTGTCCCGGTATGTGTACTGGTCTGTGGCTGCATGTGGCAGACTGGATGCAGAACATTGAACTGGGTTAAAATGGTGATGTCATGGCACCGTTTCATGGCGTTATTCACATGAATGTCTGCCAACAACAAAACCATGCCGATGATGCTAACAGTAACGAATAATGCTAATAAAAACAACAGATGACGGTAACCTAACACCCAATAACGATGCTAACAGCACCTAATAATGATGCTAACAGCAACTAACGATGCTAACAGCAACTAATAATGATGCTGACAGCAACTAACGATGCTAACAGCAACTAACGATGCTAACAGCACCTAATAATGATGCTAACAGCAACTAACGATGCTAACAGCACCTAATAATGATGCTAACAGCAACTAACGATGCTAACAGCACCTAATAATGATGCTGACAGCAACTAATAATGATGCTGACAGCAACTAATGATGCTGACAGCAACTAACGATCCTAACAGCACCTAATAATGATGCTGACAGCAACTAACGATGCTAACAGCAACTAATAACTAACAACTAACTAAGAAACTAAGTGGCTAGAATGACAGACAACTTTTTTTGTCTGTTGGGGGAATTGTGTTGCCCACACACACCCACCTATAAAAACATTCAACATTCAAAATGCAACTAAAATCAACTAAAATGATAAAAAAAAACAAGAGAACCCACTATTAATAGTGATGAATAAACCAAAGTAAAATGACCTCTGCTGCTGCTTCGTACAGAGGATGTCTTCTGTTGTCCAGAAAGGCCTGAACTCCAGCCCCGTGGATCTTTCCACCACCTTCTCCACAAAGTCAAAGGTTCTGGTGCTCAGAACGGAGCCAGAATCATTTTGATGAGCTTTTCCAGTCTCTTTTTGTCCGTTTCCTCAGCATACAACAGAAAAGAAAATGGCGCTCGACACCACTGACTAATAAAACATACGCAGCATTTCCCTGCATACGTCCAACGACCTCACCTTTGATGCCAACAGCCTGGAAGGGTGGTTTTGACCTAGGATAGTCCACCACCATCTCCTTGGTCTTTGATGCATTCAGACCAAGGCAGTTGGCAGCACACCAGCACCACCTCCCTGAACCCCTTCTCCTGTCCATCACTAATCCATGCCACCATTGCTGTCATCAGACGTCTGGATGTAGCATGATGCAGTATCGTGATTAAAGGAGCAAGGACAGTCCCCCATGGGGCGCCATACTGCTCACCACCATCCTGGAGACACAATTCCCCATCCTAGCAAACTGTGGCCGTCCCGTCAGACAGTCTGTAATCCAGGAGGTGATGGAGGAAGGTGCATCCCTTACTTCCAGCTCGTCTCAGGGTGGAGGGCTGGGTTGTATTAAAAGCACTTGAAAAGTAAAAAACATCATTCTTACATGTCCTGCATGTCCAGATGACAGTAGACCCGAAGAAGCATGAACAGGATGGCGTCCTCCACTCCAACATGCTCCTGATATGCAAACTGAAGAGGGCCTAGTACAGGTGCCAAAGATGGTAAGTGCATCCTGGTACACTTACGCCCAAGTTAATGTTGTGGGATAAAATCGTGATCTTGTATTTAAACAAAGAACTACTGTAGGGAAGGAAAGCCCCGCCTCCAGCACCACATGACAGCACCTGGACTCCCAGCAGTCTGCCACTTAATGATGACGTCCCTCCTGTTGGTTGCTGCTGGTGTTGTTCTTCCTCTCAGATGTAAGCCGCTTTGGATACAAGCGTCTGCTAAATGAATAGAATAATAGAATAGAACAGAATAGAATAGAATGTTGAACCCTTCTGAGCTTCTCCCTGTCCCCTTCATGAAAGGCCTCCTGGACTTTAGTCTGGCTCTGAACTCGCAATATGACTTTTAGCCTCTTAAGCCGGACCCCTCAGCATCCACCCAAGTCCAAAACAAACCAGTGAATGAGTCATAACTGTCTTCTGCCCTCGGGTCAGCTCGGGAGCACTCTGGTCTGGCCTTGGGCTCACCACCTGCAGGGGGGGCCATAGGGGTCGGGTGCAGTGTGAGCTGGGCGGCTGCCAGAGGCGGGGACCCTGGAGGTCTGATCCTCGGCTGCAAAAGCTAGCTCTAGGGATGTGGAATGTCACCTCTCTGGCGGGGAAGGAGCCTGAGCTGGTGTGCGAGGTTGAGCGGTTCTGGCTAGATATAGTTGGACTCACCTCGACGCATGGCTTGGACTCTGGAACCACTGTCCTTGAGAGGGGCTGGACCCTCTTCCATTCTGGAGTTACTCCCAGTGAGAGGCAGGTGAGGCAGGGGACATTGAGTCCGAATGGGCTGTGTTCCATGCCTCTATTGTTGAGGGGGCCAGCCGCAGCTGTGGCCATAAGGTCGTCGGTGCCTGTCGTGGCCGTAACCCCCGAACTTGTTGGTGGACACCGGCAGTAAGGGATGCCGTCAAGTTGAAGAAGGAGTCCTATCGGGCCTTTTTGGCCTGTGGGACTCCAGAAGCAGCTGATGGGTATCAGCGGGCTAAGTAGAACGCAGGTTCGGCGGTCGCTAAAGCAAAAACTCGGGCATGGGAGGAGTTTGGAGAGGCCATGGAGAATGACTTCCGGACGGCTTCAAGGAAATCTTGATCCACCATCCGGCGGCTCAGTAGGGGAAAACGGTGCTCTGTCAACACTGTGTACAGTGGGGATGGGGGGCTGCTGACCTCCACTCGGGACGTTGTGAGGCGGTGGAGGGAATACTTTGAAGACCTTCTCAATCCCACCTACACAACTTCCGATGAGTCTGGGGACCCTGGTGTTGGCTCTCCCATCTCTGGGGCTGTGGTTGCTGAGGTGGTTAAAAAGTTCCTCAGTGGCAGGGCACCGGGGGTGGATGAGGTCGACCAAGAGTTTTTTAAGGCTCTGGATGCTGTAGGGCTGTCTTGGCTGACACGCCTCTGCAGCATCGCGTGGACATCGGGGAACCCTCCAGTCCCCCTTTTTGAAGAGGACCGGAGGGTGTGCTCCAACTACAGGGGCATCACATTCCTCAGCCTCCCTGGTAAGGTCTATTCAGGGGTGCTGGAGAGGAGGGTCCATTCAATAGTCGAACCTCAGATTGAGGAGGAGCCATGTGGTTTTCGTCCCGGTCATGGAACAGTGGACCATCTCTTCACACTCTTCATGGTCTTGGAGGGGACATGGGAGTTCGCCCAACCAGTCTACATGTGCTTTGTGGACTTGGAGAAGGTGTTCGAACGTGTCCCCCGGGGACTCCTGTGGGGGGTACTCTGGGAGTATGGAGTGCTGGACCCCCTTGTACGAGCTGTCCGGTATGACCGGTTTTTAGGTCCGCATTGCCGGCAGTAAATCAGAATAGTTTCCGGTGAGGGTTGGACTCCACCGTTGCTGCCCTTTGTCACCGATTCGGTTCATAACTTTTATGGACATAATTTCTAGGCGCAGCCGAGGTGTTGAGGGGTGTCTCGGCTGGCCTGGGAACACCTTGGGATCCCCCCGGACAAGCTGGTGAATGTGGCCGGGGAGAGGGAAGTCTGGGTTTCCCTGATTAGGCAGCTGCCCCCGCGACCCGACTCCGGATCAGCGGCAGAAGATGGATGGATGGATGGATGTGTATATGGATGTGTATATAAATCAATATATATATATATAAATAAAAAAATATATATATATAAATAAATAAATATATATGTATATTTATATATATATATATTTAAAATTAAATAAAAGGGCAGGTGGGCTGAAGGTTTATTCCTCCAAAGGGGGGGGCACGGTAGACAAAGTGTGAGAAGCACTGGTATAGAGCAACATATTATGCAGCCAGGACTGTTTTATCATTCAAACAATTTTAATCAGGCCAGAGATCCTGATTCAAGTTACTTTTTCTTGCATTGATTATTGTGATGTTCTCCTTTCTAGTCAGAAGCTCTGCAGCTGCTAGAGAACGGAGTTTGTACCAGGACTGGGATGACAGACTTCATCACTGCACCGGCGTCCAGTCAGTTTTATGTAGGATTCTCTTGCTGGTCTTTAAGCCTCTTAATGGTTTTTACTCTGAATGTTTATCAGAACTGCTTTTATATTACGAGTCTTGCAGAAAGCTCAGATCTCCAGGGTGTCGAGCAGAGATATGGACTCGAGTCACTCGAGACTTGACTCGGACTCACAATTTTGTATTCGTGAACGTTTCCAATGATCTCCTGTCATTTCTTCAGACGTAACGTCACGCAGATGCCAGCAGCTCCCGAGCAGCCAATCAAAACACCGACAGCACCGGAGAACAGCTGTTGCTGCAGCGCCTGACTAGCTGGGTTAAATAAAGTCAAGAAAACCGTCTCAACCTTACCTGTTTATCTTTGGGTTAGGATTAAACTTCTGGGATTTCATGACTTTTTCACAGCTTTATTTTTTTAAAACGAACAGATTTCTGATGCTGTTGCTAAACTAGAGGATAGCATCCTGTTACGCATGGAATCAAGTAGGGCTGACAGTCGATTAGTCAGTAATCAAAACGACTAGTCGACCAATCGGATTCTGTATTTCAATTATTAAATGGATCTTATGTCACTTCCAGCTTTGAAATCTTGTGTAAGGTTGTTTTGTAAGTCCAACGTTCCTCCTCTTTAAATGTTCGAGCGTTGCAGACGTACTTCGTGGTCCACAAGGTCCGCTTCCAAACCACATGTATTTAATTTATTTTGACTATTGTCAACAACGTCGACTAATCATCGCAGCACCTAGAATCAAAGGAGTGCCAGAAAAAAAAATCTGGAAAAGAATACGTAAATAAATTAAATATGGAAAGAAATTAATTAGAAAATAAATATGGAAATAGAATAAAAGTAAATATATTTATAATTTATATGTATCTATTTAAATATAAGAAACAAACAGTATTTTATATTTATTCATCCGTATATTTCCAATTTTTTTAACATTTAATAGTTCTATTAACACCTCTATATTTCCACATTTATTCATATTTTTTATTATTTTTATTTTCTATACATTTACACTCTATTATCTTTATTACTACTTCCATCCACATATTGACTTTATATCTTTAGCATTTCGTTTGTATGTTTCCACATATTTATATTAATGTTTATTTTAACATTCATGTCTACTGTTTAATTTATTGGCCTTTTTCTTATTCTTTTCCAGATTTATGTTTCTGTTGAGAACTGTTGTTCCATAGTTTCATCATTCACCACAAAGTAAAGACAAACTCCAGTTTTGAGCCCAGGTCCCGTTTATATAAAACAGTGAAACAGTCCGAAAGATCCGTTTCACACCAACAAACTCCGGCTGGACGACAAACTCCTGGATCCAGACTGAAAAGCCTCCAGT
The DNA here is from genome assembly GCF_017639745.1 of Melanotaenia boesemani. NCBI lineage: Eukaryota > Metazoa > Chordata > Actinopteri > Atheriniformes > Melanotaeniidae > Melanotaenia > Melanotaenia boesemani. The sequence goes on along the minus strand of NC_055694.1, from coordinate 1,452,782 downwards.
CTCAGAGAAAAAAACGTCTGGAAGGTTCTGACGGGATCGGGAAGCTCTTCCAGACCTCCAGCAGGTGGCGCTGCTGAGAATCAGCAACAGTCAGCGAAGATTTGTCGGAAAAAAATAATTTTTAGCAGCTGAAAAATAAAATTGGAATGTGCAATTTAATTAAATAAATGTTTTTTTTAACATTAGAGGATGAAAATGGTGCAGCTTCTAATTTTAGGTTCATATGCGACGTAAAACCAGAGGAGCTGAAAACCGGCTGATGGCCAGAGCCGTCGCATGAGACCGGAAGACCAGACATACGTATCGGTGCACGGATGCTGGTATGATCGGAAGTCCACAACATCAACACAACACTGAGCCTTCATGAAGAACTCAACGGGACCGAGGAAGACGGCCATGGAGGGCAACTCAGAGCCGACTGCACAGGGCCGGACCAAGGAGACGATCTGTCCCACAGCCCGGAGCCCCCTCGTAGATAGTCGCTGTTTCCACCGAGTCCGGCTTAGGATGGGATGGTTTGGTAAACACACAATCTTTGTTGCATTTCCACAGCAACTGTACCCTTACCTGGTAGGCGGGGTCTCAGCTGGATAGCGATGGATGCGTCAGCTACGTTACAGCATGACATCATAGCACCGCGACGCCCTGCTTGAAGAAAAAGAATTGAATTCCTTGAAAGAAGGAACACGGAGTTGTTCCTGCTTTGTTCTTATTGGCAAGTTGCAAGAGAAGGACCGACACTTTCAGCCAATCAACGGATTGAGGGTGGAGCTTGACACACTAAGTTTAGAACCCCAATGGAAGGGTCTAAAAAACGTAGAACGGCTTGGATCAGATATACAGGCACAGTTTCTAGTTTTTGTCTGTAGAAATGCAAAAGGAAGTTCGTACTGTCCCGTCCTGTAGAAACAGGGCTGAGACCGTCCACACATCCTGGTTCTGTAATGGAGCAGCCATCAGCCACCTCTTCTACAGCGAGAAGATGGCCTTTCCCACTAGTACTAAGTTAGCCCGTCCTTAATTCAGCCGAAACCACACTACCCCGGTTTTGATTGCTCCCATTACAACAGAGGGCAGTGGAGGTTGCGTTCAGTGTGGGCGGGTTGTCTTAGCCAGTAAGTACCAAGAAGTCATTTCTTTTCGAGTTGCACTGTCCAGCTCACTCTGGATTTTTTCGTTAGCCAACAAGCACCAAAGGTCTTAACCTCTGAGTTGGACCATGGTGATCGTTTCTGAAACGTCATCCCTGCTGCTAGTGCTGCACACAGTGGCGGCTTCGGGATCCCCCGCGGTACAACAGCATGGCGGAAAGGAAATGAATGCATGATTAACAGGACTGTCCTCTCTGCAAGCTGTTAGGGAGATCCGCTTCCTTTGAATCAGCTGTGTTTGAGCAGGGAAACATCTAAAACTTGAAGGACATACTCGGACAGTGGTCCTCGAGGGCCAAACTGGACATCCCTACATTTTGTAGGGGTGTGACATCTTAGGTACCTCATGATGCGATTACAATCCAGGGTGTTAGGATCCGATCATAACAGGATGTCAAATGTCTGTAGTATTACTATTATATTCAGGCTTTAAACAGCTTACATTTGAAGTAAGTCTTGTCTGTTCTCATGTCCATAAAAACCAAAATGTTTCCAAACGCCGGCCTTTAAACCCGATGAGATCTCGTACTCGGTAACAGTGGCTGAAAGGCTAGCTTCTGGTATCTGTTGTTTACCTTTTTCCACCGGTCTGGATGGCATGCACGACTTTTACTCATGTAAAGATTATACATTTTTTTAACATTTATGAATTGTTATTTAATCGGCATGAGGCGCATCGAGATGGATTGATGAATTGGCCCAACTGCAGTCCAATCCAGACTGTCCAGACCCCTCGGTCACGATGGAAACACCTCCCGAGGTGGTGGAGAATGATGACCAAGATCCTGCAGGACTTCCAGATACAGACCGACTAAATGGTGGAGGCCAACCAAGCGGACATTGTGATCATGGATAAGCAGCAAAGGAAAGCCGTAGTGATGGATGTAGCATCCCCATCGATGGAAATATCCGGAAGAAGGAACACGAGAACCTGGAGAAATACCAAGGACTCAAGGAAGAGCTGGAGAAAGCCTGGAAGGTGAAGGTACCAGTAGTACCAGTGGTGATCGGAGCTCTGGGGGTCGTGTCCCCCACCCTGGAGAAGAGGCTCCACCAGAAACCTGGAGAACCATCAGACACCTCCATCCAGTAGAGAGCAGTCCTAGGAACAGCTGAGATGCTGGAGGACCCTCGAGCTGCCAGGACTCGTATTATATTATCATGTGTTCTCGTTTTTAAACACCAAAAATTTAGTTTCATTTCTAATTTGTTTTAAAGAAAAAAAGCCTTTATATTGAACATAAAGTGCGTATTCATGACCTTGTGATACAAATTTTATAGAAAAATTGATTTAATTAATGAAAAGAACGTTTTTAAATATAATCCATTTTCTCATCTGATCTCTTATGCTGAAAAATAAAAGTTTCTCCAAAAAGAAATTGTCACAAACCAAATTCTGTCTTCGTGGCGAGAGCCGAAATGTTTTTACCAGAAATGGTTTCCGTATAAAAACCTGTCTTCAGGTGATCTCTCACGGCTTTAACTCGCTCAGGTATGAAAAAACAGACTGAATATTATTAAAATAATTTACATTTTATTTTTCAACATTAAGAAAACGAAGCTGCAAAAACTGACTTTTCTGTTTCTTCATGGAAATAAGTCCAGAGATGAAACCTTCACGTGACACGAGCAGATAAATTCGTTGTCTTCATGATGCTCCTGTGGGTTGAGTCAGAAATATGCTAGCTATAGAAATTTGATATGTAAATTAATCCAGAAAATAATGTTTCCCAACAAAAATCTCCACATACAGGCTGAAAAAACTGAACTTGTTTTTAAGATAATTGAGATAAATTATGCTGCAAATAAAAACTTTATTTAAAAAATTATTTCTGTGCCGAGCGTCCGGACAAGAAAAACCTTTAGAAAAGCTTCCTCGTCTTCTTTAACCACCTCATTGCTGAACTCTGTCTCATCACAGCAGATCATCTCCAGCCTCCTCTTCCTCGTCCTTCACCCCCGAAACCAGGCAAACCAGCAGCCACACCCACAGTAAAGAAAAACAACTCGTATATTAATATTTCATCATGGAACACAAACACCGGCTGCAGGAGCTTTGCTTAAAAACTGATTTTTTCTTTCACAGTTTGATTCGAGAATTCGATCCTGAAGTTTTTTCGTACTTTGGGAGTTTGCTCAGTTTTTGTCTCCAGATTGAGCAAAAGGAAGATTAATCTGACCCGGGATCAGTTTTAGGACCGGCTCATGAGGAAAACACGTGGGATCTTCACTCCTGCGTCTCAGATTCGTCTCAGCTCAGCTGCATTCAAGTACCTCAGCAGAGATGAAGGCAGTCTAAAGAGGGGTGGTGGAAACAACATGGCCGCCTCCAGTCAGCTGTTCGGTAACTGGAAGAAGTTACAAAAAACGTCCCCAAAGTTCACGTAACTGAAATATTTCACATGGACGTGTGGAGTTGTCCGAGTGACGGGCTCAGAATCCAGACGCTCTGAGATCTCGGTCAGTGAACGCAGCACTAGAAGTCATCTCAGCCAAAGCAAAGTCTCGGATGCGTTTCTTCACTCGGGGAATTTCTTCCGTCTGAATCCGGACCGGCCACAGAACCAGGGATCCGTCCTCAGTCAGACAAGCAGAAAACGCCGAAGTTTGGACCCGTCTGAACAAAAATCTTCGATTTTAAATTCACACTACTCACTAAAAGTTGGGGAAATTTCTTTCAGGCGGACTTTTTGGACGATATAAAAGTTGATGCTACTCCGATACTTTCCTTCTTTACAAGGTGTTGCTCAGTTCTATCATTAACTTCAGTCCTAATTAAAAGTTTAAAATAGGTAATTATGAAAATGATTCCAACACTTTTAACACTGCACGATTAAATAATTCAGATAACTTATAACAGATAACAGAGATGGAGAAATAAAACCCCGGCCACTCAAATCCATTAAAATGGAAAATAACTTTTTTTTTTGTTGGTTTGTCAAACAGAAATTTAATGGTTTAAAATAATTTGAATAATTACATATTCAATCATTTTCATTAGAACTGAAATTAATGAAAAATCTATTGATCTGTCATTTTTACTGCCGTTTTTGGGAGAGGACGTTTTGGTCCTCTAATGACCTAAACGGGTGGTAAATCAAAGCGACCGACAAACATCTGATTAGAGAACAGCATGAATACGTAAAAGGAAGTGGACCTGTTCAGCTTTCGGGATATTTTAGGTTCTGACATCATACGAAAAGCTGAAAATGCCAAACTTTACGTGAGTAGTGTTTATTCAGACGGATGGAGCTCTAACGTGAAATATTCCGTTTCTGTCTTTGTTTCTGGAATAATTTGACCAATCAGCATCACATTCATGAGAGCCAAAAATCTAAAAGAAAACTTTCCAACACTGCTGAGCTTGGGATCCAAACGGGATCCAAACGGGATCCAAACGGGATCCGAGGGAACCTAGCTGACGGTCGGGAGACAAAAAGACTTCAGTTTTCCTCTGAAAGTGGATCCACAACCAGCAGCAAACGGATGACCGACGTCGTCCCCGGAGCAGGAAACATTCAGACGCCTCCGCAGGACGACGAGCGTCGGGAATCTGTCGGGATCGATCAGCCGATCAATGCGACAGCGACACGACCGTATGGCTTCTGTACAGATGAAGAAAAGGCACCAAACACAAAGAAAGCGTCATGTTTCAGACGCTGCGTAGAAACACAGAAAGCTGACACCCTCCACAGATCAATAATCAAGAGCAGCATAAGGCCTTCGTCTTTCATTCAGTTAGTTTAAGGCAGAGAGGAAACAGATGCTGCAGCTCCTTCCTCCTCCTCCTCCTCCTCCTCCTCCTGCGGTGATGTTAGTCTGACGTGGACGGAGGAAGAGGAGGAGTTAGTGTTTAGAAGAGCAGGATGGAGGAGGAGGCTGAGATGAAGGGCAGACAGCTACGGAGGGAGAGGAGAAGATGCAGCAGCAGATGGAGCTCAGTGATTGGTTAGTTTCACCCCGCAGACAGCAGACAGGAAGTGAGCACCCGGGGGCGCCAGAGAGAAACAGAATCACTTCACCATAACTGACTTCGGCAGAAACGCGTCCATCTCGCCGCTTCCGGCCGCCATGGGCGATGCTGAAGACGCAGAGGAAGACGCCGAGGAAGACGAGTGGGAGCTCGGGGACAGAGAGCCGCCGGGTGCTTTGGGGAGGCTGTACATGTAGACGGCACCGATAACAAGCCCCGCCCCCGCCGTGAAGAGCAGGTCCACGTGGAAGCCGAACAGGTAGATGGACATCACCGTGGAGACGATGATGGAGAAGGAGGTGGCGAAGCCCTTGAGGATGTTGTCTGCGTATTTCACCACCACCGCCACCAGCAGCCCGCCGAACGCCTGGTTGAAGATGACGCACCACACCATGTCGGTGTAGCCAAACAGGAAGCCGCGCTCAGCGATGGCGGCGCCGTCATTCCACCACAGTCCCAGCATGCCGAGTGCCATGCCGAAGATCCCCAGCTGCACGTTCCTCACCCACACGGAGGCCGAGCTCCCCTTCAGAATCTTCTCGAAGTAAACGCCAGCGAATCCCGACGACATGCAGCTGATCACCACGGCAACTAAGCCCACCGTGTAGTTCTGGTTAGATCCGTCCGCCACCGACGCCTCTTTGTTTCCTTCCTGCTGCACCTGCAGAGAGACAGAAGAAGGTGACCTGGACTTACTTCACCTGTGCAGGTCAGACGTTAATAAACAGGAACTGCTGCCTCCATCGTCTGGAGCGCAGGCTGGAATTAAGCTTTGTTTGCTCTCTCTATCTGATTCCAGACTGCAGGAATTCTGTGCAATCTGAAAACCAATCCCAACTCCTACCTCAGCAGCCTGGTCATGTGACCGCCTCAGACAGGTGGGTCAGACCTACCTGGACGATGGCGACGCCAGCAAACAGCAGCAGCAGAGAAACCCACTGAACTTTGGACAGAGACTTCCTGAGCATCAGGACGCTGAACAGCGCCGTGGTGAGGATCTTCAGCTGGTACGTCACCTGAGGGGGAGGAGCCAGAGATTACCTGTCAGGTAGTAGTCTACACGGTGTTTCAGATTATTCTGCACATGTAAAAGAGAGAACGCAATTATCCCGTTCACATAAACATAAAAATCTGTTAACTGGGAGTAATCCGATTACTGTAATGATTAGATCTGACGCGTCTACATCCACGTCTGAAATGTGATATTTCAAAAAGCCTGGTCTCCATTTCACAAACCATAATCAGATTACTTTCCGAGTACGTACGCAGTGACAACTTTGTGTTGTTTACAAAACATCTTTGAAGAACATGGCGGTGCTCGCCGTTTAAGAGGTTGCTGCTAACCTCGAAGATCGCTGTCTTAGCGTTAGCTGCTAACCTGGAAGCTCGCTGTCTTAGCGTTAGCTGCTAACCTGGAAGCTCGCTGTCTTAGCGTTAGCTGCTAACCTGGAAACTCGCTGTCTTAGCTTTAGCTGCTAACCTGGAAGCTCGCTGTCTTAGCTTTAGCTGCTAACCTGGAAACTCGCTGTCTTAGCTTTAGCTGCTAACCTGGAAGCTCGCTGTCTTAGCGTTAGCTGCTAACCTGGAAACTCGCTGTCTTAGCTTTAGCTGCTAACCTGGAAGCTCGCTGTCTTAGCTTTAGCTGCTAACCTGGAAGCTCGCTGTCTTAGCGTTAGCTGCTAACCTGGAAGTTCGCTGTCCTAGCGTTAGCTGCTAACCTGGAAGCTCGCTGTCTTAGCGTTAGCTGCTCACCTGGAAGCTCGCTGTCCTAGCGTTAGCTGCTAACCTGGAAGCTCGCTGTCTTAGCGTTAGCTGCTAACCTGGAAGCTCGCTGTCTTAGCGTTAGCTGCTAACCTGGAAGCTCGCCGTCTTAGCGTTAGCTGCTAACCTGGAAGCTCGCCGTCATAGCGTTAGCTGCTAACCTGGAAGCTCGCTGTCTTAGCGTTAGCTGCTAACCTGGAAGCTCGCTGTCTTAGCGTTAGCTGCTAACCTGGAAGCTCGCCGTCATAGCGTTAGCTGCTAACCTGGAAGCTCGCCGTCATAGCGTTAGCTGCTAACCTGGAAGCTCGCCGTCATAGCGTTAGCTGCTAATGTGGGAGCCAATAAGCTGCGAGATAGATGACATGTGAATGTTTTACTTTGTTTATATCCAGACTTCCTGTTCTGTGGGTCAAAAGCAGCACCCTCTGATACTGCAGATACCCCCCCTCGTCATCATCATCATCATGGTGGAAGTCACTGATCATTTGAACCTGGAAGTATCTCATTAATTCAGAAAAACAGCTTTTCATCCTTCAACTGAAAGCGACAGCTGAAGGACTTTATCAGATTTTATCTTAAGCTGCTGATCGATGAACCAAACTGATGGTTCTGAATGGAAGTTTCTCCTTCTTCGTATTGATGAATGAATGAATGAATGAACTACCTGACCAGGCTGTCTGGTTCTCTGGAAAAGGTTTCTGATCAGCAATCAGTGTTTACATGAAGGAACATGTAGAACTTGTTATTATTATCTGACTTCTGGAGTTGTCAGATTAATTAAGTAAACAGCATAATTTGATTATGATAAATCGGACTATACAACGAGATTTCACCCCAATAATAAAATGTCTTCCTGCACGTAGACCGAAGCAGCTAGGACCATGGGCGCCGCCATGTTCAACAAAAACCCGATGTTTTGGAAACAGGAAGTTATGTTACTACATAAGTACTTGAAAGAAATGTGATAATAGACTGGAAAAAGTGGACCAGGTTTTTTAGAAAAATCACATTTCAGACAGGGATGTAGACACATTAGCTCTATTACAGTAATCTGATTACCACCAGATATCCGATGGTCAGTGATTCCCTTTCAGCTGGATTTTATTAAGGAAAACGTGTTTGGGAAATCAGAGAGAAATCTAAAGATGGAAACAAAATTTATTTTGGTCAGAGTTGATGGAAATGTGACGCTGTGTCAGACGGACGTGGACCTGTCCTCACCTGGAAGGTGGCGGCCGGGAGGTTGGAGATGGCCACGTACTGCAGGTTGTTCTGGAGCGTGTAGATGAGGGACGGGACGGCCAGCTTCAGGGTGTCTTTGTACTGCAACACGATGGCGTCCAGCAGGAAGAAGAAGGTGTCCTTCACACTGACTGCAACACACACACATTTCTGTCTAAGCAGCAAGGTGAGGACAGAGCAAACTAAGCTGGAAATGAGCCCCATGTTTCTGTTTAACACCAAATTCTCAACTCAGATTATTAAAAAACAGATTCCGTGTATAACCTGCAAAGCGAGGACCTCCTCACAGAGTACCGCTGAGCATACTGTGTACTATTTTTAATCCTTCAAATCCTGTCAATGTCCCTTTAAAATGGGTTTTATGGATAAAAAAAACCTGCCGTGCTGTACTGGACAACGGCTGATGTAAGAGGATTAGCGGCTGGTCTGAAATAAGAGTTAACTGAAACTAGTTTTGATTGGAGCTTGGAATGGTCCACATCACTAACCCTAAAGAATCTGGCTTTCCAGCGGTGTAGACCGTGGAGGTTCTGGGAAGGGAGTAAAACACACATTTATTACGTCTGCTACCAACGACTAGGCGCGATGAGTTTGCCGGCTGCCATAATTTTCATTAGTTTTTTTTTTCTATCTTTTACCATAGACTGTGTATGATAACAAGTTTCACTACGGAGCATCTCCACTGAAGGCTCTGATCTGTCTCGCGTCATACGTGGCAGCAGCATGTTGCAGCGCCGTGCTGAAGCACTGACCTGTGTGAGCCGGTACGCTGCATTTGTTTTACAGGGCTGCCGACTCTCATGCATCAGCGATGAGACTCACGCAATTAAATGGCTTCTTACGTTCTTGCACTAAAACTCCAATTTCTCACATTGAAAAACACATTAAGAGCGATGCCGGCAAATCCAGAGGTTTGGAAGGATTTCCAGTGGTCGCATTACTTCTGGGCCGGTGTCCCGGCGTATGTGGAAAGGCACAGCGTGGCGTCGCTGCAGCATCGCAGCAGTCCACTCGCTGCTCATAGATCAGTCTGGCAGCAGAGACGCAGGAAGATATTTCAGCTTTACAAACAGCAACGATGGGCAGTATTTAGATTTTCTTGTTTTTTATTTAAAATGGTACTAACTGGCAGTTTTGCCGGGTTTCCCTGTCTGAGCCCATGTTTATTTTTTTCTTTATATATTTTTTGAAGAGCAGTTTTGTTTACAGAACAGAGACTTTATTTTCTATCATACTTATTGTTTTTGGTTGTGTTTGGTTTCATTCATTGTTAATGAGACCGAGAGTCAATAAATTGAGATCAATAAATTTATTGATCTTTGAAAGTATGTACTTGCATTTTTATGGCATTGTCATTATATTAGTTGAAAATGGTTTCAAAACGACAACATTATCACTTTGCACAATATTATCGTTTATCGCGATAATTTCTGACTAAATTAATCACACAGCAAAATTAGCTATCGCGACAGGCCAACGGGTTAACACACAGTATGTGTGTGTACATCTGCACGCTTGGTGTGTGGTTGCTGAGGTTTTTCCTTCTGCCAGCTTTCTGAGGACGTGTCTAAAACTTAGAATTTATCGGCTTCTTTCATTGAAATGAAAAATGGTTGGGCCGGCCACAATGTCCTCACTATGCATACTGTCCCCAATCCAGAGGTTGAAAGGTTGATGATGGTTCTCACGACAAAGCAAAACAAACACACGTCATCAAGACCCTGAATGAACCCGATCATCAAGGCAGAACCAGACCCGACAGAACTCACATCTCTTCTGCTGCAGGATGATGAGCAGACACGTCAGCACCTTCAGGATCTCCGCCATGACGACGGCTGAGGTGGTGAAGAAGCGGTCGCCAGGCAACGTGCGCACATAGCGGATGCTGAGGATAAGTGACGCATTCTGGACCACCAAGACGGCCAAGCTGATGTACTTCAACTTCCTGTTGGCTGCAGACACAGAAACACAAACGCATCATACACGCATTCAAACTGACAGAAACACACAATACACCCCTGACGGTGGCCCCTGAGGCCCAGAAAACATCCCAAACACACAAACATTTCCAAACACACACACACGTTTAGATAACAAACTGTATAAAAACAATGTGATGTTCAATGATGCAGAGAAAGATGAGCTTCTCTAAAAACTGACAGATCAATAACTGATATTAGTTCCTGTTTATAAACATGTGTAAACAAGTAAACACAAACATGTAAACACAAAACACACCACATAAACACGTAGAAAACACACATCTGCAACAATCTTCACTTCTCGGGCCAACAGCAGCATTCAGCTCGGAAACTAGACTCTGTGAAAAGTGCTTTATAAATAAAGTTTGAACATGACCCCCGATAAATAAATACATAGGAAAGAGCACAGCCCCCCCCCCCCCCCCCCCCCCCTCAAGCCTTCTCAATGTGGACAGAGAGAGTGTGTGTGTGTGTTTACTTACACACAGCCAACAGTCCACGTCACCAGCTCTCTGACACACACACCTCATTGTTCCACCTTCAGGTGTCGGCCTCACCTGTCGAGGTTCAGCCTCTAGAATCACTAACCAGTGAGACTGGTTAACTATCTGGTTAGTCCAGTTGACTAGTTCTGGCTTTCATCCACATCAACGTTTAATCAGTCGGCGCGTTAATGAACTCACCTGTTAAACCGGCTGTACCTGGCGCGAGCCTCGTTAAATTGGCTCTAAGTTATGGGTTTACCTCGCTAACCGTCCGGAACTCTGCGGTCTAACTAGCTGTTAACCTCCGGAATGAAAGTCCGAACAGCTCCCCTCTGGTCCCGGTTCACCCGCCCCGCTGCTGGCACGGAGGCCGGGAGAACTGAACCGGGTTCGCTCACCTTCGCTCTGACCCTTCGCTGCCCGCTCCTCCGCCGCCTTGCTCTGGTTCCCTTCGGTCATGCTGCGCGCTTTGTGTCCGCCGTCCGGACCGAGCCTTCAGCCCGCTGCCTGCTCGGCTAACACGCCGCTAGCCTCCAAGCTAGCTCCGTGCGAACAGTTGAGACTCAGCCGGAGCTCCGACCCCCGGCTTGTTGCTCTGTTAATGCGGGAGGAGAGTTTGTCGAAAAGATGTGACCGGAGCTGAGGAGGTGTTCTCCGGAGGGACGAGAGAAGGAACCTCCAGGAGCTGCTGGGGGAGAAGACTCCGTGGAGGCTCTGAGGTGTCCAGGAAGTGAGGAGACTACAGTTGCAGAGATGGGCACACTGACAGGAGGTGTCACTCTGCTGTTACAGCTTAGTGGCAGCTTTCCTTGTGGCTGCCGTTTGCTTGTGGTGTGCCAAGGTAGTCCTAGCCCTGCTCAACATCTGCGGATTAAACTGAATTCTTCTGTGTCTCAGGAAACTTTCCTGACCTCCGGAAAAACCGTCAGAGTGAGACCTCTTCTTCGCTATCCCAAAGAAAAGATGACTTTCTTGTTGTCTTCCAGGTGTTTGTTGCCACCTGCTGGTCAAACAGCGGCGCTACAGGTGCGGTTGGTTTTCACCGGAATCATGAAATTATTCTTTATTTGGTTGTTATTGTTTAGTTTTTTTTATTGTATATATTGTAATAAAAGTAACTGTAATATATTAATAAAGTAATATTTCATTTAAATGTTTGAACATTTATAATTTGTAGATCTGGAAAAGTTCTGATCATCACCTGGAATTAAATCTTTACTGGTTTCATGCATCCATGCTGGTCTGAAATGAGCAAATACAGAAATAAAAGTAAAATAGAGTAAATAAATATAAAGACAAAAGTGTATTTAATAGAAAAAACAATTTATTGTATTATAAAAATCTTGTTTAAAATTTGTCTTTAAATAATTTTGTTTGGTTATAAAGTCTGAAATTTATGAAAAAAACCTAAAATGTATGAGTTTTTATTTAAAAAGTAAATGTATATAATATATATTTCTATTTCTAAAAATATATAAAAGTAAAGATGTTTAAAATGTAAGTTTTAACTAATATAAACTATGTAAATAAAATAAAAACAAATTATAGAAAAGTTTGTATAAAATGAAAAAAAATCAAAGACTGTTTAAATTTTAAATAAAAATGATTTAATACATTTTATTTACATATCCACACAATAAAACGTGGAAACGCACAAACGGGTTCGTTTCCTCCAAGAAACGTTTTCATTTTAAGATTTTATGTAAAACACTCAAATAAACCCGGTTCTACTGGACCAGCTGGGTTCTAGTGGGTTCTGGTTCTGATGGACACAGGCAGAGACGACGTGACTCAAGCGGTTTTATTCCAACATGGATCCTGGTTTCCAGCTGAGCCAAACATTCATATTTAATGTAAATAAACGGAACCAAGTGACTCGGATCACTTTGCAGAAAGTCCAGGATAATACACAAGTATCTACAGAGGACGTCCTGAACCAGAACTTCACGTCCAACTTTATTCTCATCATCATCATCTGGAGGAAGGAGGGCGGACTGCTGAGCCAATCAGAAGCAAATAAATAGAAAAAAATAAATGAACAGCAGCGATGAAGAGGATGATGAGGAGAGTATTTGCCTCCTCACAAACAGGAAGTTACATCAGTGCACTTTTAATTCTAGTTCTGATCCCAGTCCGGTTCTGGTTTCAGAGGGACGGACTGGGCAGCGAGCCGTGCTCCTCTTCCTCCTCTTCCTCATCTCCCTCCATCCAGGGGTGAGACAGCAGCTCCTCCAGGGAGGGGCGGTCCTCGGGGCGGTACGACAGACACCAGCGAATCAGAGACTGGCATTCTGAGGAGAGAGAGACCAGGTAAGGGGCCAGAACCAGGGGACACCCAATCAGGTGTTGGAGGGCGGAGCTTCTGCTCACCTTTAGAGATCCGCCTGGTGAAGGTGGGCGTGGCCTTGACGATCTCCTGGTCGCGCTCGAACGGGATGTCGCCGCAGACCATATCGAAGAGGAGGACGCCCAGAGACCAGACGGTGAGCGGGACCGCCTCGTAGGACTGGGACAGAACCCACTCCGGAGGACTGTAGACCCGAGTTCCTGAGGAAGAGGAGGGTTAGGGGAGGAGGAGGAAGAGGAGGGTTAGAGGAGGAGGAGGAAGAGGAGGGTTAGAGGAGGAGGAGGAAGAGGAGGGTTAGGGGAGGAGGAGGAAGAGGAGGGTTAGGGGAGGAGGAGGAAGAGGAGGGTTAGAGGAGGAGGAGGAAGAGGAGGGTTAGAGGAGGAGGAGGAAGAGGAGGGTTAGAGGAAGAGGAGGAAGAGGAGGGTTAGAGGAAGAGGAGGGTTAGAGGAGGAGGAGGAGGAAGAGGAGGGTTAGAGGAGGAGGAGGAAGAGGAGGGTTAGAGGAGGAGGAGGAAGAGGAGGGTTAGAGGAAGAGGAGGAAGAGGAGGGTTAGAGGAAGAGGAGGGTTAGAGGAGGAGGAGGAGGAAGAGGAGGGTTAGAGGAGGAGGAGGAGCCTCGGTACCTTCAAACTCGCCGTAAGGCGTCTCCTTCAGCGGCGCTCCTGAGCCGAAGTCGATGATCTTGACGTTGAGCGTTCTGGTGTCGACCACGATGTTCTCGTCTTTGATGTCTCTGTGCACGACGCCGTGCGCGTGGACGAAGCGCAGCGCCTCCACAATCTGCCGGAAGACCCTGCGAACAGAACGGAGCGGTTAACGGATCGGAACCGGGGCGGCGAGCTGCGGCGGGTCCGGCCGGGTCGCACCTTAGCGCCAGGCGTTCGGGCAGCGCTCCCCGCTCCGTGATGAAGTCGAACAGGTCCTGGCACTGCAGCGGGCGCTCCATCACCAGCAGGAAGCCCCGCCCCTCCACCCGGAACCAGTCCAGCATGCGGACCACGCCGCTGTGACCTCCGACCTCCGACAGGAGCTGCAGCAGAGCGATCTCCATGGGAACCGGCTCCAGCTCACCTGGCTGGGGAGGGCACTGATGAGTCATTTTTCCTCCATGTTTACGTTCTGAGGAACTTTCAGGACGTTCTGAGTCACTGCTGGGGTTTCTCTGCCCTCAGTTCTCGTCTGCAGGTGCGTTCTGGGGTTTTTCTTTAAGTGGTGGGACAGTCCCAGTTAAAGGCACCAGTTTGTCACCGGGGAAATCCTGAGCTGTGACATCACAGGTTTCCATGGGAACCCCACCACACATCTGCAGTACAGCAGCTGTCCAGCAGAGGGCAGAGATGCCTGAAGCACCAGCAGCCTCAGCAAACAACTTCCTGTTTATTATTCACATCAAAAACACAACTCACCAGTCGGGCCCACTGGTGGACTCGCTCACTGGAGATCTGCTTCACGGCAACCTGGATGGACAGAGCAAACCAGTAGAGCTGTAAGTCTGCAGGTGTAGACCTCTCAGGTCACGTGATCTGCAGAGAGGAAGGTGTGCATCCTCACCTGAAGTCCATCTGACAGCCTCCGACCTGAGAAGACCGAGCCGAAGCCCCCGCTGCCCAGCAGAGGCCCGCAGGAGTACAGGCTGCAGAACGGCTGCTTCTCTGAGGAGCAGGTGACCAGGTACAGGTGAGTCAGTGTTCACCCGTGACAAAATGCCCACAGTCTCTTCACTTTTAACTAAACGTCTGACAACATAGTCTCAGACTTCATGGTCTAAAACTAGAAATTAATTTATTATTTCAGCTCGCAGGGATCAGCTGATCCGCAAGACGAGGTTTAATTCTTAAGAAAAAATTAATAAAACTTAATTTTAAAAAAAGGATCTTTATAAATATCTTCCAGCCTCTAACAGCTGACACGCAACCACAGAAACGGCTGTTTATCAGTAAACATTTAAATCGGTTTAAATCTAAAAACGCAGACTTGTTTGCTCCTACCGTTTTTCCCTCGGATCTCTTCTTCCTCCAGATGAAACTCCACAGATGTTTTATCCAACATTTCTGGGATTTTTCGGTCAGTCGAAGCTCGTCAGATCCATCCTGCTGTTGGCGGAACTCCGGTGTAAAACTTTTCTCCTTCTTATTCAGTTAAAAGTTCCCGTTTTCCTTCGTCTTTTAAACCTAATTTCACTCGAAAATTATACTTAAAGTTTCTCTCGGCTGTTTCGGGGCAGTTTTGGGCGCTGAGAGGTAAAATCCGGGACAGGAACCGCTCCGCTTCCCCTCGAACCGCTTCTCTGCGCTGCGCTTGTTTGCATCCTCTTTATAGGCTCACTGCGACCACGCCCACCACGCGCTCCTTCTCCAATGACCGCGAAGACGTGTGTCAATGTTTTGAATCGTTCCACCAACCAGATTTAATCTGCAGGTCATGAACGCAGCGAGAGAAATTCTAAGAATTTTTCAGAGCAACGAGGCGGGGAAAGCGCGCGCAGTGTTGACGGGAAACAGGGTGACGGTTTCCCTTCAACGATGCGCGCGTGCGCTTACACACAAGCTGCAAAACGCGACGGTTTCGCTCTGTCACGCGCGCGCAGTCACGCTTCAGTTTCCGGTAGGTTTGTTGTCGCTGCTCAGCATGGCGCTGTGTTGTGTTCAGGGGCAGGTGGGGGTTCAGAAATCCCTTTAAGTAAAAAGAAATCAACTAAAACCATTAACAATTTATATTAATTTTATATTTACATTTTATTTATTTTTAAACATTAACATCCAATTTTAAAGGAAAAAGCTACTACAACAGTGTAATTTGCTTTTGGGATTAATAAAATATTTTTCATTTATTTCAAATTTGTAAAGTATGCAAAAAATGTTCAAATAAAAATAAATAAAATGTAAATAAATTCATCAAATATTCTATTAGTTCTTAAAAGAACTTCCACATCCCATTTCGGATGTACACTGAATGCAGCATGAGGTCAGGTGTGACGTTCACACCTTTTTTTTATCAGATCTGACACCAACTTCCTGTTCCTGTCACCGTGGCACAGAAATAAAGAGAAGTTTCAGACCTGAAGAGTCAGAACAAAGTGGTTGAGTCTACATGACCTCACTGATCCAGAGTCCTGATCCAGAGTCCTGATCCAGAGTTTTCATTCAGAGTCCTGATCCAGAGTACTGATCCAGAGTTTTCATTCAGAATCCAGATCCAGAGTCCAGATCCAGAGTCCTGACATCTCTGTTGTAATCTTCCAAAGTGGTTTTGATGAACAGTTCTCCATCTTCCTGAAAGACAAAGATTTTCAGCTTTTTTTCATCAATTGTTCAGTCCCGGTACCGGACCAGGTCCAGTCCCGGTACCGGACCTGGTCCAGTCCCGGTACCGGACCAGGTCCACAGCAACTCTGACCTCTGAATCCTTCAGGATAAAAAGGCTCCTAACTCAAGACCAGAGTTGTGTCGTCTCCATAAAAGAGAACTCAGGAATGAACCGGTTTCAACCGGATCTTTAGACTCTTTCTCACAAACACGCATCATTTGTTCCCATTTCTTTAGTTTCATGTGTAAAACCAGCAAGGACCAGACAGTAGCAGCAACAAGGTGATTCACAAAGACCTGAACCAGGACCTGAGAGACCCACCTGGACCTTACTCTGTATCATGTGGAGTCGTAGAAGTGGACTCTGGTTCTGGCTCAGATACCAGATTTCGATTGATGTTGGTTCCAGTGAAGCATCTGAAACTTAGCGAGGTTGGTTCAGGACACTGAGTCACTGCAGGTCTTCGTTCCATCCAAACCTTTTCTTTATGGTTTCAGCTGCTTGTAAATGCAGCATCACGTGATGCCTGGTCAGCTGTTGGACCATCTCGGATCATCTGGTTTGTTTTTATTTAAATCAGTCAGTCACATGACTATGACATCATCAGTCTCGTCTTCTTCCTGCAGGACTATGAAGATTTCTGTCAAACCGGCTTGAACTCACCACTTCATGCTTCTGTCCAACAAACTAAAAGCTTCATCTTCTTCACTTATAATTTTAATTGACAAACATAAAAGCTGTTTCTCTGAATCAACGTTTTAAATGACTTCTCTCTGCACTGAACCAGAAATCTGAGCCATAAGCTTTTATATAGTAAATATCATAAATCTTTATCAGACTTCATATTATTTATATCTCAGATTTTATTAGGTTTAATTTTTATTCTTTTGATTTCAGAACCTTATTCTAATTTTACTTGGACTCTTTATTTTTGTATTTTCTGTCTTCTTTTCTCTCACTGTGTCATTTTAAAGGAGCAGCAGCTTCCCTCCAGATTAATAAAGTTTTTCTAATTCTGGGTTTTTTCTGTTTTTATAAAATAATAAAATCATAATAAACATCCTTTAGTTTCTCTTCACAAACACTTAGGTCAAGTTCTTGTAGTGGGACGTGATGGAGACATGATGGAGACTCGATGGAGACATGATGGAGACTCAGAGACTCGATGGAGACATGATGGAGACATGATGGAGACTCAGATTCGATGGAGACATGATGGAGACTCGATGGAGACATGATGGAGACTCAGAGACTCGATGGAGACATGATGGAGACTCGATGGAGACATGATGAAGACATGATGGAGACTCAGATTCGATGGAGACATGATGGAGACATGATGGAGACTCAGATTCGATGGAGACATAATGGAGACACAATGGAAACGCGATAGAGACATGATGGAGACACGATAGAGACATAATGGAGACACAATGGAAACATGGAGACATGATGGAGACTCAGAGACTTGATGGAGACATGATGGAGACTCAGATTTGATGGAGACATGATGGAGACTCAGATTCGATGGAGACATGATGGAGACATGATGGAGACTCAGATTCGATGGAGACATGATGGAGACTCGATGGAGACATGATGGAGACTCGATGGAGACATGATGGAGACTCGATGGAGACATGATGGAGACTTGATGGAGACATGATGGGAGACTCAGATTCGATGGAGACATGATGGAGACATGCTGGAGAAACGATGGAGACAAGATGGGAGACATAATGGAGACACAATGGAAACGCGATGGAGACATGATGGAGACATGATAGAGACATAATGGAGACACAATGGAAACATTGAGACATGATGGAGACTCAGAGACTCGATGGAGACATGATGGAGACATGATAGAGACAGGATGGAGACAAAATGGAAACATTGAGACATGATGGAGACTCAGAGACTCGATGGAGACATGATGAAGACTCAGAGACTCGATGGAGACATGATGGAGAAATGATGGAGAAATGATGGAGACATGATGGAGACATGATGGAGACTCAGATTCGATGGAGACATGATGGAGACATGATGGAGACTCGATGGAGACATGATGGAGACTCAGATTCGATGGAGACATGATGGAGACATGATGGAGACTCGGAGACTCGATGGAGACATGATGGAGACTCGATGGAGACATGATGGAGAAATGATGGAGACATGATGGAGACTTGATGGAGACATGATGGAGAAATGATGGAGACTCAGATTCGATGGAGACATGATGGAGACTCGATGGAGAAATGATGGATACATGATGGAGAAATGATGGAGACATGATGGAGACATGATGGAGAAATGATGGAGACTCGATGGAGACATGATGGAGAAATGATGGAGACATGATGGAGAAATGATGGAGACATGATGGAGACTTGATGGAGAAATGATGGAGACATGATGGAGACTTGATGGAGACATGATGGAGAAATGATGGAGACTCAGATTCGATGGAGACATGATGGAGAAATGATGGAGACATGATGGAGACACGATGGAGACATGATGGAGAAATGATGGAGACATGATGGAGAAATGATGGAGACATGATGGAGACTCGATGGAGACATGATGGAGAAATGATGGAGACTTGATGGAGACATGATGGAGAAATGATGGAGACATGATGGAGACATGATGGAGACTTGATGGAGACATGATGGAGAAATGATGGAGACTCGATGGAGACATGATGGAGAAATGATGGAGACATGATGGAGAAATGATGGAGACATGATGGAGACTTGATGGAGACATGATGGAGAAATGATGGAGACATGATGGAGACATGATGGAGACTTGATGGAGACATGATGGAGAAATGATGGAGACTCAGATTCGATGGAGACATGATGGAGAAATGATGGAGACATGATGGAGACACGATGGAGACATGATGGAGAAATGATGGAGACATGATGGAGAAATGATGGAGACATGATGGAGACTCGATGGAGACATGATGGAGAAATGATGGAGACATGATGGAGAAATGATGGAGACATGATGGAGACTCGATGGAGACATGATGGAGACATGATGGAGAAATGATGGAGAAATGATGGAGACATGATGGAGACATGATGGAGAAATGATGGAAACACGATAGAGACATAATGGAGACACGATGGAGTGAAAAGACCACTTGGGGGTAAAATTTTCATTAATGCAGAAAAAAAGGAAACAACCTCTTTTTTTAATGAATTTAACTCGTTTCCATGGAAACAAAGACGCTCAGGTTAAAGCTTTCTTTCATCGACCTGTAGGCGAAGGCAAACATCCTGCTGGCGAATACGGTGACCCTCCTCATCCTCACTCTGCTCATCATCCAACCCTGGAAGTGGTTCCCGCTTCGAGTTCGTACGTTTAACCAGAGAAGAA
Source organism: Melanotaenia boesemani (assembly GCF_017639745.1). Classification (NCBI taxonomy): domain Eukaryota; kingdom Metazoa; phylum Chordata; class Actinopteri; order Atheriniformes; family Melanotaeniidae; genus Melanotaenia; species Melanotaenia boesemani. Next base: position 1,433,135 of record NC_055694.1, on the reverse strand, counting down.
GAGAATATTTGCAAGAAATGAAGAAGAGAAGAAACTGAACGGAGGAGAGAGTCAGAAGATAAAATGAAAATCAGAAACTTCTTCAGAAACAATTTCCGCTTTTTATTCCAAGAAAAAAAACTTTTTTCATCCCAAACGAGAAAATAAAACAAACTTATATTATTAATAATAACAACAATAATCAATCATTAGGAGGATAAGTATGACAACTCTCTATTTTCCCTCCTTTTTATTCATCATGTTTTCTCTATGATATCGGCCGTGGTCAATTAAACATGCAGCTAAATAAGTCTGATGATGAAGGTGATGGAGGAGGAGGATGAGGAAGGTGTTACGGGCCGAGAGGCCGAAGGCTTTTATCTGGCAGATGATAATGTGTCAACACAAAATGGCCGCCAGTGTGGAGAAAATGATTTGGCTGTTGACGGCAAAGCTAACAGCAGCAAAAAAACATAATAAGACTTCTTAGTGTGACAGCCTGCTGGCTAACGAGCGCTAACGTTTCCTACACAGCTTCAGTCCTGATTAGCATTCTTCATTGAAACCAATGGCTCTGTTAGCCACAGAGCTAGCAGCCTGATCATGACAACAGAAGGGTCAAACTGCTGGAAGCTGCCAATGAAATGTTTAAATAATGACAACTGATCCCAGATCAGCTTTAAGACCGAGCTGAGAGGTAACCAGGAAGCAGAAGGAAGTGAGACAGGAAGAAGGGAGGAGGAAGGTGACGATGAAAAAAAAAGGTGAATTCTGTTGGATGTTTTATTTTTTCCCTGTTTGAGCTCCGTCGGTGGGCAGAGGTGAGGGGGAGGGGAGGGGTGTCAGCATGTCACTGTGTGTGTTATGTGTGTGTGTGCGTCGCCGGGATCAGCTGCTGTCAGGCGACGGCTCCCTCTCTCGGTGCATGGCGGCGGAGGAGGAGCTCTGGTGTTTGATGCTGTCCAGATACTCCTGCTGGGAGACGGCCAGAACCGAGGCCAGGATCTCATCGTCCTCCCAGTCGGTCAGACCTGAAACACACACAGCAGGTTAACCCGAGCCCACTCTGCCCTGCAGGCTAGCTTTCAGCGCCAACATTTATTCGGATCAGGACTGGTCCACCATGTTTGGGGGAACCAACAGTTTGTCAACAGCAGATCAGCTGTGGTCAATGTTTCTTTCATCTTTGCTTTCATTCTGAATTTCTGACAAATATTTTATGGTTTAAACTTTTCGTGAGTCGTGTCGTCGCCTGCAGCGGCAGCTCCGACGGCTAGTGCACAAAAAGGAAGTTAGCCAACACCACATGACGCGCACTTTAGCTTCTCTTCGTTTCCACTGGACATGTTTCATGTTGGCATAAAGTGGGTTTCACATGGACGAGCAGCTCTGACCACCAACCTCCCCGTGGCGAGGTCGGCTGGGTGTGGGGGGGCGAGTTAAATCCGGTTCTTCTGGTCCTGAGTTTTTCCGGTGGAAGCTGAACTGATGTGTTGGGCTGATCTTTGCTACGAACCCAAACTGGACCAGGCTCGAACAACCACCAACACAGACAGGAAGTAGAAAAACAGGAAGTAAAAACCCTAAAAACAAGCGCTGACATGAACGCATCAGTGAAGCCGTTTTGAAAGCTCGATGAGGATTTGTCTTTATGTGGTGCGTTCAATGGCGGCGCGTTTAACACTGTGCTCATAAAATGAGATAAAAACTGATGCAAAGAAAATGTGTGTGTATTGAAACCCACCCTGTGAAAACCTCAGATACACACAGATCTGCTCGGCTGCTTCCTGTTGACTCAGAATGAGGTTTGACTGTAAACAACACAAATGACTGACAGCAGCAGACCCTGCGAGGACCTGAACTTCTCAGCAGGTCCAACTAATCCTGAGTCTAATGGGAAACTCTGAGTTTTTAGTTCCAGACTATTCCACAGCTCCAGAGTCCAGTCCTTATGCTGCCTGGCAACCTGAAGCCTTTTTCTCCGGTTAGGCTCACTGGTTACTGGTTTTCTTCTGGCTCCACAGCTGTTCGGTCCCTTGAGTTCCTTCACATTTTTCATGTGGGAAAGTTCTAACTTTCACTATTAAACATGGTCCTGAGTTCTACTGCTGTTTTTCTTCCATCTGGTTCCACCAAACGTTGAATCACCATCATTCAGGATGTTTTCCTGACCACGTTTCTTCCTGGAAAACGATGGTTCCCACCATCCTTCCAGTTTTTAATGATGGCTGATGATGACAGTTCTGAACTCAGTTCTAGTAGCTTCTGCTTCTCCTGAGATGTTTTCCCTGCTTGATGCCGAAGATCTGACCCTTCTGAGACAGACTAACATCTTCTCTACGACCATGGATGTGTCTTTCCTCATGGTTTTTTAAGACTTGAGAAGCTGCTCGCTGCATCGGTTGGAGTTAAATAACTAGTTGTAGCTGAAGCATCATCATCCCTCAGGAGATTTCCGAAAGGAGGCTGCTACATGTTTGCTTAGTTCACTCCCAAGCAGTGTATAGGACACAAATTCAGAATAAAGCCAAAAGAATAACTACAAAAAATTCCTAAGAATTTCACATAAGTGCAGCTGCTGCCCACTGGGATGTATGTATACCTCCTGCATATGAACAAATATCTACATAAAACAACACAGGCGTCTGTATTTAAATACTAAATCCTCCCAAATGAATCACTGACGGCCATCATGAACCAACAAAAACTGATCATTAAATCCTCGCTCCTCTGAAACGCTGTTGCTACGACGACAGACATCTCTGTCTGCTGAATCGCTCAGAACCACTGCTCGGCTGAACGTGTACATTCATCATTCTACCGTCTTCTATGTCGTCTTTACGACAAGTTAAAAACACCTCCTGAATTTAAGACACAAGCTGCGAAAAAATCTAAAGAAGTCTGACAAAAGTAATAATAAATAAAAATTCTATGAAATTTAACCAGTGAAAGTCAGACGTTGCTTTTTAACCATGTTTCTACAGAATTATTTAAAAAATAAACTCATGAAACAGGCCTGGACAAAAATGATGGTATTCCTAGAAAAGACTGAAAATAATAATATTACATCTTATTTATTACTTTTGTCAGATTCAAGTTATTTCTGTGACCATTGTTTTTCTTTCATTAACTGAACCAACACTTTTGTCCACGTGTGTAAATGAAGCCAGGACTGAAAGCAGCCTGCGCTCTGAGGCCATGTGGCAGAAAAGTGGGAGGTGGAAGGTAATGCTGGTTCCATCTGATGGAAGCCCAGACGCTAGTTTTTATATCGCCGTTTAAAATTTGAGTCAAGCTTCTATGTGAAAATATGCTCAGGGCTCAGTGAAAACCCTCTTCGTTTCACTGGGACCAAAAATCGCAGTTTTTTTGTGATTTTCGTAAAAACTGGAAAACGTTTGTTCAGCAAGAGTCAAAGCAAACTTCTCCCACTTGAGACGGATGTTTTGATGTAACTTTTGTGGGGGTTGATCTGAAGCTTTGGGACCAGTGTTAGTAGTATAATGACAGAAATGGAATAATATGCAGAATGTACACCAATCGTAAAATATGTTTTAACACCAACAGCACTGAAGCCCGATTTAACCAGATTTAGTATTTCACTTCATCCTGTAATATTTTGAACTTTGTAAACTTTGGTTCTGTGTGGTAAAGGTTTGTAAGTAGCAGCATGGCAGACGTTGCGGCTTCGCTCTCTGAACAAAACGATTTTCTGTTCTTCCTCATGTGAGTCGCAGTGTTTTTGTACGTCTTTGAATCACTGACATCCATCATGACGTCTGCCCATCTTCAAAAGCACATAGTCCTGAGCTTCTGCTTAATGTGGACACGACCACTTATTACAAGTTAAACTCCGCACATGTAGAAGAGCGACAAGACCGCAGTCTGCTCCAGAGGCCCGCTCCATCACGACCCACGGCCCGGACCTCTGCTCCGGAGGCCCGCTCCATCACCGACCCCCGGCCCAGACCTCGCTCTGCTCCAGAGGCCCGCTCCATCACCGACCCACAGCCCAGACCTCGCTCTGCTCCGGAGGCCCGCTCCATCACGACCCACGGCCCAGACCTCTGCTCCGGAGGCCCGCTCCATCACCGACCCCCCGGCCCGGACCTCTGCTCCGGAGGCCCGCTTCATCACCGACCCCCGGCCCAGACCTCGCTCTGCTCCGGAGGCCCGCTCCATCACCGACCCACGGCCCGGACCTCTGCTCCAGAGGCCCGCTCCATCACCGACCCTCGGCCCAGACCTCGCTCTGCTCCAGAGGCCCGCTCCATCACCGACCCACGGCCCGGACCTCTGCTCCGGAGGCCCGCTTCATCACCGACCCCCGGCCCAGACCTCGCTCTGCTCCGGAGGCCCGCTCCATCACGACCCACGGCCCGGACCTCTGCTCCGGAGGCCCGCTTCATCACCAACCCCCCGGCCCAGACCTCGCTCTGCTCCGGAGGCCCGCTCCATCACGACCCACGGCCCGGACCTCTGCTCCGGAGGCCCGCTTCATCACCGACCCCCCGGCCCAGACCTCGCTCTGCTCCGGAGGCCCGCTCCATCACCGCCCCACGGCCCAGACCTCTGCTCCGGAGGCCCGCTTCATCACCAACCCCCCGGCCCAGACCTCGCTCTGCTCCGGAGGCCCGCTCCATCACGACCCACGGCCCGGACCTCTGCTCCGGAGGCCCGCTTCATCACCGACCCCCGGCCCAGACCTCGCTCTGCTCCGGAGGCCCGCTCCATCACCGACCCACGGCCCGGACCTCTGCTCCGGAGGCCTGCTCAATCACCGACCCCCGGCCCGGACCTCGGTCTGCTCCGGAGGCCCGCTTCATCACCGACCCCCGGCCCAGACCTCGCTCTGCTCCGGAGGCCCGCTCCATCACCGACCCACGGCCCGGACCTCGCTCTGCTCCAGAGGCCCGCTCCATCACCGACCCACGGCCCGGACCTCTGCTCCGGAGGCCCGCTTCATCACCGACCCCCGGCCCAGACCTCGCTCTGCTCCGGAGGCCCGCTCCATCACGACCCACGGCCCGGACCTCTGCTCCGGAGGCCCGCTCCATCACCGACCCCCGGCCCAGACCTCGCTCTGCTCCAGAGGCCCGCTCCATCACCGACCCACGGCCCAGACCTCGCTCTGCTCCGGAGGCCCGCTCCATCACGACCCACGGCCCAGACCTCTGCTCCGGAGGCCCGCTCCATCACTGACCCCCCGGCCCGGACCTCTGCTCCGGAGGCCCGCTTCATCACCGACCCCCGGCCCAGACCTCGCTCTGCTCCGGAGGCCCGCTCCATCACCGCCCCACGGCCCAGACCTCTGCTCCGGAGGCCCGCTTCATCACCAACCCCCCGGCCCAGACCTCGCTCTGCTCCGGAGGCCCGCTCCATCACGACCCACGGCCCGGACCTCTGCTCCGGAGGCCCGCTCCATCACCGACCCTCGGCCCAGACCTCGCTCTGCTCCAGAGGCCCGCTCCATCACCGACCCACGGCCCGGACCTCTGCTCCAGAGGCCCGCTCCATCACCGACCCTCGGCCCAGACCTCGCTCTGCTCCGGAGGCCCGCTCCATCACCGACCCACGGCCCGGACCTCTGCTCCGGAGGCCCGCTTCATCACCAACCCCCCGGCCCAGACCTCGCTCTGCTCCGGAGGCCCGCTCCATCACGACCCACGGCCCGGACCTCTGCTCCGGAGGCCCGCTTCATCACCGACCCCCCGGCCCAGACCTCGCTCTGCTCCGGAGGCCCGCTCCATCACCGCCCCACGGCCCAGACCTCTGCTCCGGAGGCCCGCTTCATCACCAACCCCCCGGCCCAGACCTCGCTCTGCTCCGGAGGCCCGCTCCATCACGACCCACGGCCCGGACCTCTGCTCCGGAGGCCCGCTTCATCACCGACCCCCCGGCCCAGACCTCGCTCTGCTCCGGAGGCCCGCTCCATCACCGCCCCACGGCCCAGACCTCTGCTCCGGAGGCCCGCTCCATCACCGACCCCCCGGCCCAGACCTCGCTCTGCTCCGGAGGCCCGCTCCATCACCGCCCCACGGCCCAGACCTCTGCTCCGGAGGCCCGCTTCATCACCAACCCCCCGGCCCAGACCTCGCTCTGCTCCGGAGGCCCGCTCCATCACGACCCACGGCCCGGACCTCTGCTCCGGAGGCCCGCTTCATCACCGACCCCCCGGCCCAGACCTCGCTCTGCTCCGGAGGCCCGCTCCATCACCGCCCCACGGCCCAGACCTCTGCTCCGGAGGCCCGCTCCATCACCGACCCCCGGCCCAGACCTCGCTCTGCTCCAGAGGCCCGCTCCTTTACCGGGATTTCGACGTTCAGAGAAGCATTATGTGGCTGTCTCAGAAACATGTCTCACTCCTGAAGATCTGGACACCGACATAACTCACCGGTTTAGGAGAGCCGGTGAGGCTCGACAGCGACGCTGCCGTCACAGGGAAATCCGAAGGGCGCGGGGTCTGCCTCTACGCCGATCAGCGGTGGTGCAAACATGTCACTGGCAGAGAGCCTGATGAGCTGATGTCTGTCTTTGTGCTGTATTATGTTGTATGCATACATCCCAAAGCCAACACAAAAACTGCTGTAAAACCATACAAGAAGTAACACAGAGCTCCTGTCTCTCTCTCCGGATGCTCCTTGCTTTGTCCTTGGTGATTTTAATCACTGTAATCTGAGACCGATGAGCTTTCATGACTATCAGTACCTGCACCACCGGACTTAATAGAACTATTGACTTGTGCTGCGGCACAGTGAAAGATGCCTTTAAGTCTAAAGCTCTACCCCTTCCCGGCTCCTCTGATCAGAAGATCACACTGCTTATCCCAACCTGCAGGTTACATCTTAAAAGAGGGAAAATAGCTTCTCAACGGTGAAAAGCTGCCTGGGGATGCTGTTAAGGAAGTAAGGGAAGCCCTGAAGTGCACCAAATGGGACGTTTTCAAACACTGATGTGATTTCATCTAATATTTCTTATTTGAAATAAGAGCCATCCCCACTAAACAGGTCAAGGTGTTTCCAAATAACAAACCCTGGTTAAACAAAGCCGTGAAGGATGCACAAAGCAAGGACGGGATAGACGCTAAAAACAGAGTCAGATATGAAACTAAAATGGCGAAACTACAGTACAAAAGTAAAATAGAGGAGAAGTTTCACAGCGATGAACTGAAGGCAGAGTGGGCTGCCACAAAGGCCTGACAGGCCAAGATGAGCAGAATCCTGGTTCCACTCAAACTCAGGACAATTGCTTTGAATGACAACTTCTTACATTGAACATGATTTTACTAAAGATCCCTGCCAACCTGCTGGTAGATCCCTGTTCCTTTAACGTAATGCCAGAAAGAGCCAGACAGGATCCCTGCTAAACCTCTGAGTCTGTGCAGATACCCGTCGCTTTTTCAGCACCGATCCCAAAGCCATGGACAGAGTCTACTACAGTACCCGTGGCTAAGGTTAAGTCACCAAGGGAGCTGAATGAGCTGAGGCCTGTAGCCCTGACTTCAATAAGACCTTAGAGCGATTGGTCAAACGAATTGTGGTGAAGGTACCGGACCAGCTAGACCCAGTGCAGTCTGCATATGTCAGCAGAGGCAGATGATGCTACCAGCTCTGTTACCTGTAGAAACATCTTGAAGGTACAAAAACTCACAGCAGACTTTGATTCTTAGATTTCTCCTCGGCGTATATTTTGACCCAGCCACACGCTTTAGTTAACAAACTGCTGTTGGATCTTAATCTTGGCGCTGGACTGGTGAAACGCGTGATTTTTAACTTGTCGGCTGTCAGGGCTGATGATGTATTCTCCCAGTAACAGGGTCACCACAGGAGTGTGTCCTGATTGTATGTTCTCTATACAAATGACTGTAGGCGCAAATACAGTTCAGCCTGCTTCAGGAAGGAGAGGTCCATTATGGACCAGTGTTGGAAGACCTTGTAGAGTGGTGCGACAACCATTTTCTTAAGCTAAATATCCAAAAAACAAAAGACATGGCCATCGACGTTAGGAGAACCGCTCCCTTCAGAGCTCATACGTAGAAACGTAGAGCGCTATGAATACCTGGAAACAGGGATTGACAAAAACCTGAATTTAGACCTCAACACGTCTGCAATCTACATAAAAGGCTGACAAAGACTTTATTTTTTACGCAGACTAAACACTCAACGTAGATAAGACGCAGATTTTTTTTTACCAATCTTTTATTGGGTCTGTGTTGTTGGCTGGTTTGGAAACCTCACCAGTAAGATGGTTCACAGCAGCTCTGTCAGACTCTTAAAATCGACAAGTATCACCAAAGGCGCAACCAGTTCTGGCTCTGATCACCCATTTGTACAGCACTGAAGACTCCGCCCCCTCCTGGCGAACAGGTGTTGACCCCGGACAGTGTGAGGAGGACACTCAGCAGGATCGATGCTCACAAAGCTTCTGGTCCTGATAACATACCTGGTCGTGTGCTGAGAGACCAGGGAGCTCACACATGTCTTCATGGACATCTTCAACATCTCGCTGAGCCAGGCTGTCGTCCCCACGTGCCTGAAAACCACCGCCGTCATCCTGGAGAACAGCTGTGTCCCAGTTCAGGTTCTGCACACTTCGAAGTGCGAAGTCACGTCGTCATGGTGCCAAGAACTCTCTGAATCCACCCTACAATCCGCCCTTCGTTTGGCCTCAAGCGAAGGCTGCTGGTTCTCCCAGAATTCATTGCGCACAAGACGGTGGCGAATGAGCAGCCGAGCTCAGAAGAGCGCGTTTTTTTTTTATCACACTTTAGTAGAAACATTACAAAACCAAGTAGATTAAAACATGTTTAACATGTTAACCAGTTTAACCAGACCAGAAGCTCCGTCTGCTGCTGCTCTATGACCACACACATTAACCACACCATCATTCATCTATTTGTTATCGTCTTTCATTTACTTACTGATAGTAGCTGTTTGTTTTGCTTACTGGCTCATATGTTTGCATTTTTATTACACCAAGGTTTGAAAGAACTGTAATTTCAATTCATGCTGGCGGATTGACAATAAAGCTGACTTTGACTAAATGTTCACTTTGATTGTTTGTATTTTTGGTTAGAAAAAAAAATACATAAACACAAATGCATGTCTCTTACCAAAAGCAGTGGGCGACATCTCCTGCATGATGGCTCTGTACTCCAAGTGATGACGACTCTGATTACTGGGACCTGAAACCACAGAGAGTCCCCATGAGGTCCAGCAGTACATTTCAGGGCGGGGTGGATCAAGAATGTAGGTGTAACCTGGGGTGCAGGATGGGGGGGTGGGGGGTGGGTCAGGAATGTAGACGCAACCTGGGGTGGCTCAGGTGTGTGGGTGTTACCTGGAGCGCAGGGTGAGGGCGGTTTGCTCAGGATAAGGGCAGCTCCTGCGGGGGAGGGGGGCTTGTTGTGGGTCGACGGAGCATTTGTGAGGTCGGAGTGTGAATGAGAGGGGTCGGAGTCACGATGCCGCGGTGACCGGGCGCTCCAGTCGTCCAGCCCGCTGGAGGCTGCTGCAGTGGCCGAGCTGCAAGTAGCGCTGGCTTTACGAGGCTGAAAGAGAGAACAAGATGTTGTTTATTTGTGGTTTCCTCGGCTGACCTGAACACGACCACAACGATAGACCTGCTTCATCACTAAGAGAAGAGAAATTAAATACAACCCAACGTGAAACTCAGGTCTGATTAAAATATAGATAAAAGCAGAATCTCATGGAAGCATATTTGATCCCTAGTAGAACATAAACAACATGTCTGATGATGGAACTGAGACATTTTACCACTTCATGGAAAATTTGAGGTGATTTTGAAACTGATAAAGTTTGGAGATCATTGCATTCCGTTTAAATCAAACCTGCAAACCCAAAAAGTGTAAAAAGGTGATGAACTAAGCCCTTTAGAGGGCTCAGCAAAATGTTGTGGCTTTACCATTCTGGTGTTCTTAGAGAGGAAAATAAAAAACGGTTGCAGCACTGGTTCAGAAACTGTTTGTGTTCAGATCTGAAGGGCCGAACCACCCTGGGTCCTTCCCCAGGTTCCGTACCTGCCGGGCCTGTTTCTCCTGGTCCTGCAGCCACTGCAGGTAGGACTCCCGGGCCACCTGCTCCTCAATGGCCTCATTCGTGGCCTCCCAGTCCGTCGCCCTCTTCTTATCCTCCAACATCTGCTGCTCGATCCACGACTCCTCAGACGTCTTGATGGCCGACTTCATCAGAGACTGGTCTGCGTACTGGGAGAAAGATAACACACACACATGCTGAGATAACACACACACAGCCGTAAATGTGTTTGTTCTGGTTCTGGTTCTCGTACCCCGGGTTTGAAGGCGGGAAGACCCAATCCGACCCCGATTGTGGCCTTGTTAGGATTCACTACAGAGTTATAGTGGATGTTGCGATGGTAGCTCACTCTGATTGGCTCGTCGTTGTTCTGGTGGATGCCGTGGAACGTATTGATTGGCTCTGCAGGAAGAGGGGGCGGGGTCAGGCTGAAGGAATGTGACTGGCTGACTGCGGATCAGATGGACACACTGACTCACCTGTGCTGTACTGGTACACCTCCACAGGTCTGTTGTACATCTCGGCCATGGCCTGCATCTCAATGTGGTTGCCGTGGCAATTGTTTTTCCTCTTCCTGTTAATGTATGTGGTGAAGTCTTCTGTCACGTAGTTGGAGAAATAATCGGCATTCTTCATCTGGAGACCCAAACAAACTTAATTAACAAACATAGTGAGCTCACAGCTGATTGGCTTAGACGAGAGTCATGTGATCAATGTAAAGAAACTCACCAGGTAATCCATACAGTGTTTCCGCACCACTTCATGCATGTCCTGATCTCCGTACACCTGATCAGCTGAGACACACAAATCCAGTCAGGTGAGTTTACTTCACACTTTTATTTACAATCATTAGTCAATTATCAACCAGCTACCAACCAGCTACCAACCAGCTATCAACCAGCTACCAACCAGCTACCAACCAGTTACCAACCAGCTACCAACCAGCTATCAACCAGTTACCAACCAGCTACCAACCAGCTATCAACCAGTTACCAACCAGCTACCAACCAGCTATCAACCAGCTACCAACCAGCTACCAACCAGCTACCAACCAGCTATCAACCAGTTACCAACCAGCTACCAACCAGCTATCAACCAGCTACCAACCAGCTACCAACCAGCTACCAACCAGCTATCAACCAGTTACCAACCAGCTACCAACCAGCTATCAACCAGCTACCAACCAGCTACCAACCAGTTACCAACCAGCTACCAACCAGCTATCAACCAGCTACCAACCAGTTACCAACCAGCTACCAACCAGCTACCAACCAGTTACCAACCAGCTATCAACCAGCTACCAACCAGCTATCAACCAGCTACCAACCAGTTACCAAGTTACCAACCAGCTATCAACCAGCTACCAACCAGCTATCAACCAGCTATCAACCAGCTATTAACCTTTTATTAACAACAGAAACAACAATGGTTTACACTTAATATTTAAAACTGGAAAAATCTGATGAAATTACACCTTCAGTGTCCAGTTACTGTCCATAAAACGAAGTTTTTCATTCAGGATTAAACATTAAACAAAACACTGGTTGATCAGACTTCATCTCCACCAACAAAATTCTCAATGATTTGAATATTTACAAAGAAACACTGATGAGATGATGGAGGAGAAAAAAAAAGTCTAAATACTGAAAATAAGAATAACAATAAAACTACACAAATATCAAAAGGAATAAAATATAAATAGATACAATTAAATAAAAAAAAAAGAATAAAATATAAAAAGGACATTAAACTAAAATTCAATAAAAAAAATTAAATTGAAAAATAAATTGATAATAAAATACAAATAAAATAAATAAAAATAAAAAACTAAATCGAATTTGATAAAACTTTTAAATTAAGATCAATTGAATTAAAAATAAAAACAATTAATAAATTAAAAACTAAAATAAGTCAACTAAAAATAATAGAAACAATCTACCAGCTGTGACAGAAGTAAAACTTCGGTAAATTTAAAGCTCAACATTAATAAGAACTTAAAGCAGCCAAACAAACAAACAAACAAACTTTTCTTTATTATGCAGATTGTAAATGTTGGGCCGGACCTTTAGACCAGTTCAGAACCAGCAGACTGTAACACTGCTGGAATCTGGACTCTGATCTGGAACCTGCCCACCGAGGGCTGCTGTCCGAGGTTTCCACCAGGCCCAGGTCAGACCTTCAGGTCTAGAAGCTTCCGGTCCGGCCTTTAAATTTAAATTCAGAGCAAACTTCCTCCCTGGTGGTGGCGGTTTGTAAATCAGCCTCACTTCAGCTGCAGTTCCAGCAAGTCACATGACCCGTAACCGCGGTGATTCTCAGAACCCCCGACAGCTTCCTGTTCTCACCAGTGGTTACCACACACCCACACACACACACACACACACTCATAACAAAACTAACACACATGGCTGAGCAGCAGCAGGTGTGTGTGTCAGAAACACACAGGGAATCCACCTAAAACCATCCTGGTCCAGACTCAGACCTGGTCCGGACTCAAACCGGACCCGCCTTGCCCCGCCCACATGGTGGCTATAAAAGGTCAGGTGGACGCCTGTAATACATGTTCATCACATTATTTCCATGGTTGCTCGGGAGGGAAAAAGAGGGAAGAAGAGGAATTTTTCAGGGTGTGAGACAGAGATCCTGATGGACCACGTTGGAAAAGGTAAAAATGTGTAACTGGTGGACACGGCGTGGACGTTACTGGTGTCAGAAAGACAGAATAGTGGCAGCAGGTGGAGACGCTGTCATCACAGGAAGAAGGAAGAAACGCCAGAGGAGTCGGAACGTACGGATGGATATCTCAGTCGGTAGAACATCTGTCTGCCATGCAGGAGACCGAAGTTCGATTCCCACTGAGGTGAACAGTAAAACCTTCCAGTTGGAGTCTTCGGCGAGACGCTGCAGCCCACAGTAGATGGTTCTGGAGAAAAGCTGCTAGATGACAGTCATGATGCCGGTAATGTCATCTTTGGTTTTAATGTCTAAAATAGACATGTACAGATACATCTGAGACTGGTAGCAGTTTATTTAGTGTTAAATAATATTTCTTTCTAGTTCCTGGGTTTTCCAGCTGGGTGAGTGGGGCTCCAGCTGTGATTGGAGAGGGTGAGGCCAGAGACTCCACCCACCACCGCAGCAGCCGTGTCCTCGGAGGAAGTCCTGCAGGTGCTGAGGGAACCATCCCCGCTATTAACCAGGTGGACAAGGAGCTGGAGGACATGGAGACGGTCTTGATGGAAATTGGGACAACAATTACAAAAGGATTGTATAAAAATAAATAAAGGAAATCCACCTCTTGTGTGTTTCATAAGTGTTGCATCACTTCTAGACCTCCAGTCTGTCCCACTCTGCAGGACCTCAGAATAAATGACTGAAGCTTCTTTCCACATCTTCTTTTACTAACTGGTAAAAGATGGCAGCAGACTCTCCACCTCATCATCTCCTTGATTTTATTCCGGACCGGTGGTGTCACCGTTTCCTGTTTTCTAGATTTTGTGCGTCCACCAGGGTCAGAGTTTGCGTGGAGATGGGAACATTCTCCCGCCAGGTTTAGGTTTTTATAAATCCCAGAAGCTGACAATATTTGGCGTACGCCGGTTTTTGTACCTACGCCAGCTTTAGAAATGAGGCCCCGGGTCCAGACTCAGACCAGACCCGGCCTGTCTGGGGGGATGAGTCAGACCTGGTGGGACCAGGGAGGGTTTAAAACCCGTTTCCACCAATGGGGCCTGGATGGGGAGCATTTTTCAGTGTATCATGTGAAAACTGGGAAGGGAACCGTTCTACTTTGTTGGGACCCTTCTGCTGGGGTACCAGTCTAACTGACCTGACCCGAAAGGGTGGAGCCTGACATGCTGCCATCCGTTGATTGGTTAAAACAAAAAGTCACTTTCTGTGCGACCTGGCATAGAATAATAACACAAAATAAAACATCAAACAATAAAATAAACAATAAAAGACAAAAGGGAAAAGATGGAAAGCCTGGCCTGATGATGGCGCTCTCAGGAGGAAAAGCCAATACAAGGGGACGAGTTTTTAAAAGAGATTTAAATTCTTTCAGGGTTCTGGCAGACCAGAAAGATGGAGACCGTTCCAGAGTTTAGGGGCTGCCGAGTCACGAGTCCGCCATCGTTCTTCAGCCCTCAGAGCTCTACAAGCACGGTGCAGAAGCTCAGACCGATGGGGAGGAGCCAGAACATTTAAACATTTAAAAGCAAAATTTTAACAGAAATTGTAAAAGAGAGGCAGCCGGTGAAGGGAGCGCGGAACTGGAGTCATGTTCTCCCACCGCGTGGCCCCCGTTCATCTCCATCCAGGGTTTAACGTCCAGCAAGCATTTCTCTAGCTTCTCTGTGCGTCCAGCTCCAGCAGGTTTTAAAAGCAGGTAAATCTGGATGTCGTCTGCATAACAAAGAAATGAAAAAAAGGACCCCAGACGAGGTAAAGTGAAAATAAAACAGGGCCTAGGATGGAGCCTGGAGGTACCCCGTTTTTAAATGAAGACTCCGAGGAAGAGAAAGGCCCAGGATGTAGAGAAAAACTTGATTCTTAGACAGGACTCGAACCATTAGAGTACTGAGCCGTTAACTCCGACAGACTGCTACAAACGTAGAAATAAAATATCATGATCCACCGAATCGAGAGCAGCCGTTAGATCATGAAGAATGAGAAGAGCTGAAGCTCCACAATGACCAGTTACAAGCCGTTTCAGTGCTGGGACACGACCTAAAGAGGACTTTTTATCTTCATAATGCATTGATTAAGTATGGGATCGGGACTCGTTTCAGCAGATGTGACATTTCTAGTTCCGACTCGTGTTCAGGATCCTGCGTCTGCGTCGGATGCAGCGTAGTTTACACGTGGTTAAGCAAGGAGCAAACAAGAGAAACCACGAGCTGAAGTTCATTCTGTAAATTAAGGCAGATATTTGTGGCGGGAAGAAGAATTGCCATCAAATGCTGGAGCGTTCCTGCCGGTACGTGTTGCATTTGGCTCGGCACTCCCACGATGGCGTGCACCTCAGAGGAAAGTGCTCAGTGTGCGCTACATTCCAGTGCACTCACGCAACAAGACACACCCACAGGCTTTTACAGAATTAATAACAACACACACACACAGAGGAAACCACAGGGAATGCTCTGATTGGTCATGAACTTGGGTCAAAGCAAATGGAGGATTGCTGTTTTATTTTCAGATCAGCCGATTGTTGCTAAGCAGTCGGGTGCATGTGGATCAGCTGATGGGCTGAAACCCATCCATGGTGGATCCAGCGAAGCTCCACCAGGACGGACGATGGAACTCAGGACACATCTCAGCATGTTAACGTGCACGGGGACTCATCTTCAGGTAGTTTTGGTATCAGCAGATCTCAGAGGACTGTGGATCCTGAAGGCATCGTTCAGATCTGATACATTTCCTCCCATCTTACCACGTCTCCACGTATAGATGTAGTTTTGCTCTCAAAACAGCTTATCTGATCCATCATCCGGTTACTACTTCCTGCGTTTTAGGAAATCAGACCCTAAATGTGATGAAAAGCGTCTCAGATGGTTTTGGGGTGTCGCTTCCCTGCAGCTGGACCGCCACACAGAAACTGAAAGACGCACTTGTCCACCTGAAACAGAAAGTGTCTGTCTCGGTGTGAAAACAGTCCTAACACGTCAAGCTTCAGACGGCTGTCTGAGGCTGCGGTGATGAAGGGTGTCAACCATCATCCTCACACACACCCCACTGATTTCTGAGAAACATCATCAGCTCGTGTCAGCATTAGCTTCCACTGACTCAGCGGCGAAACGCAGCTTCATGGCCTCCGGTCTAATAACCGTGTAATTACAGCTCATGAATGACAGAGAGAAGTGCTTCCAGGGTCGGCTCCTCCGGATCCACCTTGATACGTTACAGGATGAAGAGTTTGGTCCAATCAGGTTTCCAGGATGAAACGGAGACGTTTCACCATGTGATGAAAATATGAGCTGATAGTGAATCTGATGCAGCAACACGTCTGGAAAAAGTTGGAACAGGAGCAACAAAAGGCTGGAAAAGTACCTGGTACAAACCAGAAACACCTGGAGGAGCATTTAACAACTAATCAGGTTACCTGGCAACAGGTCAGTAACATGACTGGTATAAAAGGAGCATTTCAGAGAGGCAGAGTCTCTCAGATGGAAAGATGGACAGAGCTTCACCAATCTGAGACAAACTGGATCTAAAACTGGAACAATTTCAGAAAAATGTTCCTCAGACTTTGAAGATCCACCATCTACAGTGTAGAATATCATCAGAAGATTCAGAGAATCAGGAGGGATCTCTGTGTGCGTGGGACAAGGCTGGATGCTGGTGGTGTTCTGCATTAAAAGCAGACATGATTCTCTACTGGAAACCACTGCATGGACTCAGGAAGACTTCCAGAAACCACTGTCTGTGAACACAGTTCACCCTGAAACCCACAAATGCAGGTTAAAGCTCCATCATGCAGAGAAGAAGCCAGATGTGAACAGAATCCAGAACCAGCTTCTTCCATCTTCTCTGGACCAAAGCTCATTTAAAATGGTCTGAGACAAAGTGGAAACCTGGATGAAGATGTGAACTAGTTTGTGGAAAGCATGGACGGCGTGTCCTGCAGACTAAAGAGGAGAGGGAGCATCCAGCTTGTTATCAGTGGACAGGTGAAAAGCTGCATCTCTGATGGGATGGGGCTGCATTAGTGCCTATGGCGTGGGCAGCTTCCACATCTGTGAAGCTCCATCAATGCTGAAAAGTACATGGAGGTTTTAGAGCAACATCTGCTCCCATCCAGACAACGTCTCTTTCAGGGAAGACCTTGCAGATTTCAGCAAGACGATGCTGAACCACATCCTGCATCCATCACAGCAGCATGGCTTCACAGGAGAAGAGTCCGGCTGCTGAACTGGCCTGCCTGCAGTCCAGACCTTTCACCAGTACACAACATCTGGAGCATCATGGAAGCAGGAATCCAGCAACCAAGGTCCAGGACTGTAGAGCAGCTAGAATCCTGCATCCATCACAGATTCACTATCAGCTCATATTCTCCATCACATGCTTAAAAGTCTCGGTTTCATCATCTGTGATGTTGTTTATCTTCTACTGGAGATAAAATATATTCATGAGATTCTGGTTTATTTACATTTTAGACAGAACCCCGAGTTTAATGGATCTCGGGTGAATAATTTGTACTTTAATCCAACACCTTGCTGCATTATCAGCATCAGCTCCTCTAATAAGAACTTTTTAAAGTAAATAAATAGAGTCCATGGGTCAGAAAACAAAATCAGAACACAGAGCTTCACTGTGTGTTCGAGCTGAAACAGTTTATTACATAACAACAGGGAGGCAGGTGTGTGTTTACAGGTAACACACACAGGTCAGGGTGGTGATATAACTGCAGGAACACAAAGGCTGAAACCTGAAACACGGCCTGAACTCGGCTGAATGGACCTCTGTGTGTCGCCAACGAAAACACAAACCCTCAGTTTTCACACTGACCCACATTTCCACATACCTTCCCACCACTCACAGGTACACCAACACCACACCCCCAAGCTAACGCCGGGACAGGTTCTATTTAATCTAGATTTTAATCCCAGTATAAACCAGTCTGTATCAGCTTTTAATCCCAGTATAAACCAGTCTGTATCAGCTTTTAATCCCAGTATAAACCAGTCTGTAGCAGCTTTTAATCCCAGTATAAACCAGTCTGTAGCAGCTTTTAATCCCAGTATAAACCAGTCTGTAGCAGCTTTTAATCCCAGTATAAACCAGTCTGTATCAGCTTTTAATCCCAGTATAAACCAGTCTGTATCAGCTTTTAATCCCAGTATAAACCAGTCTGTAGCAGCTTTTAATCCCAGTATAAACCAGTCTGTAGCAGCTTTTAATCCCAGTATAAACCAGTCTGTAGCAGCTTTTAATCCCAGTATAAACCAGTCTGTAGCAGCTTTTAATCCCAGTATAAACCAGTCTGTAACAGCTTTTAATCCCAGTATAAACCAATGTGTAGCAGCTTTTAATCCCAGTGTAAACCAGTCTGTAACAGCTCTTAATCCCAGTATAAACCAGTCTGTAGCAGCTTTTAATCCCAGTATAAACCAGTCTGTAACAGCTTTTAATCCCAGTATAAACCAGTCTGTAACTGCTTTTAATCCCAGTATAAACCAGTCTGTAGCAGCTTTTAATCCCAGTATAAACCAGTCTGCAGCAGCTTTTAATCCCAGTATAAACCAGTCTGTAGCAGCTTTTAATCCCAGTATAAACCAGTCTGTAGCATCTTTTAATCCCAGTATAAACCAGTCTGTAGCAGCTTTTAATCCCAGTATAAACCAGTCTGTAGCAGCTTTTAATCCCAGTATAAACCAGTCTGTAGCAGCTTTTAATCCCAGTATAAACCAGTCTGTAGCAGCTTTTAATCCCAGTATAAACCAGTCTGTAGCAGATTTTAATCCCAGTATAAACCAGTCTGTAGCAGATTTTAATCCCAGTATAAACCAGTCTGTAGCAGCTTTTAATCCCAGTATAAACCAGTCTGTAGCAGCTTTTAATCCCAGTATAAACCAGTCTGTAACAGCTTTCAATCCCAGTATAAACCAGTCTGTAACAGCTTTTAATCCCAGCATAAACCAGTCTGTAGCAGCTTTTAATCCCAGTATAAACCAGTCTGTAGCAGCTTTTAATCCCAGTATAAACCAGTCTGTAACAGCTTTTAATCCCAGTATAAACCAGTCTGTAGCAGCTTTTAATCCCAGTATAAACCAGTCTGTAACAGCTTTTAATCCCAGTATAAACCAGTCTGTAGCAGCTTTTAATCCCAGTAAAAACCAGTCTGCAGCAGCTTTTAATCCCAGTATAAACCAGTCTGTAGCATCTTTTAATCCCAGTATAAACCAGTCTGTAGCAGCTTTTAATCCCAGTATAAACCAGTCTGTAACAGCTTTTAATCCCAGTATAAACCAGTCTGTAACAGCTTTTAATCCCAGTATAAACCAGTCTGTAACAGCTTTTAATCCCAGTATAAACCGGTCTGTATCAGCTTTTAATCCCAGTATGAACCAGTCTGTAACAGCTTTTAATCCCAGTATAAACCAGTCTGTAAAAGCTTTTAATCCCAGTATAAACCAGTCTGTAACAGCTTTTAATCCCAGTATGAACCAATCTGTAACAGCTTTCAATCCCAGTATAAACCAGTCTGTAGCAGCTTTTAATCCCAGTATAAACCAGTCTGTAACAGCTTTTAATCCCAGTATAAACCAGTCTGTAACTGCTTTTAATCCCAGTATAAACCAGTCTGTAGCAGCTTTTAATCCCAGTATAAACCAGTCTGCAGCAGCTTTTAATCCCAGTATAAACCAGTCTGTAACAGCTTTTAATCCCAGTATAAACCGGTCTGTAAAAGCTTTTAATCCCAGTATAAACCAGTCTGTAGCAGCTTTTAATCCCAGTATAAACCAGTCTGTAGCAGCTTTTAATCCCAGTATAAACCAGTCTGTAACAGCTTTTAATCCCAGTATAAACCAGTCTGTAGCAGCTTTTAATCCCAGTATAAACCAGTCTGTAACAGCTTTTAATTCCAGTATAAACCAGTCTGTAACTGCTTTTAATCCCAGTATAAACCAGTCTGTAGCAGCTTTTAATCCCAGTATAAACCAGTCTGCAGCAGCTTTTAATCCCAGTATAAACCAGTCTGTAACAGCTTTTAATCCCAGTATAAACCGGTCTGTAAAAGCTTTTAATCCCAGTATAAACCAGTCTGTAGCAGCTTTTAATCCCAGTATAAACCAGTCTGTAGCAGCTTTTAATCCCAGTATAAACCAGTCTGTAACAGCTTTTAATCCCAGTATAAACCAGTCTGTAGCAGCTTTTAATCCCAGTATAACCCAGGCTGTAGCAGCTTTTAATCCCAATATAAACCAGTCTGTAGCAGCTTTTAATCCCAGTATAAACCAGTCTGTAGCAGCTTTTAATCCCAGTATAAACCAGTCTGTAACAGCTTTCAATCCCAGTATAAACCAGTCTGTAACAGCTTTTAATCGCATTGTAAACCAGTCTGTACCAGCTTTTAATCCCAGTATAAACCAATGTGTAGCAGCTTTTAATCCCAGTGTAAACCAGTCTGTAACAGCTCTTAATCCCAGTATAAACCAGTCTGTAGCAGCTTGAATCCCAGTATAAACCAGTCTGTAACAGCTTTTAATCCCAGTATAAACCAGTCTGTAACAGCTTTTAATCCCAGTATAAACCAATGTGTAGCAGCTTTTAATCCCAGTGTAAACCAGTCTGTAACACCTCTTAATCCCAGTATAAACCAGTCTGTAGCAGCTTTTAATCCCAGTATAAACCAGTCTGTAACAGCTTTTAATCCCAGTATAAACCAGTCTGTAACTGCTTTTAATCCCAGTATAAACCAGTCTGTAGCAGCTTTTAATCCCAGTATAAACCAGTCTGCAGCAGCTTTTAATCCCGGTATAAACCAGTCTGTAGCGGCTTTTAATCCCAGTATAAACCAGTCTGTAGCATCTTTTAATCCCAGTATAAACCAGTCTGTAGCAGCTTTTAATCCCAGTATAAACCAGTCTGTAGCAGCTTTTAATCCCAGTATAAACCAGTCTGTAGCAGCTTTTAATCCCAGTATAAACCAGTCTGTAGCAGCTTTTAATCCCAGTATAAACCAGTCTGTAGCAGATTTTAATCCCAGTATAAACCAGTCTGTAGCAGCTTTTAATCCCAGTATAAACCAGTCTGTAGCAGCTTTTAATCCCAGTATAAACCAGTCTGTAACAGCTTTTAATCCCAGTATAAACCAGTCTGTAACAGCTTTTAATCCCAGCATAAACCAGTCTGTAGCAGCTTTTAATCCCAGTATAAACCAGTCTGTAGCAGCTTTTAATCCCAGTATAAACCAGTCTGTAACAGCTTTTAATCCCAGTATAAACCAGTCTGTAGCAGCTTTTAATCCCAGTATAAACCAGTCTGTAGCAGCTTTTAATCCCAGTATAAACCAGTCTGTAGCAGCTTTTAATCCCAGTATAAACCAGTCTGCAGCAGCTTTTAATCCCAGTATAAACCAGTCTGTAGCATCTTTTAATCCCAGTATAAACCAGTCTGTAGCAGCTTTTAATCCCAGTATAAACCAGTCTGTAGCAGCTTTTAATCCCAGTATAAACCAGTCTGTAGCAGCTTTTAATCCCAGTATAAACCAGTCTGTAGCAGCTTCGAATCCCAGTATAAACCAGTCTGTAACAGCTTTCAATCCCAGTATAAACCAGTCTGTAGCAGCTTTTAATCCCAGTATAAACCAGTCTGTAGCAGCTTTTAAACCCAGTATAAACCAGTCTGTAGCATCTTTTAATCCCAGTATAAACCAGTCTGTAGCAGCTTTTAATCCCAGTATAAACCAGTCTGTAGCAGCTTTTAATCCCAGTATAAACCAGTCTATAACAGCTTTTAATCCCAGTATAAACCAGTCTGTAACAGCTTTTAATCCCAGTATAAACCAGTCTGTAACAGCTTTTAATCCCAGTATAAACCGGTCTGTATCAGCTTTTAATCCCAGTATGAACCAGTCTGTAACAGCTTTTAATCCCAGTATAAACCAGACTGTAAAAGCTTTTAATCCCAGTATAAACCAGTCTGTAGTTGCTTTTAATCCCTGTTAAAACCAGTCTGTAGCAGCTTTTAATCCCAGTATAAACCAATCTGTAACAGCTTTTAATCCCAGTATAAACCAGTCTGTAGCAGCTTTTAATCCCAGTATAAACCAGTCTGTAACAGCTTTTAATCCCAGTATAAACCAGTCTGTAGCAGCTTTTAATCCCAGTAAAAACCAGTCTGCAGCAGCTTTTAATCCCAGTATAAACCAGTCTGTAGCATCTTTTAATCCCAGTATAAACCAATCTGTAGCAGCTTTTAATCCCAGTATAAACCAGTCTGTGACAGCTTTTAATCCCAGTATAAACCAGTCTGTAACAGCTTTTAATCCCAGTATAAACCGGTCTGTAAAAGCTTTTAATCCCAGTATAAACCAGTCTGTAGCAGCTTTTAATCCCAGTATAAACCAGTCTGTAGCAGCTTTTAATCCCAGTATAAACCAGTCTGTAACAGCTTTTAATCCCAGTATAAACCAGTCTGTAGCAGCTTTTAATCCCAGTATAACCCAGGCTGTAGCAGCTTTTAATCCCAGTATAAACCAGTCTGTAGCAGCTTTTAATCCCAGTATAAACCAGTCTGTAGCAGCTTTTAATCCCAGTATAAACCAGTCTGTAACAGCTTTCAATCCCAGTATAAACCAGTCTGTAACAGCTTTTAATCGCATTGTAAACCAGTCTGTACCAGCTTTTAATCCCAGTATAAACCAATGTGTAGCAGCTTTTAATCCCAGTGTAAACCAGTCTGTAACAGCTCCTAATCCCAGTATAAACCAGTCTGTAGCAGCTTGAATCCCAGTATAAACCAGTCTGTAACAGCTTTTAATCCCAGTATAAACCAGTCTGTAACAGCTTTTAATCCCAGTATAAACCAGTGTGTAGCAGCTTTTAATCCCAGTGTAAACCAGTCTGTAACACCTCTTAATCCCAGTATAAACCAGTCTGTAGCAGCTTTTAATCCCAGTATAAACCAGTCTGTAACAGCTTTTAATCCCAGTATAAACCAGTCTGTAACTGCTTTTAATCCCAGTATAAACCAGTCTGTAGCAGCTTTTAATCCCAGTATAAACCAGTCTGCAGCAGCTTTTAATCCCGGTATAAACCAGTCTGTAGCGGCTTTTAATCCCAGTATAAACCAGTCTGTAGCATCTTTTAATCCCAGTATAAACCAGTCTGTAGCAGCTTTTAATCCCAGTATAAACCAGTCTGTAGCAGCTTTTAATCCCAGTATAAACCAGTCTGTAGCAGCTTTTAATCCCAGTATAAACCAGTCTGTAGCAGCTTTTAATCCCAGTATAAACCAGTCTGTAGCAGATTTTAATCCCAGTATAAACCAGTCTGTAGCAGCTTTTAATCCCAGTATAAACCAGTCTGTAGCAGCTTTTAATCCCAGTATAAACCAGTCTGTAACAGCTTTCAATCCCAGTATAAACCAGTCTGTAACAGCTTTTAATCCCAGCATAAACCAGTCTGTAGCAGCTTTTAATCCCAGTATAAACCAGTCTGTAGCAGCTTTTAATCCCAGTATAAACCAGTCTGTAACAGCTTTTAATCCCAGTATAAACCAGTCTGTAGCAGCTTTTAATCCCAGTATAAACCAGTCTGTAGCAGCTTTTAATCCCAGTATAAACCAGTCTGTAGCAGCTTTTAATCCCAGTATAAACCAGTCTGCAGCAGCTTTTAATCCCAGTATAAACCAGTCTGTAGCATCTTTTAATCCCAGTATAAACCAGTCTGTAGCAGCTTTTAATCCCAGTATAAACCAGTCTGTAGCAGCTTTTAATCCCAGTATAAACCAGTCTGTAGCAGCTTTTAATCCCAGTATAAACCAGTCTGTAGCAGCTTCGAATCCCAGTATAAACCAGTCTGTAACAGCTTTCAATCCCAGTATAAACCAGTCTGTATCAGCTTTTAATCCCAGTATAAACCAGTCTGTAGCAGCTTTTAAACCCAGTATAAACCAGTCTGTAGCATCTTTTAATCCCAGTATAAACCAGTCTGTAGCAGCTTTTAATCCCAGTATAAACCAGTCTGTAGCAGCTTTTAATCCCAGTATAAACCAGTCTGTAACAGCTTTTAATCCCAGTATAAACCAGTCTGTAACAGCTTTTAATCCCAGTATAAACCAGTCTGTAACAGCTTTTAATCCCAGTATAAACCGGTCTGTATCAGCTTTTAATCCCAGTATGAACCAGTCTGTAACAGCTTTTAATCCCAGTATAAACCAGACTGTAAAAGCTTTTAATCCCGGTATAAACCAGTCTGTAGTTGCTTTTAATCCCTGTTAAAACCAGTCTGTAGCAGCTTTTAATCCCAGTATAAACCAGTCTGTAGCAGCTTTTAATCCCAGTATAAACCAGTCTGTAGCAGCTTTTAATCCCAGTATAAACCAGTCTGTAGCAGCTTTTAATCCCAGTATAAACCAGTCTGTAGCAGCTTTTAATCCCAGTATAAACCAGTCTGTAGCAGCTTTTAATCCCAGTATAAACCAGTCTGTATCAGCTTTTAATCCCAGTATAAACCAGTCTGTATCAGCTTTTAATCCCAGTATAAACCAGTCTGTAGCAGCTTTTAATCCCAGTATAAACCAGTCTGTAGCAGCTTTTAATCCCAGTATAAACCAGTCTGTAGCAGCTTTTAACCCCAGTATAAACCAGTCTGTAGCAGCTTTTAATCCCAGTATAAACCAGTCTGTAACAGCTTTTAATCCCAGTATAAACCAGTCTGTAGCAGCTTTTAATCCCAGTATAAACCAGTCTGTAACAGCTTTTAATCGCAGTGTAAACCAGTCTGTACCAGCTTTTAATCCCAGTATAAACCAGACTGTAAAAGCTTTTAATCCCAGTATAAACCAGTCTGTAGTTGCTTTTAATCCCTGTTAAAACCAGTCTGTAGCAGCTTTTAATCCCAGTATAAACCAGTCTGTAGCAGCTTTTAATCCCAGTATAAACCAGTCTGTAGCAGCTTTTAATCCCAGTATAAACCAGTCTGTAGCAGCTTTTAATCCCAGTATAAACCAGTCTGTAGCAGCTTTTAATCCCAGTATAAACCAGTCTGTAGCAGCTTTTAATCCCAGTATAAACCAGTCTGTATCAGCTTTTAATCCCAGTATAAACCAGTCTGTATCAGCTTTTAATCCCAGTATAAACCAGTCTGTAGCAGCTTTTAATCCCAGTATAAACCAGTCTGTAGCAGCTTTTAATCCCAGTATAAACCAGTCTGTAGCAGCTTTTAATCCCAGTATAAACCAGTCTGTAGCAGCTTTTAACCCCAGTATAAACCAGTCTGTAGCAGCTTTTAATCCCAGTATAAACCAGTCTGTAACAGCTTTTAATCCCAGTATAAACCAGTCTGTAGCAGCTTTTAATCCCAGTATAAACCAGTGTGTAGTTGCTTTTAATCCCACTATAAACCAGTGTGTAGCAGCTTTTAATCCCAGTATAAACCAGTCTGTAGCAGCTTTTAATCCCAGTATAAACCAGTCTGTAGCAGCTTTTAATCCCAGTATAAACCAGTCTGTAGTTGCTTTTAATCCCAGTATAAACCAGTCTGTAACAGCTTTTAATCCCAGTATAAACCAGTCTGTAGCAGCTTTTAATCCCAGTATAAACCAGTGTGTAACAGCTTTTAATCCCAGTATAAACCAGTCTGTAGCAGCTTTTAATCCCAGTATAAACCAGTGTGTAGCAGTGTTTAATCCCAGTATAAACCAGTCTGTAGCAGCTTTTAATCCCAGTATAAACAAGTCTGTAGCAGCTTTTAATCCCAGTGTAAACCAATCTGTAACAGCTTTTAATCCCAGTATAAACCAGTCTGTAGCAGCTTTTAATCCCAGTATAAACCAGTCTGTAGCAGCTTTTAATCCCAGTATAAACCAGTCTGTAGCAGCTTTTAATCCCAGTATAAACCAGTGTGTAGTTGTTTTTAATCCCAGTATAAACCAGTCTGTAGCAGCTTTTAATCCCAGTATAAACCACTCTGTAGTTGGTTTTAATCCTTGTTAAAACCAGTGTGTCGCAGCTTTTAATCCCAGTATAAACCAGTCTGTAGCAGCTTTTAATCCCAGTATAAACCAGTGTGTAGTTGCTTTTAATCCCAGTATAAACCAGTCTGTAGCAGCTTTTAATCCCAGTATAAACCAGTCTGTAGCAGCTTTTAATCCCAGTATAAACCAGTCTGTAGCAGCTTTTAATCCCAGTATAAACCAGTCTGTAGCAGCTTTTAATCCCAGTATAAACCAGTCTGTAGCAGCTTTTAATCCCAGTATAAACCAGTCTGTAGCAGCTTTTAATCCCAGTATAAACCAGTCTGTAACAGCTTTCAATCCCAGTATGAACCAGTCTGTAGTTGCTTTTAATCCCAGTATAAACCAGTCTGTAGCAGCTTTTAATCCCAGTATAAACCAGTCTGTAGCAGATTTTAATCCCAGTATAAACCAGTCTGTAGCAGCTTTTAATCCCAGTATAAACCAGTCTGTAGCAGCTTTTAAACCCAGTATAAACCAGTCTGTAGCATCTTTTAATCCCAGTATAAACCAGTCTGTAGCAGCTTTTAATCCCAGTATAAACCAGTCTGTAGCAGCTTTTAATCCCAGTATAAACCAGTCTGTAACATCTTTTAATCCCAGTATAAACCGGTCTGTATCAGCTTTTAATCCCAGTATGAACCAGTCTGTAACAGCTTTTAATCCCAGTATAAACCAGTCTGTAAAAGCTTTTAATCCCAGTATAAACCAGTCTGTAGTTGCTTTTAATCCCTGTTAAAACCAGTCTGTAGTTGCTTTTAATCCCAGTATAGACCAGTCTGTAATAGCTTTTAATCCCAGTATAAACCAGTCTGTAGTTGGTTTTAATCCCTGTTAAAACCAGTGTGTCGCAGCTTTTAATCCCAGTATAAACCAGTCTGTAGCAGCTTTTAATCCCAGTATAAACCAGTGTGTAGTTGCTTTTAATCCCAGTATAAACCAGTCTGTAGCAGCTTTTAATCCCAGTATGAACCAATCTGTAACAGCTTTTAATCCCAATATAAACCAGTCTGTAGCAGCTTTTAATCCCAGTATAAACCAGTCTGTAGCAGCTTTTAATCCCAGTATAAACCGGTCTGTATCAGCTTTTAATCCCAGTATGAACCAGTCTGTAACAGCTTTTAATCCCAGTATAAACCAGTCTGTAAAAGCTTTTAATCCCAGTATAAACCAGTCTGTAGTTGCTTTTAATCCCTGTTAAAACCAGTCTGTAGCAGCTTTTAATCCCAGTATAAACCAGTCTGTAGCAGCTTTTAATCCCAGTATAAACCAGTCTGTAGTTGCTTTTAATCCCAGTATAAACCAGTCTGTAACAGCTTTTAATCCCAGTATAAACCAGTCTGTAGTTGGTTTTAATCCCTGTTAAAACCAGTGTGTCGCAGCTTTTAATCCCAGTATAAACCAGTCTGTAGCAGCTTTTAATCCCAGTATAAACCAGTGTGTAGTTGCTTTTAATCCCACTATAAACCAGTCTGTAGCAGCTTTTAATCCCAGTATAAACCAGTCTGTAGCAGCTTTTAATCCCAGTATAAACCAATCTGTAACAGCTTTTAATCCCAGTATAAACCAGTCTGTAGCAGCTTTTAATCCCAGTATAAACCAGTCTGTAACAGCTTTTAATCCCAGTATAAACCAGTCTGTAACAGCTTTTAATCCCAGTATAAACAGGTCTGTATCAGCTTTTAATCCCAGTATGAACCAGTCTGTAACAGCTTTTAATCCCAGTATAAACCAGTCTGTAACAGCTTTTAATCCCAGTATAAACCAGTCTGTAGCAGCTTTTAATCCCAGTATAAACCAGGCTGTAGCAGCTTTTAATCCCAGTATAAACCAGTCTGTAGCAGCTTTTAATCCCAGTATAAACCAGTCTGTAGCAGCTTTTAATCCCAGTATAAACCAGTCTGTAACAGCTTTCAATCCCAGTATAAACCAGTCTTTAACAGCTTTTAATCCCAGTATAAACCAGTCTGTAGCAGCTTTTAATCCCAGTATAAACCAGTCTGTAGCAGCTTTTAATCCCAGTATAAACCAGTCTGTAGCAGCTTTAATCCCAGTATAAACCAGGCTGTAGCAGCTTTTAATCCCAGTATAAACCAGTCTGTAGCAGCTTTTAATCCCAGTATGAACCAGTCTGTAGCAGCTTTTAATCCCAGTATAAACCAGTCTGTAGTTGCTTTTAATCCCAGTATAAACCAGTCTGTAGCAGCTTTTAATCCCAGTATAAATCAGTCTGTAACAGCTTTCAATCCCAGTATAAACCAGTCTGTAGCAGCTTTTAATCCCAGTATAAATCAGTCTGTAACAGCTTTCAATCCCAGTATAAACCAGTCTGTAGCAGCTTTTAATCCCAGTATAAACCAGTCTGTAACAGCTTTTAATCCCAGTATAAACCAGTCTGTAGTTGCTTTTAATCCCAGTATAAACCAGTCTGTAGCAGCTTTTAATCCCAGTATAAATCAGTCTGTAACAGCTTTCAATCCCAGTATAAACCAGTCTGTAGCAGCTTTTAATCCCAGTATAAATCAGTCTGTAACAGCTTTCAATCCCAGTATAAACCAGTCTGTAACAGCTTTTAATCCCAGTATAAACCAGTCTGTAGCAGCTTTTAATCCCAGTATAAACCAGTCTGTAGCAGCTTTTAATCCCAGTATAAACCAGTCTGTAGCAGCTTTTAATCCTAGTATAAACCAGTCTGTAACAGCTTTTAATCCCAGTATAAACCAGTCTGTAGCAGCTTTTAATCCCAGTATAAACCAGTCTGCAGCAGATTTTAATCCCAGTATAAACCAGTCTGTAGCATCTTTTAATCCCAGTATAAACCAGTCTGTAGCAGCTTTTAATCCCAGTATAAACCAGTCTGTAGCAGCTTTTAATCCCAGTATAAACCAGTCTGTAGCAGCTTTTAATCCCAGTATAAACCAGTCTGTAACAGCTTTCAATCCCAGTATAAACCAGTCTGTAGCAGCTTTTAATCCCAGTATAAACCAGTCTGTAGCATCTTTTAATCCCAGTATAAACCAGTCTGTAGCAGCTTTTAATCCCAGTATAAACCAGTCTGTAGCAGCGTTTAATCCCAGTATAAACCAGTCTGTAACAGCTTTTAATCCCAGTATAAACCAGTCTGTAACAGCTTTTAATCCCAGTATAAACCAGTCTGTAACAGCTTTTAATCCCAGTATAAACCGGTCTGTATCAGCTTTTAATCCCAGTATGAACCAGTCTGTAACAGCTTTTAATCCCAGTATAAACCAGTCTGTAAAAGCTTTTAATCCCAGTATAAACCAGTCTGTAGTTGCTTTTAATCCCTGTTAAAACCAGTCTGTAGCAGCTTTTAATCCCAGTATAAACCAGTCTGTAGCAGCTTTTAATCCCAGTATGAACCAGTCTGTAGTTGCTTTTAATCCCAGTATAAACCAGTCTGTAACAGCTTTTAATCCCAGTATAAACCAGTCTGTAGTTGGTTTTAATCCCTGTTATAACCAGTGTGTCGCAGCTTTTAATCCCAGTATAAACCAGTCTGTAGCAGCTTTTAATCCCAGTATAAACCAGTG
The DNA here is from genome assembly GCF_017639745.1 of Melanotaenia boesemani. NCBI lineage: Eukaryota > Metazoa > Chordata > Actinopteri > Atheriniformes > Melanotaeniidae > Melanotaenia > Melanotaenia boesemani. Next base: position 1,403,869 of record NC_055694.1, on the reverse strand, counting down.
TGTAGTTGCTTTTAATCCCAGTATAAACCAGTCTGTAGCAGCTTTTAATCCCAGTATAAACCAGTCTGTAACAGCTTTTAATCCCAGTATAAACCAGTCGGTAACAGCTTTTAATCCCAGTATAAACCAGTCTGTAACAGCTTTTAATCCCAGTATAAACCAGTCTGTAGCAGCTTTTATTCCCAGTATAAACCAGTCTGTAACAGCTTTTAATCCCAGTATAAACCAGTCTGTAACAGCTTTTAATCCCAGTATAAACCAGTCTGTAGCAGCTTTTAATCCCAGTATAAACCAGTCTGTAGCAGCTTTTAATCCCAGTATAAACCAGTCTGTAGCAGCTTTTAATCCCAGTATAAACCAGTCTGTAGCAGCTTTTAATCCCAGTATAAACCAGTCTGTAACAGCTTTTAATCCCAGTATAAACCAGTCTGTAGCGGCTTTTAATCCCAGTATAAACCAGTCTGTAACAGCTTTTAATCCCAGTATAAACCAGTCTGTAGCAGCTTTTAATCCCAGTATAAACCAGTCTGTAGCAGCTTTTAATCCCAGTATAAACCAGTATGTAACAGCCTTTAATCCCAGTATAAACCAGTCTGTAACAGCTTTTAATCCCAGTATAAACCAGTGTGTAACAGCGTTTAATCCCAGTATAAACCAGTCTGTAGCAGCTTTTAATCCCAGTATAAACCAGTATGTAACAGCCTTTAATCCCAGTATAAACGAGTCTGTAACAGTTTTTAATCCCAGTATGAACCAGTCTGTAGCAGCTTTTAATCCCAGTATAAACCAGTCTGTAACAGATGGAAACTCCTGGATATTCCTGCTCCCACATGTAGTTTTGGGAAGAGTACCAGGTCTTTACGGGGACTGAAAACCGGAATTTGTTGTTGCCCTGGCGACAGCAGAGGACGGAGAGATGGGGAAACATGTGGAAAAAGGGATGTTCGGTGAGAACTGATGATGCTTCTCAGGGGCGAAGGCTGTAGTTGTCAGACAGCAGGACATTACATTGTTTGTCAGTAAAGCATCTGCAGAAACAGCAGTCTCCTGATGTCCTCTGACACCTGAAGGCATCGTGTGAAGCGCCAGGCTGATATGCAGCTCCACGCTGACACCTGCTGCTCATCAGAAGAACTGCAGGAACTCACCTGTGCTACGTTCAAATGTCCACTCGCTCAGGAAACAGCAGGCACCGGAAGGTCGTGAACGCTACGCAGTTCAGTCTTTTGTTTCTCAGATTTAAACCTTCCTGAAGCTTTGGCTCACTTCCTTCATCTTCATAAAGCTTCAACTCTGATTGCAGCAGCACAGTAAAATCATGTCTAAACGTCCTGTCAGGGTGAAGTTTGCTCTTTTCTTTTTGTTCTTTATGTTTTACTGGGCTCTATTCTCCTGTTAATTTAACAGCAGCTGGGCAGGAATGTGGGTCAGAGGTGGGAATGCCCTGCAGAGGGGGGACCAGGTCGGGACTGGAACCTGGGCCGGCTGCACTGAGGGGCTGTCGCATGGTGGACCAGGGGCGATGCGCACCGCCCCTCCTCTGACCTGGTGAATGAAGTCTCTATGTTAAAGTCATGGAGCTCCAGCTGACCTGTGCGGGAGATGCTGGAGGATTCGCGGCACTTTTTACTGGGTTGTTTGTTCTAGACTCGCGTTGAGCAACACAAACAAACAAATGACAGAAACGGAAGCAAAAAAAGAGGATCAGGCATGAAGGACATGAAGACGTGGTCTAAATGCCTTCAGCTTTGCATCATCATCATCATCACCAGCAGGTCGGTGTGGACCTGAAACAGCCGTTTCGTCCTGATGATGGTGAGGATGAGGATGGATCCAGCCTCGGTCGCTGGTGTGAGACTCACCCACGGCCCTGAACAGACACGCTCCGTCCTCCTTCATCTTCTTGATGACGAATCCTTTCTTCTCCCTCAGAGCTTTTTCAAACCAGTGTTCCTGCTGAACCAACACAAAGTCACAAAGCTGGGATCAGTTCTGGTGACGGACGGCCACGTTTCCAGCCTCAGCTGTCAGCTCCTGAGGCTAAAATGATGTAAAATGAATGTATGAATAGATGTAGCAGCATAAAGGCCGACCAGAAGAAGAAAGCAGAATTTATTACTAACAGAACTTTGTAGAAATAACACACAGATCAACAGTGACCAAACCTTTTCTCATCTCATCGTTCTCTCAAGTCTTGGTATTGGCATTGAAACAAACATTTAACAGAAACGAGTTCCATGTTTCCTCCAAAGAGAAGACAGAATATTCGTTTTGGTCTGCCATGTCAGCGTAGTCACTGTTATCTCTGGAGCTCTGAGAGAAACCTCGGTGGGATTCTGGTTTTAAATATGATAAACAAATTTGCTCTGTGGTCAGTTTTCCCATCTATGGTTTGAGCAGGGGAACCGTCCCTTTCAAAGATCCAGAGAGTTCTTCATGCTTTTACTGCAACTCTGTCTTTACGGACTGCTCCGTCGCTGCTCCGTCGCTGCTCCGTCGCTGCTCCGTCGCTGAGCTGAGAACTCGGCGGCTCGCCGTCTGACAGGGAGGAAGCGCCGGGAGCTGCTTCCTGTTCGGTACAGGATGCAGGTCATGGTTTCATTGCTTGTTTTTAGAAGTCTTGATAGCGCAGCAGCAGCTTATTATCAGAGCTTTCAGCTTCTCACAGACCTGTCAGAGCCGAGATCATCGGCTGCTCCTCAGGTCCCAGAAGCAGGTAAAAGCAGAGGTGATGGAGGTCCTTCTGTCTGCTCCCAGACCCAGAACATTCTGCCTTTAACATGAGCTCAGCGCAGAGCGTCACGCTTTTTACATCAAAAACACCGGCCTTTCCTCCAGCTTGAGCATCTGAATGGTTCTTATTAGGGCTGCAACAATTAGTCGACGTTGTCGACAATAAAAATAGTCGACAGCGAATTTAGCCGTCGACTATTGTCTGCAAAAAGAAAAAGAAAAAAAAAAAAAAACTGAGTGAGACATCGTCTTCTTTTTTAATCTCTGCTGAGAGTTGCACATGCACAGTAAAGTCCGCCAGAGGAAAAATATGGTGGCGGACCAGGGAGGAAAACGGCGGTGGAAAACGTTAAAAGTCTGAGATAACTTCACGCTAAACTTACAAAATAAATACATGTGAGGTTTGTGAAGCGGACCTTGTGTACCACGGAAGTACGTCTGCAATGCTCGAACATTTAAAGAGGAGGAACGTCAGATTTAACAACCTCATGTAAGATTTCAAAGCTGAAAGTGAAATAAGATCCATTTATAATAATCATGAGATACAGAATCCGATTGGTCGACTAGTCGTTTTAATAGTCGGTGACTAATCAGAATGTCATTAATTGCAGCCCTAGTTCTCATGCTATGTTAACGTATTTTATGTCATTTTATTCTGTAAATTGTTTTATGAGTTAAACTGGTTTCTTTTATTGTTATAATGGTTTGGGCCTTCTGACCACTCTGTGCAGCACTTTGGTCGGCTGAGGCTGTTGTAAATGTGCTTTATAAATCCACTTTTTCCTCATTTCCAGTTATTCCTGCTACTATTTACCTGCTATCCTCACTAAACCAACTCCAGCTCAGCTGCTTTGTGGCGCCACCGTGCATCAGAAACGTCTTCTTGGCTTTATTCCAGCCATAGAGGAGCATTATTTTTCTTCTTTTCACACACACATAGAACTTTCTGCTCACTGGTTGATCTTTGGCTGCTCCTGATTGGACGTTACCGTCAATCTAAGCTCTCTGATTGGTGGAAAGTCTGACAGGAAGTGGCTTCATCATCATGTCCAGGTCTAAATAGAGGTCTCTTAGCAACATAGTAGTGATGGTGATGTTTTTATGGTGAAATGTGATAAATAATGCTGTTATCATGGATCATTGTGGATTTACCAGATAGAGTCTCTGAATAAAACTACATTTAGTGGCTGGATTGTAAACCTCCTGGACGGGATAGAAATGCTGGAAAACCTCAGTAGATCAGCTAAAGGGTAAAATATCCATCACATTTACCCCACAGAGCTACACACCACCACTCCTGGTGGAGGAGGAGGACCTCAGGGAGATGGAAGTTTATTTGACTCTGACCAATCACAGCGCTCCTCCATGTTACCTGATATATATACGTCCACTGTACTTCCTGTTTCTGATTATGGACAAGCAGACTAAAATCACCCTTTAAATCTGGAGATCTCTCCTCCTTTTAAAGGTCCTCATTTCCATGATAAATAAAGACCTGAAGAACCTCAATCAGCTGGTGTTTTAGCTCCGTATCCGAACCTGGAACCTCAGCTGGCTTTTCCAACACATCCTCATCATCATCCTCATCATCATGTGCTTGTCTGTGTTTTACTGCTTCAGTCATTTCCTGCACTGACACGACGTTCCTCCGAAGTTATCATGAACCATGCACGCTCCCCACGCTGCGCACGTTCCCTACGCTGTCCATACGCTCCCCACGCTGTCCGTACGCTCCCCACGCTGCCCGTACGCTCCCCACGCTGCCCGTACGCTCCCCACGCTGCCCGTACGCTCCCCACGCTGCTCGTACGCTCCCCGCGCTGCCCGTACGCTCCCCGCGCTGCCCGTACGCTCCCCACGCTGCCCGTACGCTCCCCACGCTGCCCGTACGCTCCCCACGCTGCCCGTACGCTCCCCACGCTGCTCGTACACTCCCCACGCTGCCCGTACGCTCCCCACGCTGCTCGTACGCTCCCCACGCTGCCCGTACGCTCCCCACGCTGCTCGTACACTCCCCACGCTCCCCACACGTTCCCTATGCTACCCGCACGCTCCCCACGCTGCACATGCTGTGTGCACGCTCCCCACGCTCGGCTTTCATGCAGCTGAAACTTCTCTGTCCAGACCGACATGATGACTGGGTTTTACTTTTGGATCAAGCAGCTGAAGGGTGCAGCTGGATGAGTCCTGTGGCGCTCTGAGCCTGGACGTCACATGACCCGGTCTGGGCACATGAACCACTCCTCTCTGTGAACCCTCAACCTGAAGCAGCACCTCCACAAAGTGGAATGCAGCCATCTTTAACCTGTTCAGGTAAAATAAAAACATCAAGGCAGAAATGTTTGACTGACATCACTGAATGTCTCCATGACCCAGGCTTCCTTCAGACGTGTGACGTTTCCATCTGATCAACCGGTGCCCGAAGCCGGTCCATCTACAGAGACCACGTCCGGCTAAAACCTCCTCTCTACATGGTGAACATCAACAGAAACACACAGAGACCACTGTGAGGTCCGAAGCAGGCGGGATTTTATCAGGCCGAATCCAAACCACTGACATTATTATTCATATTATATTCCACATATCTCATATTAATCAATAAAGTTTCACTTTGGGGATTAATAGTTTTTATTTCATGATTAAATCTATTTAGTTATTTTTTATGTTGACAGTTTATTTAAAATACATTTACAATATCTCAGGGCTGTCAGAAGCAACGCGTTAACAGCGGAAACTAGTTTATGTAATTAATCAGGTTAATATTTTGGGGCGGCGTGACGAGCGCCACACATCCGTCATGTGGACGAGGAGAGACGGAGAAGATCAGCCACACCTGAACTTTTCCTGTTTTTATTTGAACTCATCCTGCGTCCTGCAGCAACATGGCCGCTCTAGAGGATCTCTGGTCTCTCTGTTTGTGCAGCAGCTGCTTCCTCCTCCTCTCATGTTGCTCCGTGAATCATGGCGGCTGTCGGTGATCAGCTGATCGGCTTTTCTCTCGTTGTGTTTATGGATCAGCTGAGAAGGAGGAAACTAGCTGTTCATGGTTCACACCGTCACATATTTACCCCAAAGTCTTGTTGTTAGCAGGACCTTCTCTAACATGGTAGCTGCTGGTGGTAGACAGGGTTTATACTTCAGCTGTGCAGGGGCGGGTCTAGAAAAGTTCTGATGGGGGGCCAGGAGCCCTGACCAGGAAAAGGGGGGCACATATGAGACCTTTTTTAGGTCTAGATTTGATGAAATATTGAACTGATTATTACAACTAAAGTGGTCATCTAATGTAAAAAAGTGAATAAAAACCATTAAAACAAGCAGCCAATGATGTGTTTTATCAGCAGGTGTTTGCTTTGGGTGAAGCTGCTGTAGGACTTTTATCACTGCTGCACAAACACACTTCAATGATCTAGATCAGGGCTACTCAATTCGGTCCTACGAGGGCCGCAATCCAGCAGGTTTTCCATGTATCCCTGCACCAACACACCTGAGTCAAATTAGGTGGATCTAACAGCCAATCAGGTTCTACACAATGACTCATTAATTTGACTCAGGTGTGTTGGTGCAGGAATACATGGAAAACCTGCTGGATTGCGGCCCTCGTAGGACCGAACTGAGTAGCCCTGATCTAAAACATGGTAGAGATGATTTAGAACAACATATAGACGGTGCTGCATTTACTGACCCTTGGACTTCTTTTCTTTATCCAAGAGAAGGTCAGATAACAGTAAATATTTGTAGCATCTGCTCGTTCTGGTGATACGATGCAGTAAAAACAGGCAGATTTCAGGCATAGACGCGAATCATGATTAATTTGTAAGCAGTGATTATTCTGATTAAAGGTTTTAATCATTTGACAACTGTAATATATTTCCACCTTTACATTTCCTTTTCCTCACATCTGGAAAGCAGCAGGCAGAAATATATGTTCCTGCCTCATTTCCATAAACACACCACTCAGCTTGTCCATTTCTCCCACAATTTCACAATAAAAGATTTTCCCCCTCAAAATAAACACATAAATTAAACTGCTGTTCTTCAAGCTTTTATTTATTTAAAATAAGCTCTTTGTACCTTCTTTAAACTGGTAGATGTTTTTAATTTATTTCTTTATTAAGCTCCTGCATCCTTTCGCGCCTCATACTGAAACACACACTTTTTAAAGCATGTGTGTTTAACTTCCGTCTCAGATTAAACCCGCTTCGGTCTCTGAAAACAGATTATTTTATTTAGAGCTAAATTATTTATTGTTAGTGCTGTTTTAAACTGAACCTAATCTCAACATATTTATGACTAAGACAGTTTACTGAAGTTTAAACTAAAATATTTATCTTTGTTCTCATCTGGGACACCACCAAGACCTAGCCTGACAGGTCCAGGTTCAACCCCATTCCCGTTACCATGGTGATCTGTTCATCACTTGAGTAAATATAAAAGAGCAAACACCTTTGTGACACCAACATATTAATCTTGGTCACTAATGTGCGTATATGTCACCGTCGCTGGGAATTTAAAGCGTCAGACTGTTGAATGTGGACTCTGCCTGGACTTGGTCCAGTTTCTGTTGGAGACGGAGGAACCACAGAGCAGTCCCACCTGTCAGAGCATCATCAGCTACCTGGCTGTTTAAACAAAACAACACAGAGGGGGAGGACATGTTTACAATTTTAGGTTCATGTCAGTCAAACTGCCAGGTACCTAAAGCACCCATACTGTTGCCATGGTTCCCAGAGGAAGCATTATGAAAGCATGTATGAACTGCTTTGATGTGGCAGGTGTTTTTATTTATGGCGATGTGAACGGACAGTCATTTAATCACATTATTCCAGTAAACCTGAAACGTTGCGGGTCTATAAAACCCGAATTGTTTTCCTTTTGTGCTGTTCCTTTAAATACCTGACAAAGCAGCACGCGCTTTGTAAAAGATAAAAGCTTCCAGAAGTCACACATTTGTAGCCACAGTAGCATTAGCATCTCACTCAGCATCGCTGCTAGCATCGGCGTTAGCTTCCTACCTGCTCCACGGTTGCCGGGTCCATGGACTGCAGCCGGGCGGCGTTCTCGTACTCGTCCTCGCTGTTGTTCCCTGCTCCCTCCTCTGTGTCCTGGCTGGAGCCCACACCTCCCGGTCCGGTCACCCCGGGTTGGCCACCCCCGGCCAGAGCAGCCACCACCCCGCCGGTGCAGGTGCCTGCCTGCCGCCGCCTCTTGCTCAGCCCAGGCCCAGAGCAGCAACTTCCCAAGCCTCCGCCGCATCCCACAACCCCGGCCGAGACGACGAGCTCTCCGCGGGACCCAGCGACCATTCCTCCGGTGCTGTCCCGACCGTCGCCCGGTCCTACCGGGGACACGGAGCCGACAGGCGGCGGAGAGGCCTGCTGCGGCCGGGAACTCGCCTCGATGCTCCGCCTGTCGTCCCTGGCGGAGGGCGGAGCGGTCTGGTAGGACCACGGCGGAGGCGAAGCCCTGGGTCGCGCTCCCGTTCGTCCTGCATGGGGATGCGGGTGCTGATGAGGATCGGAGCCGCTTCGACGGTCGCTGTCATCGGCGTGGTCCGAGACACCGACACCAGAACTGGGCTTCTTCTTCGGGAGAATCGTCATGGTGGTGTGTGTGTGTGAAGGGAGCAGGGAGGGGGTCAGAGGGTGACAAGTCCTCCCGTTCTGGATCAAAAGAGTCGGTCTGTTCGCCCTCTGGCCCGGCCGTTCGCTTCAAATCACCGAGATAAGGCTCTTAACGAGGTGAAACAGAAGAAAGAAGCGACGAGTCGGCTTCTTTTCGACGGTTCAGTTGAACAAAAACAAAAAGCGTCTTCCCGTTCTCCAAAACATCAACACAGCCTGACGCGGCGTGGTGACGTCACTTCCTGGTTGCGACGGCAGTTTTACGTCAGGCCGTTAATCAAACCGTCCACATACAAAAAGCTATTTTAATAAAAACGTATGACTTTTATTGATCCAATCATTAACTACATTTATTATTCATATTGATGTAAACGCACATAATCATTATAGTTATTTTCTTAATAAAATTAAATTATATGATAATGAATTATGAAAAGTACTTTATTAATCCCAAAAGGAATGTTGTTGCAGAGGTTTTATTTGATTATTTATTTTTAGGGGGGGGTATTATTTACTAAAAGTACTAAATCATTTTATGCATTGAAATAAATTCCTATTGTAAACAGCTGCTGGCAGACCTGAAGAAGCCTCTGTCTGAACATGCTGTTGTATCCTTAGTGTGTCGTGCAGAGGATGTGAGAAATTGTCCATGTTCAACAGTTTGTGCAGCATCTTCTTTGGACAATCAGCCCCAGGAGCCACAGATCAATCCCTGTTCAACGAGTGGTTTAACAGCTGATAAAATTTCAAGATCAAATTTACATAAACAAATGCTCCGTAGTTGATTCCTTATTTAAAAGCAACATCTCCATCCCAGTTACTTTATCTGGAACAATGAGAAATGGTTTGCAAGTAGGATTGAGTAACTAACCCTCTACTAGGTGATATGTTTGGTATAACTATAACACCCTGATGATGATAATTGGAGCTTTTTCTTTTCCACATGCAGACGAGTTCATTAAAAACCAGAAACCAAGCTGAGAGGTGACAAAGTGTTTATATAAGCATCCTGTCTCACACACACACACACACACACACACTTCCTTTAGTTACAGCTGGTGCTCAGTGTTGAATAAATAATAACAATAGTATTAATAATTCCTCAATTATAAAGAGACAGACTTACACAATACACAGTACAAAATACCCTGCATATTACTATGGAGTCTCTGTGTGCCGGGTCTCTGTTTCTGCCAGCAGGGGGCACTGTCGCCACTTTTACAGCTCATCAGCTGAGTCCACTGGGGTCTTCCTCAGCAGATGAAGAAAAAAATCAACTCAGAAAGAAGAAACTGTAGTAAATTCTCCTTCGTTCAGTCCAGATGTTCAAAACTGGATTATTTCAGTTTTCAGTCCACATGTGGACCAAGTGGATGGATCTGAAGATCTGTTTCCACCACAGGAACCAGGACCGGAGCTGATCCAGTTGTTCAGGGGAGCGGAAGAGCCAGATGTTCAGGGTTAGGTTAAATGCTGTGACACACTCCCAGAAATTTTTTTTTCTTGCTCTCGAGGCCGCGAGAACAAAATGGCGTCATTCTGCTCTCGCGGACGTGAACGGGGCGGTTCTCGACGCATCAGCCAGGCAGAACTTTCTTCTCCAAGGAGTATTTTGTGTGATTTAAAGACACAGACACCGCCACGCGCACAGCTGCCCTCCCACGATCAAGTTTCTCTGTCAGCTGTTCGTTGCCCCGCCCCGCAGTAAGCCCCGCCCCGCAGTAAGCCCCGCCCCATCGCAGACGAAGCTTCTCAGAGGATGAATGATCGGAACAATATAAACTTTTTTCTTGTTCTTGCGGCCTCGAGGTCACAAACAAAGTTCTTGCTTCCCGTGGAGCTTCAGCCCTCAACTAGTCTCTGAACGTCAGCGGTTTTAGACCATAGGGACGAGAACCGAGCTTTTACAGAACGCCGGACCTTTGCCAACTTTTCTTCAATCGACGACCCTTTCTACACGATGCAGCGTCCAGGAAAGTTTTCCAGGAACGCCCAGGACTCAGAGGAACATCTGACTCCATCAAAATATAATAATTATATTAACTGTTAAATCGACCCTTTCAGGAAAAAATAGATATAAAAATTTACAGAATACTTTCCGCTTTTGTTTCGCTCAGATCTTTCAGTCACCTTCAGTCCTAATCACAAAAATATGCATCATTCAAAGGATTTTTAACCCTTAAACGCCAGATACTAACAGCAAGTTACTATTCTTTTCTGAAACAAAACTAAAAATTTACAGTTTTTTATCCACATAACAGAGTTTGGGTGGTTGTGGATCTTATGTAAGGTCAGTCTTAGTTATACTAAAATTAATTGTTTAAAATTAGCAGATTAATTAATAAATTTAAATAAATAAAAATCTATAAAATAAATTAATGATTTACTTTCCTTTCGGGTCATATGGAGACAAAAATCCCCTTAAAAACCACAGTTTTTAATCTCTTGACCATAACAAAATATAATCCTGCATCCTCTAATATCAGAGTTTAATTTTACAGAAAAATAGTCAAACTTTTTACTATTCATCATGACATGGTGCCATTTTCCCGTTACAGACCTCTGCTCGAAACACCTGCCGTCTTTCATATGAAAATCATTCTAAATACACTAATAATTATAATTTATCATTTATAATAATAATTATTATTATTAATAATTAATAATAATAATTCTAATTCCTCTTTCTCTGAAACAGTTTTTACCACAATCAATGCTCAAAGTGACCACTGGAAAAATATTATTCTGTAATTATTTGTAGGAGTTTTTGGGAGGGGACTTTTCTGTCCTCTAATGACCCAAACGTGTGGAAAATGTCTCCGCTGTGGCCTGATGGCCTTTGAAGAAATTTAAACTTTAAAATGGCCAACGGTTGACCAACAAGGGTGAAACCCACCGGCTCTTTCATTAACTGGAAAGCATTCCATCAGTTCGTGGTTCCGCCTGTTCTAACAGAACCGGCTCTTTCTTTTGAACGAAACTTTATTGAGTGACGTACGGTTGACGTAGCGGACATGCTCAGTAAGGACCGTTTCTACCTGACAGTCACACGATGTTTTCATGCTTGCCGATCAGAACAACAATCGGGAAAACCCTGAACAGAATCGGAATGTTTACGTGAAGCATTTTTATTCCAATCAGGATTTAATCTGAATACTTGTGTCCATGGAAACGTGTAAACAAGTGCACATAGCTAGTGGCTTATGGATCACTACATCGGTTCTTCTAATCATTCAAATATTCCACTAATGTCATTTCGTATTATAATGATGAGTTTAATCGGGAGATGAAGGGCATGAGAAGACCTCCTGACCAGAACATGTCAGGAGGTCCCGGTTCTGGACCTTCAGTCTCAGGACCTTTGGTGGACATCTTTGGGCATCAGTATGTCGGCATCTATCTATCTAACATCAGAATGATCAGACTCGAGAACCTGAAACTGAACGTTCAGCATCCGTTTCCATGGTGAGCTAACAGACTCAACGTGGTTTCCTCAGCCATCCACCCTGTTCTGATCCAGTTCAGAATCTCAGTCCAAACAAACAGAACCAAACCCCAGAGATGTTTGTTTGTGGGCGGAGGAAAACCTGGAAAAGTTTAATCTGATTTAAGAGCGAGAACCACAGCACTCATCCCATCGCTTCAGCTCTGATTCGGTTCTGGAAATATAAACCGGAGAATTCCAGCTGATGACAACAGCTGCTCGCAGTCCAGGAAGAACCAAAACCAGAACAAAGATTCCCAGTTCTGAGACTCAGAGCCCTCTGAAGCAGAAACAGAGACACGTCCTCCATCAGCTCATCCAGAGCAGATCTACAGAAAGCTCGATTCAAAAAGCCCCGAAGATCCTTCGGGCTGTTGTTACTGAACATTTTGGTTGACGGACAATTGAGGGAACTTTGGGTCGAGGTTCTGAAAGATGAAACCTGCAAACTGTGGAGTCCAAACTCTAAACCGAAGGAGGATCCACCATCAGCCAGACCACCCCTGAAGTCAATCAAAAACAAGACAACCAATCACATTACACCACACCGGTCACATGACACGGATTCAGCATCCAGCATCAGCAGAATATGAATAAAGATGGAGAAGAAGGGTGGTATCGTCTCCACCCTTCATGCTGCAGCAGGAACAGAATAAAACAACCAAGAACACGAAGAAATATTTGTTCACTTTGAGGAGAAAAATCTGTAAAACGAAACATCCGCCTCCGTTGATGATAAACTCCTGACGTAGTTTCAGACTCCACAGTTTGCAGGTCGTGACAAAGGTGGAGAACAAAGGCATGCAGGAGCACCACCTGCTCACACACCACTGACGCAGAACAGGTGGAGAACATCAGAACAGGTGGAGATCAGACAGGTGGAGAACAGGTGGAGATCAGACAGGTGGACAACAGGTGGAGATCAGACAGGCGGAGAACAGGTGGAGATCAGACAGGTGGAGAACATTAGAACAGGTGGAGATCAGACAGGTGGAGAACATCAGAACAGGTGGAGATCAGACAGGTGGAGAACATCAGAACAGGTGAAGATCAGACAGGTGGACAACAGGTGGAGATCAGACAGGTGGAGAACAGGTGGAGATCAGACAGGTGGACAACAGGTGGAGATCAGACAGGTGGAGAACAGGTGGAGATCAAACAGGTGGAGAACATTAGAACAGGTGGAGATCAGACAGGTGGAGAACATCAGAACAGGTGGAGATCAGACAGGTGGACAACAGGTGGAGATCAGACAGGTGGAGAACATCAGAACAGGTGGAGATCAGACAGGTGGAGAACATCAGAACAGGTGGAGATCAGACAGGTGGACAACAGGTGGAGATCAAACAGGTGGAGAACATTAGAACAGGTGGAGATCAGACAGGTGGAGAACATCAGAACAGGTGGAGATCAGACAGGTGGAGAACAGGTGGAGATCAGACAGGTGGAGAACATTAGAACAGGTGGAGATCAGACAGGTGGAGAACATCAGAACAGGTGGAGATCAGACAGGTGGAGAACATCAGAACAGGTGGAGATCAGACAGGTGGACAACAGGTGGAGATCAGACAGGTGGAGAACAGGTGGAGATCAGACGGGTGTCATTCATGCTGCTGATGAGGACGGCGTGTGGAGACCATGAGGACGTTTCAGGAAGTTAAAGGTCTCGTATTCTGACAGGTTGGATGGAGAAACAGCTGTGAGGCATTCAGGGACAGTCAGGAGGAAAGAGGTTGCTGACTTCCTGATAAAACTGCTCACTGGCATAAAAGCTCTCTCCGTGGTCCTCAGTATACGTCCGCCAGAGCTGCTGGTTTCCAGTTAGAACTTCTTCTACTGAATGAATGAATGAATGAATGAAAAATACTTTATTAATCCCAAAGGGAAATTCAATATTGTAGTAGTAGTAATTTTTAGTAAAACAATCACATTAATTAATTAAGGGCTTTGTTCTTCAGCCTGATAGCTGCTGGAAGGAAGGATCTTCTGTATCTCTCTGTCTTGCATCGGACTTGAACAAGCCTCCCACTGAACACACTCTGTTGTTTCGTCACGGCGTTGTGTAGAGGGTGTGAAGGATCTTCCATTATCTTCGTCAGCTTGTACAGAATCAACTCCAGCGGCTCCAGAGTTACTCCAAGCACAGAACCGGCTTTCTTGATCAGTTTGTTAATTCTTTTCAAGTCTCTGGTTCTGATGCCGCTGCCCCAGCAGATTGCTGCAAAGCTGATTGCACTTTCAACAACAGACCTGTAGAACATTTGCAACATTTTGGTGCAGACGTTAAAAGATCTCAGCTTCCTTAAGAAGTAGAGTCTGCTCTGACCTTTCTTGTAAATGTACTCAGTGTTGCTTTTCCACTCAAGTCTGTTGTCCAGCTGAACTCCAAGGTACTTGTATTCCTCCACCACCTCCACCTCCTCTCCCATGATGGAAACACTTCTATGTGTGTTCTTGTTCCTCCTGAAGTCAACAATCATCTCCTTTGTTTTCTTGGTATTCAAGATGAGATGATTGTCACCGCACCATTTCACAAACTGACCGACCAGTTCTCTGTACTCTGCTTCTTGTCCATCACTGATACACCCAACAACTGCTGAGTCATCAGAGTATTTCTGCAGATGACAGAACTCAGAGTTGTACTGGAAGTCTGAGGTGTACAGCGTGAATAGAAATGGTGAAAGTACAGTCCCTTGTGGTGTTCTACTACTGAAGCAACCAGCAGTGCAGCCTCTAGCGCCCCCTCTGGTGACCCCGCACAGCCCAGTTTATTAACTGCAGACCAGTTCATATAACCAGTCGTGTTTCTTTGTGTAGCTTTTCTGGAGTTTACATCAGATTTGCTTTTTTAATTGCCGAAGCGTACGACATTCATTTAAAAAACCTCAGTTTTTCTGAAATTACAGATATTTCCAGGTTATAGATTATGATCCAGGACGTCCACCATGATCAGTACCTGCGAGACCAGAAGCGGCTTCAGAACTACAGAATCAGATCCTTCATTCAAACAGGTGCTCTGTTTGTTTGTGTTAGGATGACAGGAACAGATGGAGGTTCAGGTGCTGATACAGAAGCAGAAATCAGATGCCCCCACTGTAAAATATTGCTGTCTGAGTTTCTGTGAACAGGTTTATGACCAGAAGATGAGACCTTTAAATTCCTTGGAGAACATTTACAGGGAGTTTTTTTCCACATGCTGCCTGTGCTGAGTGTTCGTGCTGCATTCGTGTTCATCACATGAACTAAGTTACAATAATCTGGTTTAACAGTGCGTTTCCTGTCAGAGAGACAGAGGTGAGGACATCCAGAAAAGTCTCCTGTGGCACTGCTGGAGGAATAGCCGTCCCAGTTAAACCTGCAAACAGAACAATAAAAGGCCCCTGAGCCACAGTTTGTCAAACGTCATTCTCCAGCTGCAACTGCTTTTCATGTTTAAGCCAAAATCTTTTCTCTGATTTCCTCCTCATGTTTCCCCACATCCTTGACATCAAGGAGACGAGGAGGAACCAGGAATTTCCCATCAGCATCTTCACCACATCATCCAACTACGTGGAAGAACACACCTCCAAATAAAGACTGCGCTTTTCAAGAATACTGGGATCATTCAGCAGGAGTCGGAATGCTGAGATCATTCAGCAGGAGTCGGAATGCTGAGATCAGTCAGCAGGAGTCGGAATGCTGAGATCAGTAAGCAGGAGTCGGAATGCTGAGATCAGTCAGCAGGAGTCGGAATGCTGAGATCATTCAGCAGGAGTCGGAATGCTGAGATCAGTAAGCAGGAGTCGGAATGCTGAGATCATTCAGCAGGAGTCGGAATGCTGAGATCAGTCAGCAGGAGTCGGAATGCTGAGATCATTCAGCAGGAGCCGGAATGCTGAGATCAGTCAGCAGGAGTCGGAATGCTGGGATCAGTAAGCAGGAGCCGGAATGCTGAGATCATTCAGCAGGAGTCGGAATGCTGAGATCATTCAGCAGGAGTCGGAATGCTGAGATCATTCAGCAGCAGTCGGAATGCTGGGATCAGTCAGCAGGAGTCGGAATGCTGAGATCAGTCAGCAGGAGTCGGAATGCTGAGATCAGTCAGCAGGAGCCGGAATGCTGAGATCAGTAAGCAGGAGTCGGAATGCTGAGATCAGTAAGCAGGAGTCGGAATGCTGAGATCAGTCAGCAGGAGTCGGAATGCTGAGATCAGTAAGCAGGAGTCGGAATGCTGAGATCATTCAGCAGGAGTCGGAATGCTGAGATCATTCAGCAGGAGTCGGAATGCTGAGATCAGTCAGCAGGAGTCGGAATGCTGAGATCATTCAGCAGGAGCCGGAATGCTGAGATCAGTCAGCAGGAGTCGGAATGCTGGGATCAGTAAGCAGGAGCCGGAATGCTGAGATCATTCAGCAGGAGTCGGAATGCTGAGATCATTCAGCAGGAGTCGGAATGCTGAGATCATTCAGCAGCAGTCGGAATGCTGGGATCAGTCAGCAGGAGTCGGAATGCTGAGATCAGTCAGCAGGAGTCGGAATGCTGGGATCAGTCAGCAGGAGTCGGAATGCTGAGATCAGTCAGCAGGAGTCGGAATGCTGGGATCATTCAGCAGGAGTCGGAATGCTGGGATCATTCAGCAGGAGTCGGAATGCTGAGATCATTCAGCAGGAGTCGGAATGCTGAAAACATGGTCTGGTTGGGCTGCGATGATGATGATGATGAGATCAGTGATTTTATGGCTCAAACAAAAAAAATAATCTGGTCCTCCAGCTGATTGGTTGAGGTTGGTCAGCCCCTCCTCCACCTGTCAGAAGTGTTCATTTTACCCTTACTAGGTCACATGACCCACTTTTCTGGTATCTTTTCATCCGTCCCTTACCTCTGCCATTCTCTTCAGTACCAGTCCAACCATCCCCCCTTCCAGTTACCAAATATATGTCTTGGTGGTGTTGATTTGATTCCCCACAGCCTCTTCCTCCCCTCTCCTTCCTCCCTCCCTGCCCTCCTCCTCCTCCTTGTCGTCCTTATCCTTCTCGGCCTCGCTCTCCCACAGCGTGATGAGCGGCGGGTACAGCTCGTTCAGAGGGATGGACGTGGCGTGTTGCATGTAATTCTTCAGCGAGTGTCCGCAGGACTTGTGTTGCTGCATGCGGCGGCCCATGTACACCACCAGCAGCGCCATGATGGACAGAGCAAACATGGAGCCCATGACGGCCGCCAGCGCCACACTGCTTTGCCGGGACGCCACCAGTTCCACTGAAAAACCTGCCTCCTTAGTGGTGATGTTCAGGCAGGAAGTCTGGACAGGAACAGAAGGTAGGGCAGAGGAGGAGGGGGAGATGAGGGAGGAGGTGGAGCTAGAAGGGGGGGTGGTGGAGGAGGAGACGGACAGGCAGATGTGATACTCCGTGGCAGGAAGGAGGTGGGTCAGATTGTACTCCTGAACATCAGCTGGAACCTGCAGAGAGTAGAGAGCCAATCAGACGGATTGCACTCAGATAGATGTCCATCCATCCATCCATCCATCCATCCACCCACCCATCCATCCATCCATCTGTCCTTCCATTCATCCATCCATCCATCAATCCCTCCATCCATCCATCTATCATCCAACCTCCATCATCCATCCATCCATCCATCCATCTGTCCATTCATTCATCCATCCATCAATCCCTCCATCCATCCATCCATCATCCATCCATCCATCCATCCATCCATCCTTCCATTCATCCATCCATCCATCCATCCATCCATCTGTCCTTCCATTCATCCATCCATCCATCAATCCCTCCATCCATCCATCTATCATCCAACCTCCATCATCCATCCATCCATCCATCCATCTGTCCATTCATTCATCCATCCATCAATCCCTCCATCCATCCATCCATCATCCATCCATCCATCCATCCATCCATCCTTCCATTCATCCATCCATCCATCCATCCATCCATCTGTCCTTCCATTCATCCATCCATCCATCAATCCCTCCATCCATCCATCCATCATCCATCCATCCATCCATCATCCATCCATCCATCCATCCATCCATCCATCCATCCATCCATCATCCATCCATCCATCCATCCACCCACCCATCCATCCATCCATCCATCCATCAATCCCTCCATCCATCCACCCATCCATCCATCATCCATCCATCCATCCATCCATCATCCATCCACCCATCCACCCATCCACCCATCATCCATCCATCCATCCATCATCCATCCATCCATCCATCCATCCATCCATCCATCATCCATCCATCCATCCATCCATCCATCCATCCATCCAGCCATCATCCATCCATCCATCCATCCATCACCCATCCATCCATCCATCCATCCATCCATCCATCCATCATCCATCCATCATTCATCCATCATCTGTCCATCCACCACCTTCCTCCTCTTCTCCATGTGACATAAACGGAGGGATGGAAAGCCTGCTGTCCTGGATTTTTGGGATGTAGGTGTGAGGAGTCAAATTTAGTTTCAGAAAGAGACAATGGAATAAAACAAAGACTCTAACCTGCAGAAACATGCTAAAGCTAGCTGACCAGTAGCTGTTAGTAGCTACAGTAGCTGTAGAGACACTGATACCATGTAGTGGCAAAACTGAGTCTCCTCCAACGTCTAGTTAGATGATTCAGACCACAGATCCATACCATCTAATCAGTTCTCCTTCTCGTACCTATTTCAAGCCTGTCCTCTTACACTATTCAGTAGTCGTGGTTACAAAAGCAAATTAACACGATAACAAGAGGTCATGTGACCTGTATTAGTCATTTCCTGCCTGGCAGGACCCCTGTGAATGTTGATGTGCTCACCTTGGCGGTATAACTGATCTGAGGGTTGTCGATGTGCACGGTGGCGCTGGTCCACCGGGGCAGAGGAGGGGGGGGCGTTGTCCTGGTTCTGACCAACCAACAAAGCTCCTATGCTGGGGTACAACTTCCACTCCAGCACCACCGACTGGGCTTGGACCACCTGCACAGGAAACAGGAAGCAGGAACAATGTAAGTCCACATGATCCAAGTGTTGGGAAGACTCTAATGCCACCAGGTAAAAGTCACAATATGTTCATGCTGTCTCTGGTACAGGCTACAGAGAGTAGCCGAAACACATCAAGGTAAAAGTTTCCTAACTCCTTAAAAAAAGGAACATTTGTGTGATGATAATAAAAGTCTAAAATTGATTTCTTTAGAACATGTTATACATAGAAAGAGACACATGGCTGATAAATCAACAAACGCAATGATGGTCGCAGCTACCTTAGCAAGCACCACCAGAGAGGAGTTCCCCCGCCAAGGCTTCACGTTGCTGGGCTTGCTGCCCCCATCAGAGTCCACATACACAGAGACGCTCTTGGTGTCTGCTCCCTCCATGTTCCAGGCCACGCATGTGTATACACCTGAGGAGACAGACAGGTAAATTTAATACATCAGAAAAGAGGAAGTCCTGTTGGAACAAGGCTAACATGAAACGGCACTCTGACTGACCGGCGTCTGACGGCTCGGCGTGTTCGATCACCAATGCTCCGGGCTCCGACATGCAATGCTTTTTCTTCTTCCTCCTGCTCAGGCCACGCCCCTCCTCTGAAGTGATTGGTGCAGCCACCGCCTCAGTGCTCACCTGAGCAGGAAGCAGAACAGAGATTTCAGTTTTTTATCTCCAGTTTGCATCTTTTCCAGAACGGCTGAAACCAGTGTTTACTGGTCTGGCTTAGAAGAAAACCATTTTCAGTTTAACAATAATCAGCATGTTCAGTCATTTCATGATGAGACTGCCAGGCCAGAGGGACTCTGAGAGGAGGTCCTGGTCTTGTTTTTATCTGCACCACAGCTCATTGTTCACGAACAAAGCGTGTCAACTGTTGAACGGAGGATGAGAAGGGCCAGCAAACCCGAGTCAGCCGCCATGAGGAGGGCAGTGCTGTGGAGGGGCCAGAAACCAGACTGGACTTGCTCAGACTGGTATTATGTGGATTTCCACTGCAACTATATTTTCAAGTATTTTGGAGAGGAAAGATAAACTGGAAATAAAATGGAAATTACTGACGTCATTGGGGTCTAAACCAGGATTTTTCAGTCTAAAATGCATGGATGGTCACCTCCAGCCATCGAGGGCTTCTGTCCTGCGGGTTTTAGATGCTTCCCTGCTTCAACACACCTGATTCAGTTTAATGGCTCATTGTGCAGAAATTGACAACAAGCTGTTGGAGTAGGAAACATACAGAACCTGCAGGACTGCAGCCCTCGAGGTCCGGAAATGGCCATCCTTGCATAATGGATATACAGTAAGTGACACAGGGCGCCATCTACTGGTAAACGCCAACATAACAAGTCAGATTAGGGCTCCATTCACACTCAAGGCAAAAATGACTCAATTCCAACCTTTTTGTCCAGATGTAACCCATATCTGGTCTTTCCATGAGACTCTGAACAGCACAAATCCGGTTCATTAAAATTCAACCCAAGCCGCTTACACATGTGGTACTAAGGCTACACTGACACCAGGATAGTCCGCTAGACTTGGTACAGCTGGGGATTCGGTTCAGTTGGGGGGAGCAATATTCTTCTGGACCGAGTTTGTGTTCACGATACACTACTGAAACGAATCGGACCTTTCTTAAGGAGAAGACCAGGGGATGAGGGGAGGTCTCAGAGAGAAGACGGAATGAAGACGATGCTGGACTAGATCTTGTTAGGTGGTCTCAGTTGTTAGGGGGTCAGTAGAGCCTCTTTAATGCTCAATTTTTTGGGTTGTTCATATAATTTAGATGCAACCACCATCAGACTTCAGTGTGAACAATTTATGGCCCTGAAGTCCCCACATGAGCAGAAAAACATCAGATATGATCCCAAACATACTTAGGACCACAGATGAAAAACTTTATTTGTCCCAGAGGGCGATTTGAAACACAGTCGTAGCAGCAGTACACAAAAACCGCAGGTGCCGACAAAAATGTCCCCAAGACTCCGCCCACCTTATCTCCAGTTGGTGTCACCCAGTAGAACTGGGGGGTGGGGTCAGCATCTGCCCAACACTCCAACGTGATTGGTTGTCCTATGCTCACGTTCATGGTTGGAGGGAAGGCGTGAGGCGAGATGTTAGGCAGGCAGCTGTTGGCCCCGCCCCCTCCCCATCCAGTTGCCACCACTTCCTGCAGCACTTGGCCAATCAGGTGTGACGGGGAGAAGCAGAGGGTGACGGAGGTCTCCAGCAGCTTCAGACGAGACTGGTTGCCTAGGTGAGGCCCCCAGGAGGAGAGACAGTCACAGCGCAGGGGGTTAGAGTACAGGGACACCTCTTCCAGAGCCGGGAGAGAGGAGAGGAGGTCACCGGAGAGGAGGCTGAGCTGGTTGCAATGGAGGAGGAGAGTCCGGAGGGAGGGCAGGGCACTGAGTGGGGAGGACAGGAGTAAATGAAACAACAACACATCTGAATCCATTTTTCATTTAGGCTTCATTAAATCTGACACAGCCACACGCCTCCTTCACCACGAGAGGAGGGAATTCCTTAATCTCTGGGATATTAGATCCTATCTGGGGAGACTCAGACAGGAAGCAGCGGATGAGATGTTTTAAACCGTTTTTTCTTCCTGATGAACATCAAGTCTTCCTCAAACAGAAATATTACACTGCGTTCATTTATAATAATAATCTGAGTTCATAAAAGACCTTAAACAGAAACATGATGGTCACCTGAAGGCCTGCGGGTCCATGTAGGACAGCTGAGGGTTGTTGCAGAGCTCCAGCTTGGCCATTTCTGGAAGGTTCTGGAAGGCTTCCCGCTCCACCATCAGCAGCTCCTCCATGTTGTTCAGACTGAAGACAAACACAGCGTGGCATCGGATCAGTCTGAACCAGCCAGAAGCCAGGAGGCCCTCTCTGTTGGGTCCGAGTCACAGGAAGGAAGACCAGGACCAGGTTTCAAGACTCACCTGAGTTCCTCCAAGTGCTGAAGGTTCTGGAAGTCTCCCTGTTGGATTCGGCTGATCGGGTTCCTGTTCAGGTCCAGGAACTTCAGGTTTGGGAGCATGCTTAGAGCATCCCGAGGAACAGACCTGGAGGAAGGATAACAGTTCATTCAGACCTTCCTGGGTCTCTTCAAATCTACCAATCCCAGCCCTCCCAGTCAGCGGTGGTGTCCCCCAGGGCTCCATCCTCCGGCCCCTCCTGTTCAATATTTACCTTCTTCTGGGCAAGATTTTCTGGAAAACATTATTTCCATTTCCACCGTTACCAAGACGACAAGAACAACAACAACAACAGTAGGACTGTGTCCATCACCAGACTAGAGGTATCAGGGATAATTTATTCACCTCTATTTGTAACTTCCAACCTTTGTGGAGCATAAACTGGAAGTAAACCACACCCCGGCAGTGGCGCACTCACCTGAGTCGGTTGTCGTAGAAAGACAGGCTTTCGAGGTAGTCGAGGCCCCTGAAGGCAGCGGACGGGACCGAGACCAGTCCCATTCCAGCCAGAACCAGGCTGTGGAGGCGGGACAGAGGCAGGAAGTTCTTCTCCTCTAATCCCAGGATGGGGTTCTCCCCGATCATCAGGATCTCCAGGGACGGCAGGGACTCGAACCAGCGACTGTCGATGGCCACTAGACGGTTGGAGTTCAGATGGAGTCTGAAAGATGAAGCGGAGAACAGGAAACTGGTTGAGACTGAACCAGATGATGGAAACGTTTTACCAGACAGGAACAGGAACTCCAGGTGGGTTTCAGGTGGTTCTGAAGGTCTATCGTTCTCCTCCTGACTTCAGACTTACCCCGTTAAAGTCTGGAGCAAAGAAACGCCTGGATATGAGAGAGGTTTTTACAAAACTGAGATTATTGTGTTTGGTAGCAAAGAGAAGCGGGTCAGCATCACCTGGAGACCCTTAAAACCACCAACCAGGATGAAAACCTGCCCCTAGGCTCAGATCTGACATCACAGCTGTCACTAACAGCTTTTACCAGCTCAGAAACATCAAGAGAATTAAACATTTAGTCTCCCAGTAAGACCAGTAGAATCTCCAGGGGCCGGTCGGATTTCAGTTATCGGATTGGATCAAATCTTAAAAATGGGTTGTTCAAAACGGAAATCCAAGTTCTGAAATCCACTTGGATCACGTAATCCAGTCCTGGTTGTTATCCGGATAAAACCCTCAGTTTGGGTTGTTCAGAACTTTTAAGTAGAATCTGGATAACTTTGATCCAAAAACACAGGATTATCCTGATCCCAACAGAGGGCAGGATTACCAGGCGGATTTCAGGAACAGCTGATCAAATAATAAAACTCTTTCTTTGGTGCAGATGCTTGTATTTGTTTTATGCAGTGTTACAGTGATAAAGAGGTTAACATAGGGACAGGCTCCTATAAAGCCTTTCAGTGTAGTAAAATAAAACGGTAAGAAAAAATAAAAAATAAAAACATGACATCATCACATCCCCACGAAATAAACCCCCAAACAAATCCAGTAACAAACACTAATAAAATGTTCCTGGTATTCATTGCTGCATCATCAGTAAAGAATCTGTCAAAAAAAGAAAAATGATGCATCCCTCTACACGTCCCGTCCGTCCCTCATTCTGACAGAAAGCCAGAGGTTGGGCCTCCACACAGGGCTCAGGTGCATCATGAACATGGTCAGAGAGAGGGACAGTCCACCTAGTCGCCATTTGATGCAGGACAATACGTGTTACATGCTCCCACAGGTAGAAGGCATGCAGACGTCTCTTCTACCCGATCATGTGACGGCAGCCATCTACATGCTGGAAATCCGGATTAGGTGATCCTGAAAATCTGGATCAGGGTGATCCAGTCCAGAGTAAAAAAAAAGGTGATCCGCTGTCCCAAAAAACGGGATTCCCAAATCCGGATAGCTTTTATCCGGAATAAATTTTTTGAACAACCGGCTCCAGTAGACTGGATTACTGTACTGGTAGGCAAGGCAAATTTATTTTTATAGCACATTTCATGTACAAGACAATTCAAAGTGCTTTACATAAAACATAAAAACATTACAGCAGGTGCAGAAAGTAATACAAGTGCATTAAAAAATAAAACAAAGATTAAAAGAAATGCAATTAATGAAATTAAACAGAACGAAGATGCTAAAATAAAATAGATAAAATGCAAGAAATGAAGTTCCAGTGTGGGAAAGACAATATTAAAACATGATTCCAGCTTAAAGAACCAGATCCAGATCTGGACTGTAAATAAAAACTAGTCCATGCAGCAGAGAACAGGTGGGTCTTTAACCTGGATCTAAATAAACTGAGTGTTTCAGCTGATCTGAGGCTTTCTGGGAGTTTGTTCCAGACATGTGGAGCATAGAAGCTGAATGCAGCTTCTCCATGTCTGGTTCTGACTCTGGAACTGATAAGAACCTGGATCCAGATGACCTGAGGGTTCTGGTAGGTTCATACTGGGTCAAGAGGTCTCTGATGTATGTTGGTCCTAAACCATTCAGAGCTTCTAGACCAGCAGCAGAACTTTAAAGTCTATCCTCTGACGGACCGGCAGCCAGTGTAAAGACCTCAGAGCTGGACTGATGTGGTCCACTTTCTTGGTCTTAGTGAGGACTGGAGCAGCAGAGTTCTGGATCAGCTGCAGGAGTCTGACTGATGTTTTAGGTAGAACCTGTAAAAATACTGTTACAATAATCAAGCCGACTAAAGATGGAAGCTGGACTAGTTTTTCCAGGTCCTGCTGAGACATCACATCTTTTACCCTTGATATGTTCTTAAGGTGATAGTAGGCTGTCTTTGTGGTTCCCTTCATGTGGTTCTCAAAGTTTAGGTCTGAGTCCATCACTAGACCCAGATTTCTGGCCTGTTTGGTGGGTTTTAGGTCTGAGTCTATCACTACACCCAGATTTCTGGCCTGGTTTTTGGTTTTTAGGTCTGAGTCCATCACTAGACCCAGATTTCTGGTCTGGTTGGTGGTTTTTAGATGTATAGACTGAAGCTATGTGGTGACCTTTAATCGTTTCTCTTTGGCTCCAAAGACCATCACCTCAGTTTAGTTTTTTGTTTAACTGAAGAAAGTTCAAACTCATCCAGCCATTAATCTCCTCAATACATTTACCAAGAGCCTGTACGAGGCCTCGGTCTCCTGGTGACATTGTAATATATACCTGTGTGTCATCTGCGTAGCTATGGTAACTAATGTTGTTCTTTATAACCTGTGCCAGTGGGAGCATGTAGATGTTAAACAAAAGAGGCCCCAGGATGGAACCTTGGTGAACTCCACATGTAATTCTTGTCTGCTCAGATGTAAAGTTACCTACTGACACAAAGTACTTCCTGTTCTCTAAATAAGATTTAAACCAGTGTAGCGCCAGAGAGGCCACCCAGTTCTCCAGTTATTGAGGACTGGTCTTGAACAGGACTTCCCAGTAAGACCAGTAAACATCTGCATCTCATCCACATGCTGCTGCTGGAGTTTTAACAGGACTAAGAGATCTGAACACATCACACCAGTTATAGTTTATACTGGTTTCCGATTAATACTGGTTTCTGGTTTTTACTGGTTTCTGGTCAGACACAGAATAGAATTTAAACCCTGCTGATTGTTCACATCCCAGAATCCATCTGTGATACGTTAAGAGAATATAAATCTAGCAAGACTCCAAGATCCAAGGACTCAGGTCAGCTAGTCCAGTCCAGACTCCAGTCCAGAGTCCAGACCAGAGTCCAGTCCAGAGGCTAGACCAGAGTCCAGTCCAGAGTCCAGACCAGAATCCAGTCCAGAGTCCAGACCAGAGTCCAGTCCAGAATCCAGACCAGACTCCAGTCCAGAGTCCAGTCCAGAGTCCAGACCAGACTCCAGTCCAGAGTCCAGACCAGAGTCCAGTTTAAAAACCTTTCTTTTCTCATGAAATCTGCTCTGTATCTGTTAAATGTTGCTGCTTTTAATAGTTTTAACTATTTTACAGATTTCTTGTCTGAATATAGTTTCTTCTTCTATGGACCTATTTACGTGCTTTTAAAGTTTCTTCCTGTTGTCATGCTTTCATGTTTTATGTAGAGCTCATTGAGTTGTCTCGTACATGTAAATGTGACGTACAGATAAACCCGCCGAAGTTCTGCTCTTAAAGCTTCCAGGGGTTTTATGCTGGTCTGGGTTTTCTTTGGGGTTTTCAGATGGATTTCCTAAATTGGAGAAATTACCGCAGCAGGTTGGTGAGACCATCAAAGGCTTTGGGTCCGATGGAGGAGATGTGGTTGTGGTTAATGTAGAGTTCTTCCAGGCTGGACAGGTTCCTCAGACTGAAGTCCTCCAACTCCTCAATGTGGTTCTCCTCCATGTAGAGAGTCACCAGGTGGCCCAGAGAGGCGAGGCCCATGGAGCTCACCTGGACAGACGGGATTGATTTCACCATAAAGAAATGAAGACATTGCAGACACCAAAACATCTCATCACATCTACAAAGAAACCTCCCCAAACTCTGGACATTCTGATGGACTGCCCTGCTGAGGAAGACACACATTTTGGGTTGTCATGTGACATGTTACCATGTGACCACAGGTGTGTTACCTGTTTAAAGTGGTTCTGTGACAGGTCCAGTTCTGTCAGGTTGGCCAGACTCTGCAGTTCAGAAGTGATGGAGGAGATGTTGTTGCTCTGTAGAAGAAGAACCTGAAACAAACGAAGAAGACGTCAGGTCATCTCACAGGTTTAAACCTGCTTACAGCAGGTGGACCTGGCCTTTCATAAAACAGTCGGTGGATTGTGGTGCCCTCAGCTGTGGCATTAGCATAGAGCCAAGTGTCATCAGCATAGCAATGAAAAGAGAAACCATGGCGGCTGACGACCTGGCTGAGAGGGATGAGGTAGAGGATGGGGCCAGGGACTGACCCCTGGGGAACTCCATAGAGGACTGTGTGGGTTGGAGGTGGAGTGACACAGGGAGATGTATTCTGTCCGATTTGTGAGGTATGACTGAAACCTACTAAGGGCAGAGTTAGTGAGTCCAGTAATGAAACGGAGCCGGTTTATTAGGGGGACATGGTCAGCTGTGTCAAATGCAGCAGGTAGGTCCAGGAGGACGAGATGGGATGGAGAACCGGCATCAGTAGGTCATTTGTGACTCGTACAAGTCCCGTTTCTGTACTGTGCGAAAACCAGACTAGAATTTTTCATAGAGGTTATTGAGTTTTAGGTTATTCTCTAGGTGGGGGGCAACTGCCTTGGCAAGTACTTTGGACATGAAGGGGAGACTGGAGATGGGCCTGTAATTGGAAAGGACTTCTGGGTCAAGGGTGTGCTTTTTTAGAAGTGGTCTAATAATGGCTTGCTTTAGGACAGGGGGGGATGTGGCCACTTTGGAGAGAGTGATTTATAGCAGAGATGATCAGGGGGCTTCAGGCACTGACATGGGTTTTTACCAGGGAGGAAGGGACAGGGTCCAGAGCACAGGTGGAGGGTTTCATCACCTCTACTGGCGAAACCAGAGGGAAGCAGTTTAGGGGTTGGGAGATGTTGGAGGAACCAGAAAGGGCAGAGTGAATGTATGTATCTTACAGGTGAAAAAATCCATGAAGCGGTTGCATTGCTCTGCTGTACTGCCAGTAAGTGGGGGGTTGTGGTTTGAGACATGGGGGGTCAGGGGAGAAAAGGTGTTTGGAATTTCCTGGAGGCTTGTTTATAGATGGTGAGACCAGGTGAAGTCACCTGTGTGTCAGCAGAGATGTTTGGGGGAACTCTCTGCAGGTGGAGCTCGTTGCAGTCCACTGTCCTCGCCTGGTGATACACCGACTGTGGAGTGTACCACGGTCTCGTCTCACACACACACTGCAGAGGACACAGTGCAGCGCCACCTGCAGGACAAACACAGATCAGCTGGTCGTCTTGTTTACCTGAAGAAAACAAGCAACGGCTGTCTACCTTGGCTGGCCACGCACACTCCAGCTCCCACTGAGGAGATAACCAGGGACAGGAGAAGCTCGGAGAGGACTGCACATCCCATACTGGTCCAAGGTTTAGAAGGTGAGGAAGGACGAAGCAAGATGTGTTCCTCTGAGCGGTCTCCAGGAGACGGATCTGGGGACAGAAAGTTGGAGTGAATAAACCATTAAAGATGCAGCAAACGGTTGTCATGGATACATGGGATGCCAAGCATAAACCTTTCACGTAAAAGCTGTCACACTGTCATTAATAGTCTAACTTTCCTTGTATTTTACACACTTTTCTACATGAACCCAACGTGAAGCTGCCGTCACATTTACACATTTCTCACCTGTTGACACGTGTAGTTCACAGTCTGGTTAAATGTAGGAAAATGTGTAAAATAGGAGGAAGATGAGATAAATAATGGAGATGTGATGTGAAATGTTTACACCCCACGTGGTATGGACCCCTCTGAAGCAGACAAACATCCGGAAGAGTCAGGTTAAAAATACCTCCCTGACACACCGAGTTCATGTAACCAGACAGCTGTGATGATGATGATGGTGATGCTGATGTTCTAGGGTCAGACACACACAACAGGGTAGAAAACCGGGACACCTTCCCTCTGCTGCCATGGCAACCATCCAGGAAGTGACACTGCAGGATAAAGGGGGAGGGAGTGACCTCTGAGCATCTCTGTGATTGGCTGGGCTGCTTCCAGTGACCTAAATCCTAAATGCATCAAATGACAGTGAATGCACCACAGTCAGAGCTGATGTTTTCTCCTCTGCTGAACCACATCTGGACTCTGTGAAGGCTGAGCATCATAGGACAGAGTCCAGCAGCTGACGAGGTCTCTGCAGTTACTTTACTGACTGTAAGGTTTCAGTTCTTAGAGCAGCAGAGTTGATGAAGAAACATCCAGGTGTGTTCCAGAAAGGTTATTTTATCCGTGTTGTGCATACGTTGGGTTTTCTGTAAACACTGAACTGAACACAAAACATCTGTAAATAAAGAAGCTGAACTTGTTGGAATCACATGAGGTCCTGTAACAGTCACTGACTACATTTTCACCGGCGCTACACCCACTTCATACTACATTACCCAACATGCATCACACATTCTAGCATAACAAACCAGCAACGCTCCTCAGCGACGTTGGTGCAGTCCTGCTTGGAAATGGCAAGCGGAGGTGAAGGGAGGGAAGCTGCAGGCGCAGCATCACATGCTTCGTCTGCTTAGACTTCCAGGAAAATTACGTTCTGGCTGCAGAACATTCCAAAAATAAAAATCTAACATTTCAATGCAGGTTATGTCTGCGCTTAAAAAGCAAGTTAGAACGTCGGCTGAAGCATCCGCCCACTTCAAGAGGAGATCTGCAAAACCTCGCCATTAAAATAGAAGCCGTTAGGAAAGGACTAGACCCCCTGCCAACGGCCCTGAACCGCCCGGACCACACTGCCTGCAGCCTTCAGGGGCAGGACTTCCCAGCTTCAGGTTGGCTGGTTAGTAACAGATTTCTCTAGTTCAGGTTTTCATTCTCACTTCTAACTTAAAACTGAAATTAAAACTTGCACAACTCTGATGGTTATCAGGTCCTTTCCAGACTATCTGGAGTCCATCCTCCTGCAGAGAGAAAGACCACCAGGAAGACTTCCAGGAGAGGACATCCCAGCAGGTTCAGATCCCAGAGCTACATCTCAGACTCTCCAGGTCTCAGTTAGCACGTTAGAAATTTAGAAAAAGTTGCTAAAAGAAAAAAGAAAAAAGAACAGCACGGCTTCAGTTGGCAAAGCTGCATCTGAACAAACCACCAGACTTCTGGGACCAGGTCCTCTGGACAGACCAGACCAGAGTGGACATGTTTGGACCTTAAACACCTCATACTAGCTGTTATAAAATAAACTATCTGTAAACAAACGTAAAGGTAAAGGTACAGCAAGAAGTCCAGCCAGGTAGATACAGGAAGTAAAACTAACAGAAAGTGAAACCAACAGGAAGTGAAAGTAACAGGAAGTAAAAATAACAGGAAGTAAACCAACAGGAAGTAAAAATAACAGGAAGTGAAAGTAACAGGAAGTGAAATTAACAGGAAGTAAAAATAACAGGAAGTAAACCAACAGGAAGTAAAAATAACAGGAAGTAAAATTAACAGGAAGTAAACAAGATAAAAAGTAACACAGAAAATAACACAGGAAGTGAAGATGACCGTGTGGTGACGGTGTCTCCGCCCACCTTCCTCCCGCAGTTCACTGCAGGTGTTTTCTTCAGGTGAGTCAGAAATAACGGTCGGATTGTTTCTATTTTCTCTTCATGAGCAAGAAAACACGTCGAACCTGAATGCAGCGCTGCATCAATCTGACATCACGAACATCCTTTTAACCCAGCACACACCGAAGGTCTCATCCTCCTCTTCCTCACACTCATCCTTCTCATATCCTGCTTCCTCCTCCTCATCCTCTTCATCCTCTTTCACCTCATCCTCCTCTTCCTCCTCAGCAGATGGAATATTGATGAGGTGACATGAAATATTTAATGAGCAGCGAGCGCCTCATTAACGGTCCTGAGAGAGGAGAACCAGACGAAGGTTAATTTAATTTAGGTCTTTGTGAGGACCTTTGAGCAAGGCAGCAGTAACACGAAGGAAGAAGAACCTGTTTCATCAGGACAGAATTACAAGTCGGCAGTTTCCCTTCAGGTGGATGAATGTTTTCCATTTTCATGAGAAACGATCTTTCCATCAGAATTATGAGCTCGGAAGGAAACGGTTCTATCTGGTCCACAGCAGGAACCTCTACGTTTCCATCATCAAACACATGAAGAAGAGTCGTGCTCAAGAGAAGAAGAACGTGGAGGAATCAGAGGTTGTTGATGCTGTTTCATGAGAAGTTTGAAGAAACATCTGAAAGATGGAGGAACAGACGTATGTGATGAAAGAAAAGACAGAAAAGATGGAGAACTCAGGATGGATGGAGGAATGCTGGTGCAGTTTCTCTCAGAGGAACAAGGTCTTCGTTTGCTCCTCATCAGGTGATTTAATCCGCAGGTGAAGGTTGTTGGTGGACGAACTTCCAGACGGTGGCGATCTCTGACTTCACCACTAGGGGGCAGCAGGAGCCCAGAGAGACGCAAAACAACCAGAATCCACCAAACATGACAAGATCCAGGTGCTCCAGTTCTTCCATGTGTTTGAGGTGTCCTAGGTCTTCAAGGAGTTCCAGGAGTTCCAGGCTACCTGGACTGGCACACTGTGGATCCTGATGAGACTGGAAGGGGTTCTGTCGGAACGGAACATCTCTGACAGGTAAATCCTGACAAGCTGAAGTCAAACTGAGAGGCTACATGAGTCAGTGTTACCGTGGAAACCTCCTGAAGTAAAAATCTTTCTTCATCCTTCATATTTGCTAGGGAGGATGAAGAGGAGGAGGAGGAGGAGATCATGTGATGCAGCTGCTTCATGGATTCGCTCAGGTTCTGATCGGAGATGATGAAGGTTTGATGTGAGGAAGATGAAGTTGGATCAGAACTGAACCTGAATCCAGATGTAAACCAACAGTTGATGCTGCGTTCACTGTCCCTCGAGGAGTTGACGGATGTGCCGTGTTATGAGACTTTTGTTTAGTAAAATAAACATCAATCTTTGAACAACTATGACGTTATTTCTTAAGATCAGTGGTGATTCAACGCAGCATCAAACTACCGAACGTCTCAAACTTCCAGAGAAATAAACCTGCAGACGGCGGAAGGATACACTGCTGCCAGTAAATAGTTCCCATTTCTGTCCTTTCATTCAGTTTCAGAAACACACATACGCACGTGCACACGCTTCCTCTGACGAAGACCAGGTGATCACGTGATGAAATCCACCTTTTCTGCTTCTCAGCAACACCAGAATCTCAGGTTGGCAGAACTCTTCTGTAGTTCCGGTTTCGTCCAGCAGAGGCGCTGCTGTGACTGTCAAACAGCACGCGCTGATCCAACCTGTCGGACCCAGGAGCCGAACCGGAACATGAGTGCGCCTCTCGTGGTTCGGACCGGCCGAACCGAACCGAACCGCCTCCTCACAAACGCCAGAACTGAACTTCCTGCGCCTCGAACACCCAGAGAACAGCGGGCGTCACGTGGCCCGCTCGTTCCTGCGGTCCCTCTTCATCCTCCTCCTCCTCCTCTTACTAAGGCCTCTCTATGTTTCGGAACATCCGCTTCTGATATCCCGGTGCGCGCTCACCTGCTCCTCCGCGCGCAGCCGCAGCTCCTCGCGCTCCGAACTGCTGCGGGGTCCGTAGGCCGCCTTCAGACACGCAGAAACCGGCTCGCAGAGTCACTCACAGTCGGCCTGGTTCTCCGGTTCGGTCCGAGGTTCTGTTGATCCGGATCCACGTCCTCCCGGTTTTATCTGGAGCATCAGCCTCCTGTTCTCTGTCAGGTCCGCAGCAGCTGACTCGGGATCAGCCAATCAGGTCACAGACAGCTGGATGAGGAGAGAGGGGGGAGGGATGACGTAATGCTCCAGATTTCCTCCTCTTCCTCACTTCTTCTTCTTCTCTGTTTAACTTGTGTTTGTTTCAGGAGTTTGAAGAAATTAATTAAAGTTGGAAATTCGGGTTCTGATCCAGAATTCCGGTCTGCTGTCTAAGAACTGATCCGGATCCTGTCCAACATGTGGAGGCTCCTTCAGGACGAGCATCACGTTTGATTCCGTTTTCCAGAAGTTTCTTCACTTGATGGAACGTACACGGTAAATGGTCTGAACTTATATGGCGCTTTTATCCAAAGTGCTTTACATGTACCTCATCTTCACACACACGTTCACACACACGTTCACACACTGATGGCGGAAGCTGCCACGCAAGGCGCCAACTACGACCATCGTGATGTCACGGACATGACGTAGGTCAGGATGACGGTGAGGTGATGAAGGCAGGAAGGAGAAAAAGAGGAGGATGATGTCAGAGGATGAAGTTGGATCAGGAGCAGCGAGTCGGTACCAGAATCTTCCAAACCTGGATCACCGGAACCATCCGATGGTTCTGGATCTGAACACTGGAAAACCATCCTGGATCTGAAATCCAGTC
Source organism: Melanotaenia boesemani (assembly GCF_017639745.1). Classification (NCBI taxonomy): domain Eukaryota; kingdom Metazoa; phylum Chordata; class Actinopteri; order Atheriniformes; family Melanotaeniidae; genus Melanotaenia; species Melanotaenia boesemani. The sequence goes on along the minus strand of NC_055694.1, from coordinate 1,371,083 downwards.
CTATGTGGACTAAAACTGAGCAGTAGTTGTCATCATCAGTGTGTGTGTGTGTTGGGATTCAACTCCCCTTCTGAACCACTTGGCAGGTTTAACATAACCAGGTTAAGTTCTGGTTATCTGCTTTAACCAACCCAAACCCTCCATCAGAACCGGGCCATAAAAACCAGCAAACCTGCACAAAGAAGCTGCCGAGTACTTCTGATACTTCAAAGTGAACGACTGAAAAATGAACCACATCATGATAGGAGGTGATTTTTCTTACAGGCTCTGATACCTGAAGCCGAACTGGGAGCTGGATCCGCAGAGACGGGTCTAACTGAAGGTTCTGCTTCCTGTCAGTCTCCATCACCTCCAGAACTAAAAACCTCTCAAATATCACTAAAACGTTTTTACACTGTCATGAGGCGTTTTTCAGACGTGTTGATAAAAAAAGAAAGTTGCAAAAGTGTAACGAAAACACTTTTTTTGCATTTACACGGCGTGACGTCGGGGGTCATGTGACCAGATCATTCCAAGTAAAGATGGCGCAGTATGAGCAGATGCAGGACACGGAAATCATTTAACAAATACTTTAAGAAAAATATAACCGTCATTCTTGGTATCAAACGGCAGCGAAATGCAGTTTTACAGAGAAGTAAAACCTCCTTCCTCCTCAAAGCGAAGTCACGGGACGAGATTTTACCAGAATAACGGCTAACGTGCTAAACGCTGTTCAGCAGAAACACCCGCAAATCGCAGTACTTTGTCGAAATTTTAGAAATATCACTTTTATTTTTGCAGAACCAGGACCAGGACCAGAGAGGAGAAGAACCACACACACACAACAAACCGTTCAGAACCACTTTAGTTTATTACATTCAGAGTGTGTGTGTGTGTGTGTGTGATCGTAGAAAACATTTACACCATAAAAATACTTTTTTTTTTAATGTTTCCAGTAAACATCATGTTAAACATGATCTCAGTCCCAGAAAAATAAATCAGGCCCCACCCCCTTACATCAATCAATCCCCAGCCTATCACAGCTGAGGGGGGGAGGGGCCACATGGGCACTTTGACAGACCACAAAAACAACATGTCATTGGTCAGGCCTGTCACGTGATTACAGATGTCATGTATGTACATAATCTGAAACAAGATCCAGAACTTCCTGCCTGATTCTGCTGCAAAGCATCATGGGAGCTGCAGAAGCTGGTCTAAGGTCAGACTGACTGCAGGGGGAAGCTTTCCATGCATGATCACCTCAGCAGCTCAGACAGAAAACTGGGACCATCCGATGTTCCTAAAACAGCTGGAACATCTGGATGTGTTAGACCTGGAGGCGGAGCTAAACTTTACCCAAATCCAGGTGACACAAACTGCAGGTTCAACATCCGAAGATTAAAGATCTGAGACGGTTAAAGATGTCACTGCCATTCAAAAGAGTTCTGTGCTCTGAAGACTTCTGATGTCCGAGCAGGAAGTGTGTCAAACAGAACAAGCTAACCGGAAGTGTCTCAAACACAACAGGCTAACAGGAAGTGTGTCAAACAGAACAAGCTAACAGGAAGTGTGTCAAACAGAACAAGCTAACCGGAAGTGTCTCAAACACAACAGGCTAACAGGAAGTGTGTCAAACAGAACAAGCTAACAGGAAGTGTGTCAAACAGAACAAGCTAACAGGAAGTGTGTCAAACACAACAAGCTAACAGGAAGTGTGTCAAACACAACAGGCTAACAGGAAGTGTGTCAAACAGAACAAGCTAACAGGAAGTGTGTCAAACACAACAGGCTAACAGGAAGTGTGTCAAACACAACAAGCTAACAGGAAGTGTGTCAAACACAACAGGCTAACAGGAAGTGTGTCAAACACAACAAGCTAACAGGAAGTGTGTCAAACACAACAGGCTAACAGGAAGTGCGTCAAACACAACAGGCTAACAGGAAGTGCGTCAAACACAACAGGCTAACAGGAAGTGTCTCAAACACAACAAGCTAACCGGAAGTGCGTCAAACACAACAGGCTAACCGGAAGTGCGTCAAACACAACAGGCTAACAGGAAGTGCGTCAAACACAACAGGCTAACAGGAAGTGTGTCAAACAGAACAAGCTAACAGGAAGTGTGTCAAACACAACAGGCTAACAGGAAGTGTGTCAAACACAACAAGCTAACAGGAAGTGTGTCAAACACAACAGGCTAACAGGAAGTGTGTCAAACACAACAAGCTAACAGGAAGTGCGTCAAACACAACAGGCTAACAGGAAGTGCGTCAAACACAACAGGCTAACAGGAAGTGCGTCAAACACAACAGGCTAACAGGAAGTGCGTCAAACACAACAGGCTAACAGGAAGTGTCTCAAACACAACAAGCTAACCGGAAGTGCGTCAAACACAACAGGCTAACCGGAAGTGCGTCAAACACAACAGGCTAACCGGAAGTGCGTCAAACACAACAAGCTAACCGGAAGTGCGTCAAACACAACAGGCTAACAGGAAGTGCGTCACACACAACAAGCTAACAGGAAGTGCGTCAAACACAACAGGCTAACAGGAAGTGTGTCAAACACAACAGGCTAACAGGAAGTGTGTCAAACACAACAGGCTAACCGGAAGTGCGTCAAACACAACAAGCTAACAGGAAGTGCGTCAAACACAACAGGCTAACCGGAAGTGCGTCAAACACAACAAGCTAACAGGAAGTGCGTCAAACACAACAGGCTAACAGGAAGTGCGTCAAACACAACAGGCTAACAGGAAGTGCGTCAAACACAACAGGCTAACAGGAAGTGCGTCAAACACAACAAGCTAACAGGAAGTGCGTCAAACACAACAGGCTAACAGGAAGTGTGTCAAACACAACAGGCTAACAGGAAGTGTCTCAAACACAACAAGCTAACCGGAAGTGTCTCAAACACAACAAGCTAACCGGAAGTGCGTCAAACACAACAAGCTAACCGGAAGTGCGTCAAACACAACAGGCTAACCGGAAGTGCGTCAAACACAACAAGCTAACAGGAAGTGCGTCAAACACAACAGGCTAACAGGAAGTTGGTCAAACACAACAGGCTAACAGGAAGTGCGTCAAACACAACAGGCTAACAGGAAGTGCGTCATACACAACAGGCTAACAGGAAGTGCGTCAAACACAACAAGCTAACCGGAAGTGCGTCAAACACAACAAGCTAACCGGAAGTGTGTCAAACACAAGCTAAGAGGAAGTGTGTCAAACACAACAAGCTAACAGGAAGTGCCTCTAACATGACAAGCTAACAGGAAGTGTGTCAAACACAAGCAAACAGGAAGTGTGAAACACAAGCTAACAGGAAGTGTGAGAGACACAACAAGCAACAGGAAGTGTGTGCAGATACAGAGGAAACAAAGTGAAGATGAAAGCTCCAGTCAGACCACTGGGGGGCGCTCTCCCCCTCAGAGATCCGTATCATAGTTTTTTCACAGTAGCTGAAATAACTGGTCAGTAAAAACAGGACGTCATGTGACCTCGGAGCTACAGCTGACTGACACTGACTCAGGAAAATAGCTTTCTTTCCTGGTTCTGGTCCTCCACCGTCTCCTTGTGCAGCTCAGGATGGAGGATTGAATCAAAGAGAAGATCTGATCCAGCTCATTGGTTTCCTTTAGCTTGGTCATCACTTTTAGGAACAGTTTTTATTAATTAAGTCCTGATTGTTGATCAGAACATGTTAATAAACCTAATAAAAGTTGATCTATTCAGATTCAGAACAAGAGTTACTTTGATCTTTAATGGACAAGAGAAACATGTCTGATTACATACAGGGTTTCACTGGTAATCTGGATCATTTTCCAGGAATAAACTTGGCTGGAGGAGATTCTGATTGGTTGCTGATCAAACATTCATGTAGCGTCGTGGACGGCAGTGATGGAGGAGACCAAGTCCTGCTTTTCTTTGGAAAACAGACATGCTGATGGCGGGAAACTAAACCATGAGTCAGCTGCAGCTCCGACTGATTCCCAAACGGAGGAAATGATCCGTGTTCATGCATGAAAACAGGAAAATTCTCAGTTTTCTCAGAGTGGATGAAGGCTGAAAAAGACACGACGTTTGAGACACAAAGACGGAGATTCAGTCAGAAAAATCCCATCATGCACTGCAGCACATTAAATCTGAATGTTTAAAGGTCCGGTTCACTCAGTTACGGACTGATGTTCACATTTTAGAAAATCTGCTGGCTGAGGGGGTTTACCCAGAATGCAACGCTGTCACTGATCAGACATTCTTCATGTTCTGCTGGTGAGAAATGTTCACGTCAATCTTTAAAAATGGCTTCTTCTTCTTCCTCCTCGTGCTCTGAAAGAACCTTATCAGAGAATCTTTATAAAGACGTTTTAAGGCTTTGTTGTCTTCAAATTCGCCAGTAAGACGTAGAAAAATAAAGTCATGCCGAACGGGGAGAAAACAGTCCAACACCAAGGCTTGCGCTGCGTTTACAGGCTGGGAAATCTCAGCATCAGGAACTGATCGGAGGCAAACACCAGGGAACCCACAATAAAGGTTCTGCTTCGATTGGATAAACCTGGAGGCTCCGTCACCGACCTGGAACAGGAAAAACTGCACAATGCAGATAGTTAGAGTCAGCTGCCGAGTTACCAAGTCATCCACAGAGTTACGAAGTCAGCTGCCGAGTTATCGAGTCATCTACGAGTTACGGAGACAGCTACCGAGTTACCCACAGAGTTAGTTGCTGAGTTACCAATCATCTACAAGTTACGGAGTCTGCTGCCGACTTACCGAGTCATCCACGGAGTTACTGAGTCATCCACCGAGTTACAGAGTCAGCTGCCAAGTTACCGCGTCATCCACAGAGTTACGGAGTCAGTTGCTGAATTACTGAGTCATCCAAGAGTTATAAAGTCAGTTGCTGAGTTACTGAGTCATCCACAGAGTTACAAAGTCAGCTGCTGAGTTATTGAGTCATCCACCAAGTTACCGAGTCAGCTGCCGAGTTACCGCATCATCCACAGAGTTACGGAGTCAGTTGCTAAGTTACCAAGTCATCTATGAGTTACGGAGACAGCTACCGAGTTAATAAGTCAGTTGCCAAATTACAAAGATAGGTGAGGAGTTACCAACTCAGCTGTCAAATTAGTGTCAGCTGCTGAGTTAACAAGACAGCTGACAAGTTAACGAGTCAGTTGCAGATTACCGAGTCAGCTGACGAGTTACCATCAGTTCCTGATGCTTCAGGTGTGTGCGTGTCAGCAGCCTCATTAACACACAAGCATAGAAACATTTACAGCAGCAGCAACAAGAACAAGAACAGTCATCAGGTTACCATGGAAACCACAGCTAGCATCAGGAAAAAGAACAGTCTTCAGTTTTTAGAGTGTGTTAAATTGTGTGTGTGACGTCACATATCAATATCATCATCATCTGATAACTTCATCTCTTCAGGCTCCAGACTCACGTTTCCGTTCTGATCTTCTGAATTTAAACAAGTTTTCATTTTTAATGCTTCTGACTAAAACATCAACAATGTGGATTCAACTGATCAGTTTTCATCGTCCCAGGATTCCGACCTAAAATTCCTGGTTTTCCAGTAGCTTTGGTAGGAAAATGCAACAAAAATGTTTTTTTTTTCTTGTAAAATATTACTCATTAGATTCATGGCAACAATAAGAATTAAAATTCTCAATCCGACTTTGTCACTTAGACACGACCCGGTGGACCGGACCAGAACCTGGTCCAGCAACGAAGACGGTCTGGAGCGCCTCAGAGATGAGGGACATCAGAAGTTCTGATCACATGAAGTTTCATGTCCTGGAAACGCGGAGCGAGCGTCTGAGCCCTCGGTGGGTCTTCAGTGTTTTTCAGGAAACATGTTTTTGTCCCAGAATCAAACTTGTGACATCTCTGCACATTTCCCGCTCTGAATACAAAAACTTCCGCAACAAAAAGCAAGAAAATCCAGATAAGTTCTGTCCCGAGAGCAGCTCAGGGAAACCTGGAACGCTGCGGATCACGTCCATCAACCAACGTCCTTCTCTGTGATTGGTCGGCTCAGAGTGATGCCCAGTCCAATGACAGGCCGCACATAACTGCAGGAAGGCGTGGCCTGAAAAACAGCCAATAAGAATAAAGCAGAAAACTTTAAACATCCTAAAGTAGTTTTTGAAGGAATCCAACAGAAGTTGGGTCAGAGAATGTCCTCTGGCATGACCCGGTTCTGCTCAGATACAAACACCAAAGTTCACCAACTGGAAACACAAATAAACAAAATGATTTAAAACCATCTGATGAAGAGAAAACGTCTCCGGCCTGCAGGGCCTCCGTCCATCCGTCCTCGTTTCATCCTTTAACGTTAGAGGAGTTCTGGCTGGAGTCGTTCTCCAGAATCAGAACCTGGAATTAGTCATCACTCAGAGAACAGAAACTGGTTCCTGCTGCTGAACAAATCCTCTTCCTCATCTGTCTCTTGACACATTCAGGGTCCAAGAATCAGGTTTTCCTTCAGCCCCTCTGTGAGGAGGACCTGGGACATCCTCCAGCTTCTGGATGCTAAAAACCAGGGAAGTCTTCGTGGTTCAAACCTGACGCTGCAGAAACACTTCATGGTTATGAAAGGAGCCTTTCAGAGTCCAGATCCAGTTTTCCTCTGTAGCTCCAGAAAGGAGGGGGTGTTCAGGTGAAGCTGTGCCCAGCAAGGAGCTGCACAAGTAGGGCATTGAGCTCAGGGCTTCTGGGGTCCGGGGGACAGAACCACGGGGGTGGAGAGGCCGTCCACGCTCAGAGCCGGGATGTGGATCTGGTTACTGCCGTTAGACGGAAACTGCAGAGAAACAGAAGGAGGTTAAAATGTTGAAATCATTACCACATTTTTTTCCGTAAGGTTTCAACTAATCTCATGAGGATGGAGTCTGACTTCCAGAACCTGTTACAGGAACAGGAAGTCCAACTGGAACCTGCTGCCGGTCTGGTGTGAAAGAATCCTGAGCGTTCATTCTGCAGCTGCACCACCAGGAGGCGACAAAGCGCCACCATGACACGGTTCAGCAGGTACAGCTGATCCTGCTCAGGCGCAGACGTTACCCGTTTCACCAGGTCTGCCACCAGAACCCGAAACCATCAGGAAACCTTCAGGTTCCAGGTTCTGGTAAACTAAGAGAAAATAATCTGAGCCGCTCCTCAGAAACCAAACCAGGAAGTGACTCTCAGCTCCACCTGCTCATGTCTGTTTGGCTCAGCTGTTCCTCCACCTGCTGAATGATGCCTTCACAGTACCTTCAGAAAGTATTCATACCCAAACAATCTGAGAGGGCTGTTTGGATTTGTCCTGAACTCTAATTCTAATCCAGCTGTCTTTAAAATCACCTAAATGCAACTCAGGCTCCTAAAAAGTCGTCTGAACTGTAAATAAAAGCAGAATCTCATCGTGTTGTATTCCCAGAAGAAGATCACCAACATGTCAAAGGAAGAAACTGGAATTTTATCATGTGATGGAAAATATGAGAGGATTCTTCTAGACCGGGTTCAGATTCTCCATCACATGGTGAAATGTCTCCTCGTTGGTGTGACGTTTCTCTTCTGCTGGGAATAAAAGATGTGACGGATTCTGGTTCGTTCAGGGCCGACGGTGTGAGTGAACCTTTAATAACTTCACCAGATGACAGATGGAGGAAAAGCAGAGCCAGAAACCTGCAGACACACCAGAACCTGGACTCGTACCTTTATGGGGACCTACTGCAGAGCTGGTGTGAATGCAGCGAGTCCTCACAGAGACAGGAAGGTACACGTGTGTGTTTGTCCTGGACCGGGTTCAGGTCCATGCAGAGCTCAGCGGGTCCATCTCTGCTGAGCGTTCTGTGTGGGAGTAACTGCACATATGTGTTATTACCAACATGGGACGCCTTCATGTTCATATCCCATCTTTTATCTGGACTCAGTGGTTCTGGGAGGACCAACGAGTCCAAGCGGTGTCCTTCTGGATGGAAAAAGGATTTGCTCTGATCTGAGCTCTGACCCGTGTTATCAGCTGGATTTTACATGTTCAGACTGAGAGGAAGCTGCACACAGCAGCAGTGAGTCCCAGCTCTATTAGATCTGGACCGAAGGAGACCGGTTCTCATGTCCACAACATTTAATGGTCAGTGAAGACCTCCTGATCTGGATCGGTAATGTTAGTCAGTTTGAGCACAGTTTAAGACCTCTGCTTCCTGACGGAGCTGAATCCACCGAGCTCGTTTCAGATCCATTAGCAGGAAAACGGTCACTACAGGAAGTCCATGAAAGCAGCTCGTCTTCATTTTCTACCTGCTCTGCTCCCCCATCGTCCTCTTCATCAGGACCGCCTTCTAGTACCGGGTCGTCCTCTTCATCAGGACCGCCTCCTAGTAACGGGTCGTCCTCTTCATCAGGACCGCCTTCCAGTACCGGGTCGTCCTCTTCATCAGGACCGCCTCCTAGTACCGGGTCGTCCTCTTCATCAGGACCGCCTCCTAGTACCGGGTCGTCCTCTTCATCAGGTCCACCTTCTAGTACCGGGTCGTCCTCTTCATCAGGACCGCCTTCTAGTACCGGGTCATCCTCTTCATCAGGACCGCCTTCTAGTACCGGGTCGTCCTCTTAATCAGGACCGCCTTCTAGTACCGGGTCGTCCTCTTCATCAGGTCCACCTTCTAGTACCGGGTCGTCCTCTTCATCAGGACCACCTTCTAGTACCGGGTCATCCTCTTCATCAGGACCGCCTTCTAGTACCGGGTCGTCCTCTTAATCAGGACCGCCTTCTAGTACCGGGTCGTCCTCTTCATCAGGTCCACCTTCTAGTACCGGGTCGTCCTCTTCATCAGGTCCACCTTCTAGTACCGGGTCATCCTCTTCATCAGGACCGCCTTCTAGTACCGGGTCGTCCTCTTAATCAGGACCGCCTTCTAGTACCGGGTCGTCCTCTTCATCAGGTCCACCTTCTAGTACCGGGTCGTCCTCTTCATCAGGACCACCTTCTAGTACCGGGTCGTCCTCTTCATCAGGTCCACCTTCTAGTACCGGGTCGTCCTCTTCATCGGGACCACCTTCTAGTACCGGGTCGTCCTCTTCATCGGGTCCACGTTCTAGTACCGGGTCGTCCTCTTCATCGGGACCACCTTCTAGTACCGGGTCGTCCTCTTCATCAGGTCCACCTTCTAGTACCGGGTCGTCCTCTTCATCGGGACCACCTTCTAGTACCGGGTCGTCCTCTTCATCAGGTCCACCTTCTAGTACCGGGTCGTCCTCTTCATCAGGACCGCCTTCTAGTACCGGGTCGTCCTCTTCATCAGGTCCACCTTCTAGTACCGGGTCGTCCTCTTCATCAGGACCGCCTTCTAGTACCGGGTCGTCCTCTTCATCAGGTCCACCTTCTAGTACCGGGTCGTCCTCTTCATCAGGACCGCCTTCTAGTACCGGGTCGTCCTCTTCATCAGGTCTATCTTCTAGTACCGGGTCGTCCTCTTCATCAGGTCCACCTTCTAGTACCGGGTCGTCCTCTTCATCAGGACCGCCTTCTAGTACCGGGTCGTCCTCTTCATCAGGACCGCCTTCTAGTACCGGGTCGTCCTCTTAATCAGGACCGCCTTCTAGTACTGGGTCGTCCTCTTCATCAGGTCCACCTTCTAGTACCGGGTCGTCCTCTTCATCAGGACCACCTTCTAGTACCGGGTCGTCCTCTTCATCAGGTCCACCTTCTAGTACCGCGTCGTCCTCTTCATCGGGACCACCTTCTAGTACCGGGTCGTCCTCTTCATCGGGTCCACGTTCTAGTACCGGGTCGGACCTTTTTAATCCTGGTGTGATAGATGAAGGTGGTGGTGGAAACCTTCCTCAGAGGTTTTCTCCATATTAACATGACAGCATCACACAGTTGCTGCAGGTTTGTCGGCTGCATCCATGATGAGAATCTCCCGTTCCACCACATCCCAAAGCTGCTCTACTGGACTGAGATCTGGTGGCTGTGGAGGCCGTTGGAGTCCAGTGAACTCATCGTCATGTTCTAGAAAGCAGGTGGAGATGATCTGAGCTTTGTGACATGGTGCATTATCCTGCTGGAAGTAGCATCAGAAGATGCTCCACTGTGGTCATAAAGGGATGGACATGGTCAGCAACAATACTCAGGTAGGCTGTGCTGGTTAAACCAGGACACGTTGGTACTAAGGGGCCCAAAGTGGGCCAAGAAAATCTCCCCCCACCATTACACCAGCAGCAGCCTGAAGCGTTGATCCAAGGCAGGATGGATCCATGTTTTCATGATGTTTCCAGCAGATTCTGAGCCGAGCATCTGAATGTGGAGCTGAAATGGAGACTCGTCACTAGACTAGACTAGACTAGACTAGACTAGAATAGAATAGAACAGTGTCTGAGTGTGTTTGAGCTCTGTGGGCTCAGTGTATTACCTGGAAGGAGAGTTTGGCCGGCGAGCGAGGAGCGATGGGACTGAGCGTGCTCCAGAAGTGGATGGTGGAGGGGAGCGCGTTGGGAGTCAGCAGGACTGGAGTCTGGACAGCAGACAGGAGAACTCATGAGAACTGACACAGACCAAGACGTTGCGTCTGTGTCAGTCATGTCCTGGTGCGTTTAAGGTCAAGCAACAATCACACACATACACCAGTGTTTACCAGAGCGTGGGAGGTGATGACAGTCGGCGTGAGCGTGTTGGTCGCTGATCCAGGAGCCAGTAAACTGCTGACGGCTGCATTCACCTGCAGAGGAAACAGGAAGTGACGTGACAGCAGTTTTAACAGAGGTTTGCTTGTGTGGCTGACCGGGCTTCCCACACGTAGACCGATGTGTGGCGCAGCACCGCAGATTGAACTCCAAGCTCCACAGTTCCCACCTCGCCCTCCTTGATGCTGTCTCAAGCATAAAATCTGAATATTTTAAGAAACATCTTTATTAGATGTCCTGCAACCGCTCAATGTCGATCAACCCGCACATCACTGATACGAGCACACGCCCTGACAGCTGATTGGCCCACTCCTCCTCTCCACGAACAACCCACGAGACCAATAAGAAGCCCCGAAGCAGCGGGACATTTGGTACAGAGAAGACGGTCGACCACGTCTGAAGTTCACAAAGGTTAGCATGATATGCTGCACTCAAACGCCTGCCCTGAGTCAGCATCTAACGCTGGCGACAGTGCAGACGCTGCTCCGCCTCCTCCACCCTCCCTCTCCTGTTGCTCCTGGTAATCAGCGTGATTGTCGTTGATCAGCTGATCTCTCCTCGCAAACATTCAGCTCGTGTTGAGGAGGAAACTAGCAGGACGTTGAGGCGAAACAGTGGAGTTTTAATTGTTTGCATTTATTTTTTATTACTCTGATTGCTAGCTGAGGTTCGCTGGTTCACCAGCGGTTCCCTCTGCTGGTTGGAAACCCCCAGACGGACCAGGTTCAGGTTTCTAGTGAGAGAAACAACGAGGTGAAACAAGAGCAGGTCTTCTCTAAACCACAGGTTCGTCTTTTAGGAGCCATGAATGAGGTGAAGCGGAATCATGAACAGGTTCTAAAAACGGATCAGAGCAGCTTCTCTAACCAAGTGATGGGAAGGATTTATATGCAGGGGCGTGTCTAGAAACATTTTCATGAGGGGGGGGCTGACCAGGAAAAGGGGAAACAAATAAATAATTTTCTGTTTTTTTAAGCCCCAGACTTTAGAAAATAATAAGCTGATTATTACAACTTGAGTGGCCATCAGATGTCAGCTGTGTTAAACAAACAGCAAATGACATTTTCCCGTTTTACAGCATATAGAAACGCATTACACGCTGCATTCACTGACACTAGGGACATCTGAAGTTTACCTAAGTGAAGGTTAGTTTACACTTAATATTTGTTAGCAGCTCCTTTCCCCCACCATGCCTCTCTATGCAGATACACAGCCTGATGGGAAAATAGGTGTTTTACCTATTTCACTAAAATACCAATTATAAGTGTGAGAACGCCGCCCGCTGCATACACTCCACCAGTCACCACGACATCTGTGGGACACACTGCCGACCAACTCACCTTATCCAGGGAAAGGCCGGGAGGGAGGGACGGGGACGAGGGAAGCTCCAGCCCCCGCGGCTTCTTTGGTTTGGGGGGAGCAGCTTCCGACGTCGGGGTCACCGCTGGTGAGGATGCCGCTGGAGCGATGGAGGGATCTGACAGAGAGAGAGAAACTGAAACATGGACGACCTGAGCTCAAGCTCTAGTGTCTGTACAGCAGTCAGTCTGATCCAGTTTCATCTCATGTTAGCAAAAAAAGCCGTTACGGGTGCAGACGGGAGAAACCCTCCTGTTCCCAGGTAGAAATGGGAAAAATTAGAAACTACGTTGAACATCTTTTCTTGTGGAAGTGGATGAAACCACTAGAGGTTTTGGGAGTTGTTAGACAACATGATGCATGGATCTGAACCCTACCTGCTGCAGCTCACTACATAAAAACAGACTGGTGTGAAAGTAAACTGCAAGGCGTTATCGTGTTGATGTTTCTACCTGATCTACGGTCTTAGTCCGGCTTCTTTTCTCTCGTTTTACTTTGCTTATTGTAAGTTGTTTGATTATTTGTTCTCTAAAAATGAATACAACTAAAACAACCTGCAAATCAAATTCACTCTCGGTATTAGCATAAACTGTTAGCATTAGCTGTAAACATAAGCATGAACTGATAGCATTAGAACTTGCTGTTAGCATTAGCATAAACTGTAAGCATTAGCTGTAAACATAAGCATGAACTGATAGCATTAGCATCCGCTGTTAGCATTAGCATAAACTGTTAGCATTAGCTGTAAACATAAGCATGAACTGATGGAATTAGAACTCGCTGTTAGCATTAGCATAAACTGTTAGCATTAGCTGAAAACATAAGCATGAACTGATAGCATTAGCATCCGCTGTTAGCATTAGCATAAACTGTAAGCATTAGCTGTAAACATAAGCATGAACTGATAGCATTAAGCATCCGCTGTTAGCATTAGCATAAACTGTTAGCATTAGCTGTAAACATAAGCATGAACTGATAGAATTAGAACTCGCTGTTAGCATTAGCATAAACTGTTAGCATTAGCTGTAAACATAAGCATGAACTGATAGCATTAGCATCCGCTGTTAGCATTAGCATAAACTGTTAGCATCAGTTGTAAACATAAGCATGAACTGATAGCATTAGCATCCGCTGTTAGCATTAGCATAAACTGTTAGCATTAGCTGTAAACATAAGCATGAACTGATAGAATTAGAACTCGCTGTTAGCATTAGCATAAACTGTTAGCATTAGCTGTAAACATAAGCATGAACTGATAGAATTAGAACTCGCTGTTAGCATTAGCATAAACTGTAAGCATTAGCTGTAAACATAAGCATGAACTGATAGCATTAGCATCCGCTGTTAGCATTAGCATAAACTGTTAGCATTAGCTGTAAACATAAGCATGAACTGATAGCATTAGAACTCGCTGTTAGCATTAGCATAAACTGTAAGCATTAGCTGTAAACATAAGCATGAACTGATAGCATTAGCATCCGCTGTTAGCATTAGCATAAACTGTTAGCATTAGCTGTAAACATAAGCATGAACTGATAGAATTAGAACTCGCTGTTAGCATTAGCATAAACTGTAAGCATTAGCTGTAAACATAAGCATGAACTGATAGCATTAGCATAAACTGTTAGCATTAGCTGTAAAAATAAGCATGAACTGATAGCATTAGCGTCTGCTGTTAGCATTAGGATAAACTCTTAGCATTTTGTAACAAAACTAACCGCAAACTAAGCGGTTGAATGTGGTTCTGATTCCCGTTACCTGTACGTGTGTCTTTGGCCCCCTCCTCTGCACCGCCCTCCCCTCCTACCTGCTGAACCCTGTCCCCAGGCTCCATGCAGGGGGGGGGCGGGCTCTCCACAATGGTGAGGGGGGGTGATGGTTCCCCTGACCCACAGATCAGCTGAGGAACCTGAAAAGCAGAGCAGAGGAAAGCTGTCAGGAAGAAACAAGAGGACAAGGTGAAATGACATCATCATGTGATGTCATCATATCTTGTGACATCATCACCATCTCCTCTGCTTACCTCCTCCACCTGCTTCCTTTCCAGGGCCACCATCTCCAGCAGCTCCTCCTCTGACGGCAGGTTCTCCTCCTTGATGACGATGGGCAGAGGAGGTGGGTGGGCGGTGGGTGGAGACAGGAGAGAGGGGGGAGGGGCTGTAATGGCTCCTTGTTGCTGCTGTGACTGTTGGGGGGTTGGGGGGTTGATGATGACGAAGACGGGTGGGGGGTGAGTTGGGTGAGGAGCCGGGTGGGGGTGAGGGGGGAAGGTAGTGGCATTGGTAACGCCCCCACAGTCATCCTGCTGCGGCCCCTGTGGGCCCACAGATACATGGGGAGGGGGGACAGGACTGATGGCCCCGCCCACAGGTCCGAGAGGAATAAGGGGGGTGAGAGAGGAGGGGTCCCCAACGTTGGTTAGATAAATCTGAGGAGGGTCATTCAGGGGGGGGCCCGGAGGGTTCTGTGGAATGACGAGACAGTTCTGGTCACCAAACAGGACCAGCATGCATGAGCTGTAATGGTAGTAAAGGATTTAACTCTGGAATCAACTGGAGGTTTGTCTCCTGGGAGGTGGGTGCAGCTACCTGTGTATAGGAGTGACCGAGTGGGGGCGGAGCCTGCAACTAACCTGTGATTGGCTGGTGGTGTTGGCGGGTATCTGCGGGCTGAGAGCTGGTGTCGGACAGGGAGACGTGTGAGTAACGATCACCTGGAGAGCAGAGTCAACAGCGCCACCCACTGATGGCGAGGACTGAGACTCAGGTAGGACACAGACCTGAGGAAGAGGAGGAAGAAAGAAAAGATGCAGTCATCTGATTAGAGGAGCTGACCTCAAAGTTTTCAGGTTTGATGCCTGACACATTTCATAAACTACTCGATGGAAAACCATTTTCAGGTTTTGTCTCATTGATTGGCATCTTAAATGTTTTATTGAGCCTTTTTCCGATTTATTTTGAATCTGCTCACCTCTCTAGACATGCGGTCAGCTTTGGGGGCGGGGTCTTGCTGCAGCAGGACCTCTGATTTGACCGGCCGTGGGTTGGGTGGGGTCTGCAGTGATTGGATGGTGAAGGTGGAGTAGAGACCGGACTTCATGTAGTCGTTTCTGGAGCTTTTCTGGGAGCTGCTGGGTGATGAGCGCTGTGGATCAGAAAACTAGCCAATCAGAGCACTGAAGCCACACCCCCACGGATACAAGCCTAACACATGAAGTCAGGTGTACCTGGGGTAAGCCTTTAGACGGGCAGGTGGAGGCCATGAGGCCTTTTAACTGGCTGTTTGGGTCCAAGACGTCTCTCTTTGGACCCTCCTCTGAGCTGCGGACCCCTTCGGGCGCCGTCGGGTCAGGCTGACTCACAAACTTGTAGACGAACTTCTGACCACTCACCTTCTTGATGATGTTCTGAAAGAAGAGGACGATGAGGTCACTCACGGGGTAACCAATGAGCTTCCTGACGGTACTCTGCTAGAATTCCTGTAGATGTCAGAACTTAACAGAACGTTTAGCAAACAGAAGCTGGTTACTGTGTGACCAACAGGCTTTACAAAACACCTCACAGCCAGCAGCTATGAAACATAAAACCTCATGGGGAGCTGGTCCATGTCAGGCGGTTTCAAACCAACATCCTCTTCATCACATGCAGCTCCACAGCTGATTTGTGCTTTGTGGTTCAAAATCAGCTGATGATTTAGAGTGATGTGGAGATACTGGAGGGTATGTGGTTCAAGATGGCGGCAGCCACTGATGCAGCGGCCCGGCGCTCACCACGTAGCGCAGCTGGACTCATGGCTATGCAATGAGCAGCTTCTCATTCAGCCATGTGGAAGACACGTCCTGTAGTCCTGGAAAGGATGCTGGATGTTCGACTGAGCACATAGTAAAAACTGGTGGGGAAGAAATGTGGTCATAAAAATATCCTGCATGATGGTGATCGGTCAGCACCTAAACTCAGGGATGTAACAGTGAAAGGAAGAACGTTTCCACACAAACCCTGTGGATGGGGAGCTCCCCCATTACACCGTCCACAGGTTTCCATCAATGAACCACCAACAGCAGATCGCAGACGTCAGCCATTTTCTGGATCCTGTTCATGTCTGTGAAGCTGGAGCTGCTGGACCATCAGAACCATGTCCGAACTGATGGGTGTGTGGTGGTGAGACTGTCCTACCTTGTCGTAGTAGTATCTGAGAGCACGGCTCAGCTTGTCGTAGTTCATGTTGTGCTTGTTCTTGCGGAGCCCCCACAGGCGTGCCACCTCCTCAGCATCCAGGAGCTTGAACTCTCCATCCTCACCTGTCCAGGAGATCAGGTGACGCTGCTGCTGGTCCTCCAGCAGGTGGAGCAGGAACTGCCACAGAGTGATGGACGGGTCCATGGCTGAAGAGACACAAAGACAGTCCAGATTCTAATGTCTCACCAGGGACAAGTTGTCATGTATCCCTGTCCAAACACACCTGAGTCAATTTAATGAGTCTGTGTGGAACCTGTTTAGCTGCTAGATCCATTTAATTTGATTCAGGTCTGTCGAAGCAGGAACACCTTAAAAACCTACTGGATTGTGGCCCTCGTAGGACCAGATTCAGTAGCCCAGACCTAAAGGGTAAGCTCCATCACCATTTACGCCACAGAGTTACGTAGCACTGCTCCGGAGACACTGATGGTGATAGAAGAGGTAGACCTCAGTGAGATCGGCTGGAGGCTTTAGGGTTAAGTCACTTTTATCTGATAGATTCTAGTATATTCAAGTAAACAATGAGTCCCTTCATCCATTTGAATTGATACTAATAAAATAAAACCAATATCGATTCATAAAACTTGGACACGGATTTTTGTACATCCCCTTTTCCGTAACGTGACCCTGCTCTTGCGTGACTTACCGAGGCTCGGCTACATCGTAGCGTATATACACACAACTGGTTTCCTGTGTCGCCTCCGTCCAATCAGCTTCTCTTGCTGAGATGATGTCACATTCAGGTGTTTTCATTCACCAGTATGAACTGCAATCACCTGTAGTTTGCAGCGTATTACCACTCACATTAGCAGCTAACGCTAAGACCGCGGGCGCCACCACGTTCCATGACAGCAAGTGATGTCACCGCGCACATACGAACAAGTTTAAAATCTGTAAGCTGGAGCAGCTGCAGCACAGCCGCCAACCTCCAAAGACCAGAACGTCCATTTAACACGTGGGTTTTTCTGTAAACGCTGAACCAACACATCTGTAAATAAAGAAGGTGAGCTCGTTGGGATTACAAGAGGTCCTGTAACAGTCACTGACTACATGGCGCTACAGCTTCACACCACGTTAGAACACGTCAAGCATGGCAGGCAATGCCACGTCGGTGCAGCCCGGCTCTGGAGCGGCAGGTGAAAGGAGAGAGGCCGCAGACGCAGCATCACATGCTTCGTGTTCTCATGATTACTTACGGGAATTTTACGTTCTGTCTGCGGAAGATTCCGACAGCAGAAATCTAACATTTCTATGCAAGTTATGTCTGCCTGCACTTAAAAAGCAAATTAGAACATCAGCCTCACGGACGTAAAGAAATGTTGGAGTTTGAGAGAATATCTGCAACTCCTCGCCATTAAAAAATAAAGCCATTCGAAAAGGGCCAGACCCCAAACCACCCAGATTACAATGCCTGCAGCCTTTTCAAGACGGCGCAGCATCGTCCAGACGCCGCCCGGCTGCTCCGCTTAGGCTGTTTTATTCCTTTTTTATTCAGTTTTCATAACTTTTGTTATCCTAGTTCTCTCAGGCAGGATCAACTATGACTGCAGCACTTCTGGACATTAGAAAACTTTTTCAGACTTATTTCACGGAGACCAGGAGTGGCCCGCAGAGATCCAGCCTGATAACAATGGACACGCATCGCCAAAACAGAGAAAGAAACAGCACCGAGATCATCGAGGCGGTGTTCGGATCCCAGGCCCGCCGCCCACCTCTGCTCTGCATCCTACCTGCTAACTTCCCATCCCTGGAAAACAAGTTGGATGAACTCACGGGAGACACCAAAGGGACGTGAGGACCGAAACATGGTCCGCTCCTCTGGTGCCGGACCGGGCCACGTCAGAATCCTTCTCTGTTTTCATCAAGGACATAACAGAGGAATCAGGCAAGTCTGAAGGTGGAGGAGTTTGTTTTCTCGAGAACAGCTGGTGTAACCCCGAAACACTAAAACTGTCCAGCTCGTGCTCGCCAGATTTGGAGCATCTTTCCATCCTGTGCTGACCATCCTCTCTCCTCCGGGAATTTTCCAGCCATCAACATGACGGCCATATACATTTCACCACCCGAACACAACACAGCGCTATCGGACCTACATGACGTGTCGCCACCAGACCAAACACCCGGTCACTGTCCTCATCGTGCATGGAACGCCCAGGCGGAGGCTACGCTGCAGGACGCTCTGTCGGACGCTCTGTCGGACGCTCTGTCAGACGTCGACTGAGACATGTTCAAGCTGGTAGACGATGTCGTTCCCATGACGATTGTCTGGGTTTTCCAGAACCAGAAGCCCTGGGTGGACAAATCTATCTTCAACACGCTGCCGCCTACAACGCGGGACTGCTCACCAGCAAGATGGAGGACTACAAAGTGACGCCATGCAGACTGACATGTGGTGAAGGACACCAAGCGGAGACAAAGAGTCAGTTTTTCTAGCGGCCCTGGCGAGCGTCCCACTTTCTGCTGGAAACTGTCATTTCCTCACGGCTTTATATTCTGCTCCATTTACACTGGAAATATTCTATGTACATGTAGTCAGACTGTACAGCAGCACATCGCTGTGGCTCACTAGATTTATTTTTATTGTGTTTTTAGTTTACTGACGAGTTGTTGTTTTGTTTTTTTCACTAGTGGTAAATTGGTGTGTGCAGCCTCAGATGCATGTATGACTGCATTTCAAAACATTTTAACAAACGTGCAGCTTCAGAGAGATGGCTTCCCAGTAACGGGTTAGATGGTTAGTTACAGGCTTCTCTAGTTCTACTTCATTCTCACTTCTAACCGAACCTTTCAGGTGCAGGAGGTTTTAAAGTTTTTAAGGCAAACTGTAAATGAGAAAACTTGTTGAATATGAACCAGAGTTTATGACGTCAGTAAAATTACTCATCTAATTTCATATTGTGGCATCAAAGGTTGGTGAATTATTCATTTAAAACTGAGTGAACTGAACTTTACTGGCCGGCTGGTGGATGAACGGTGCTGTTTAAATCTGCTCTCTGCAGGACTGTCATGTTGAAGTTGGATGGAGGAGTTTCAGCTTTAAAGCCTGAAACCAGACAGATTTCCAGACACGCAGAGGTCCGAGGTGATTCACGACCTTCAGGACGGAAACCACGTCAACAAACTCGTCCTGAGAAGAGACTCCGCTGAGGGTTGACATTAAACACAACACGGCCATGTAAATCAAACTCATTTCCATTGGCTGACCAGTTACACAACCAACCTATCACACAGCCTGGAAACCATCGCCATGGTGACCTTTCATCGGTGGTAACCAAGGGAAAAAGACAGAGAGGCGATGAGTGTGAATGCAGAGAAGCTGCTGCTGCCCTGCTCACAGGCACTCCAACCTGAAGTTGCTCAGAATTCCCCTTCACACACTGGTCATTTAATCAGTGACCAATCAGAAGACAACATGACACAAACAGATTCAAAGCTGAAGCAAACATTTCATTTTAAGGAATCCACCAACTGTCTGAGGCAGAAGCTGATGGGTCCCAAAAGTCAGACCCAGGACCGAGGAGGGTCCAAAAGTCTGACAATGGTGAGGAAACGCAGAGGTTTCTGACGATGAAATCCTGGGTTTATTATTATTACTATTATCATTATTAATATTATTATCATCCATCCATCATCTGGTCGGGTTGCGGGGGCAGCTGCCTAAGCAGGGAAACCCAGACTTCCGTCTCCCCGGCCACATTCACCAGCTCATCCGGAGGGATCCCGAGGCGTTCCCAGGCCAGCCGAGAGATGTAGTCCTCCAGCGTGTTCTGGGTCTTCCCCGGGGCCTCTTTCCGGTGGGACGCGCCCGGAACACCTCACCAGGGAGGCGTCCAGGAGGAATCCTGACCAGATGGCCGAGCCACCTCATCTGGCTTCTCTCGATGTGGAGGAGCAGCGACTCTACTCTGAGCCCCTCCCGGATCTCTAAGGACGATAGGGTGAGAAATCCAGAGCTTCTCCTTCCAGCTCAGCTCCTTCTTCACCACGACAGACCGATACAGAGTCCATGTCACTGCAGACGCCGACCGATCCGCCTGTTCATCTCCCGCTCCATCCTCTTAGATGGACGCGGTGCAGAATAGATGGACACGGTGTTGGACAGATGGACACGGTGTTGGACAGATGGACACGGTGCAAACTTCTGCTCCCTCTTCAGCCCAGTAGTTCACAGTAAAAACAAAGTAGCTGCTGGTTTGTCTCAAACTAACTTCATTACGAGAAAAGGAGACAAACACCAACGAAGAAGACGACAGCCAATGCGTGTGTGAGCGGGAACGAACGAGCTCTGTGATTGGCTGATGTGTGGAAAGAGGCGGGTCTTGGAGGAATTTGTTATTCCTCAGGGTTGCCAGCGTAGCGACTTTGTGGTTGTATTTAGCGAGTTTTCAGACCCTCTAGCGGGTTTTTCTGGTTATTGGAGACTTTTGGAGACGGAGGTGAATGAAGGGAGTTTATCTTCCCAACGAGGAGCGGTGCTGGTCAGACCCTCTCATACGAGGCTTGGTCTTCTCGCAGCAGCAGCTGCTGCATTCAGACGACGTTCACCTCTGTTTCATGACCAGGCTGGAAATGAAACGTAGAAGCTGCTGCTGGAGGATCCTGCTGGTTTACCGTCACAGTAACGTCTGTTAATGAAGAGTGTGGAGGAAATATTTAAACATACTCCAGACTCCTAATTAAAAAACAAATACACTTAAAAAACAGAACTAAACAATAAATAAAATATTCATAGAATTATTATTTTATTTATTTTGCTGTTCTAAACATTTTAGGTTGTCTTTTTATAGATTTTTTCTTTCATCCCTCTTTATAACAGCATCCATTACAGCTTTATGTACCAGGCTGATGCTGATTAGCGACTTGTAGGACAGCCAATAGCTGCTGTTCTTACTGAGGAGTGGGAACAGCAGCTGGAGGAGCATCAGGCCCTGAAGCTGTTTATTACCAGGAACTACGTGGACCAGTCGTCCTTCTGCTTCGACTACATGTCAACTGCAAAAAAATGTGAATTGTAAATGTGATTTCTGAATTTATTGTTTAAGTTTTTATCACTAATACGGTAAAAATAAGAGGAAATGTGAACATTTGCTTTGTAAGGTGATTTCATTGTGCGCCGTGTTCCTGGTAAAGAAAGTTAGTCTGGAGTCCTGAAGATGGATCTGCTTCTGCTCTGCAGGACCAGCTACAGGGACATGAGGAAAACCAGGCTCAACCGCAGAGCCAGAAGCTGCATGAACAGGTTTTTATGCTGATTTTATCTGCAACACTTGGTCTTATCTGTTTTCACTCCTTTTATCTATTTTTACATTTTGTAAAATCCGTTAACGGTCCACGTCCTGCAAACATCTACAGCTACGTTCCTTTATGTTTAATACTGCCAACGAGGAAGCTGGCTTTTATTTATTCGCTGAAGTGAATTCTGCTCTGGATTCTCGTTGTTCCGTGTTGTTATTGACGACTCGGTCGTTTTCGGGTTTTATTCTTGGCTGCACTTCAAACTGATACATCATCATCATCATCATCATCATCGGACCAGGTTCTGGCTCTGACAGCAGTTTTGTGGATCATCAGCACAGAACACATCAGAAACATCTCACAGCTCTGACTGCGTCAGTGTTGCCATGACAACGCCTTTTATTTATTTCTCTATTATTTAGTTTGTAAGGACAGAGTGAGATGTGCTCTTCTGATGGATGAGGTGAGTCACTCATCACACTGAATATTTCCATCTAGGACTTATTATTCAGAAATCAACAGGATGACATCAGCGAGCAGAAACAGACCGACCAATCAGGGGCCAGATGTTGTGCGGCATCTGAAATTGAACTGTAAACAACATGAGTGTGTGTCGATCGTGGGCTTTCTTAATGGAAGTTGTGGAGCAGCAGTCACACACGAACTTCTCCACCTACACACACACACGACTGACTTCATGGCAGATGGCGATATATCCCACACAAACTGATGGTCCCTGAAGTGTCCCATCAGCAACCATAAATCCGTCCACCTCTGAACCCAGATGTTTATCACACACCAGCATCTGGACAGATGGACGCAGGACGTGTCTGGAAAAGGACAGGAAGCTAAACCACCACAGAGTCAGCTGACCAGTCAGACTTTTCTGTACCATCAAACCTTCTGGGCCATTCTTCGCTTTGCGTCTCATCGCTGTTGGTTTGATCAGTAGTTCAGTTCTAATTTAATCGTTTCCACGATGCATTGCGATGCGGACGAAGACGATTCTGCATCGATGCAGCAGCAAAACAAGGTGGATAATATATTCTGCTCCTTGCATGTGCGGCGTGATCTGGCTGCTGCAACAGCTCGGCAGATCCGAGGCTGGATCTGTTTTCACGTCAGTATCTCACTAGAAACACTTTCATTGTACCGGTGAAATCACAAAAGATTTCACATGGAAACGTATAAAAACCGATATGCTAGCTTAAGGCTAACGTCTATGGAAAATACCATTGGCGAGCTAGCGGTTAGCATGTGTGAACGGACTGAAGGGATTAAAACAACTTTGTCCTTCAATAAATGTTCACCTCAACAATATTTTCTGTGTTCAATGACAAATAAAGAGAATAAAGGCCATAAAGGAGAAAAACCATATTCCATATTCTGTCTGACCTGACTACGGAAAAACTGAAGGGCCAAAACACCCTGCTTTACTGCAAGAAATCTGGCCACTAGGGGGCAGATTAACTATTTTTATAACAGCGTTGTAGTTTATTGATTTTCCAGCAATGGAAGAATAGAGTTTAATAATGAAGTTGAAAATAACATAATTGTTTACATGTTTCTGATGTCTGTCAATATCAGGACATTCAGACTGATTTCTGAAATAATTATAAATAAACAGAGTTCGGCGACGTGTGGTGATAAAAACCTGCTGGTGCTTCACATGCTAACGCGTCGCTGGATTGAATCGAACGGTGAGACCTGTGAAGACACAGAGACGAATATTCGTAGAAACGTCTGAAATGCTGCTCTGCAGAAACAGAAGGCGAGGATCTGTAATCACACGTATGCGTGTTCATCACGGCCGCCTAGCGTACGTCGTTCATTCAGGACCTCAGAATTCATGACCTCATTTTTCCCATGAAAAGTGATGCATCGTGAACTCGTGTTTAAAATCACAGTAACTAGTAAAAGAAACGTCAGTGTTTCCCGACACCGACTCGGCCACCACGGCACGCCTTCAAACTACCGACAATTAAATAGTTTCACATAAACGTCAACGTCTCCGCAGCAGCGGCTGCTAGGCCTGTCACGACAACAAATTCTGCTGGACGATAAATTTCCGCGTTAAACAATAATATTGCGCAAAGCGATGATGTTGTCATTTTGAGACCATTTTAAACAAATATAATTACAATACCATAATACACCCTTTCAAAGATCAATAAACTTTAATTTCTAAAGAACATTTTACACTGGAACTGGAGGAGATTTTAAATAAAACAAAAACAATAAATAAAACAGACTCTCAGCCTCATTAACCATGAAAGAAAACCAAACAGTAAGTATGATGGATAATAAAGTCTGTTCTGTGAGCAAAATTGCCTTTAAATATATATATATATATATATACACACACACACACACACACACACACAAGTATCTTGGAATCCCACAAGCAAATGGCAACCTCGAACAGGCCACAAGAAAAGCGGCCACAGCCAAATACCTCCAAAGAGTAAGGCAGGTCCTGAGGAATCAGCTCAATGGCAAGAACAAGGTCTGGACAATCAACTGCTACGTCCTGCCGATCATTTATTTATATATGACAATTTATATACATATATATATACATATATATATATATTGTAAAGCTGAAATATCTCCCCTCATCGTTGCGTGCAACACTGATCTATGAGCAGTGCGTGATGCGTATTTTGTCATATACGGTAGTATATAGGCTGACTATTTGTGTAATGTGCCTGCGCATTACAGGGGTTATTACGGTAGACGAGGAAGTGTGGGCTTTGTACTGACGTCGTAGGCTACGTGTGTGTGTTCTGCCTACTTGTGGGGAGCAACGAAACAATAAATGAGGAAGTGCTTGCAGCTATTATTTCTCCATTCGTCTTATTTACATATTTCAGCACGAGAATCGGAGGTTTAGCACGAGAGCGTGAGAAGCCACTTAAATGCGCGAGTGTCACGGCCGATGCGTGTTGGCAGCCCTGCAAACCAAATGTGGCGTACCGGCTCACACAGGTGCTTCACCACCGTCTGGTGCTGCAACACGCTGCTGTCAAGTATGACACAAATAAAAATGATCGCGGCCAGCAAACTTATCGCGCTATTTTTTCTTACTGTGCAATTAATTGGCTTGTTGCTTATCGCGACAGGCCCCTGCTCTGCACTTGAACGCAGCACGCAGGGTGCTATGGCCTCTCTTTAGTTCCAAAAGGGGCCCGCTTGAAAACCAACCACACACATGAAGACGGACCGTGCACACGATAAACGCTGGGTGCTTCACGTGTACATGACATGAGGGAGTAAACTAGTACCTGCGAATGAAAACATCACGATGCCTTTTTGGAGGCCTGAGGCTTCAGGAAATCTCAGAAACAAAACAAGGGAACGTTGTAATGGTGTTCCCAGTGATTATGGGCATTACTTTTAGAGCTAGAAAATCTAAATCTTCTCCCCACAGGAAGTTGCGTACTTCCGTACATGGAAGTATGCAACTTGTTCTCATAGTTCAAAGTTTCCTCCGAGGATTTCTGATAGAAAATGATCCGTAATGTCATCCAGTTATTCTGGTCTCCTCAGCATCAAGGCTAGAAAAAGGTACGAGGCGAAGCTGGTGGCCGTAGGAGTGTCCTGATGTCCGTCCACCGCCACGCTGGGAAGGAGCTCCGAACAAGAAACATGGATGTTAGGTAACAGTATTATATTTTACAGACAGGTGAACGGGCGGACGGACAGGTGGACGGGCGGAGGGGCAGGCGGACGGACGGGTGGACGGACAGGTAGACGGGCAGACGGATGGGCAGAGGGGCAGGCGGACGGACGAAGGGACAGGCAGACGGACGGGTGGACGGACAGGTGGACGGGCGGAGGGGCAGGCAGACAGGCGGAGGGGCAGGCGGACAGGCAGGTGGACGGGCGGAGGGGCAGGCAGACAGGCAGGTGGACGGGCGGAGGGGCAGGCAGACAGGCAGGTGGACGGGCAGAGGGGCAGGCAGACAGGCAGGTGGACGGGCGGAGGGGCAGGCGGACAGGCAGGTGGACGGGCGGATGGACAGGTGGAGGGGCAGACGGATGGGCGGAGGGGCAGGCGGACGGACGAAGGGACAGGCAGACGGACGGGTGGACGGACAGGTGGACGGGCGGAGGGGCAGGCAGACAGGCAGGTGGACGGGCGGATGGACAGGTGGAGGGGCAGACGGATGGGCGGAGGGGCAGGCGGACGGACGAAGGGACAGGCAGACGGACGGGTGGACGGACAGGTGGACGGGCGGAGGGGCAGGCAGACAGGCAGGTGGACGGGCGGAGGGGCAGGCAGACAGGCAGGTGGACGGGCGGAGGGGCAGGCAGACAGGCAGGTGGACGGGCGGAGGGGCAGGCGGACAGACAGGTGGACGGGCGGATGGACAGGTGGAGGGGCAGGTGGACGGGCAGGTGGACTGGTGGAGGGGCAGGTGGAGCACTGATGCAGCAGAAATCAGAACGTCTGCAGAGGCAACAAACACACTGAATGAGCGCTCCGAGACGTCTCCGTCGTCTCCGGCAACTCTTCCCAGAAAACAAGAACTTTATTTAACAAAATGCGTATTTACTTATTTTTAAATAAACTACAAATATCAGTCTTTGAATTGTTATATTACCACCACGTCGTTTTATTGCCGACATTTTTCTCTTGAAGTCTTGTAAACTGCTGCTGTGACGATGCAGTAAAATCTAATCACTGCTAGTTCCCGTCTCCTGACGTCCAGCCCGATTTTATTCCAGGAACTGCTAGCGTGCTGCTCGTCCTGGTACATGTCATGTCTCTGATAGTTTTAGCCGTTTAACTGGAAGTGGATTTGATTCAGTTACTGATTACAAATTAAACCAAGAGTGAGGATCAACTAAAACTAATCATCTTAGTATTTGAACAGACCACTGTGTCCTGGAAAAACTGGACCTCAACATGAAAAGGGTTAAGAAAAGTCTCGTTTCCAGGTGTGGGTTGGGACGGGTCTGGATGTGGTCTGTAACCTCACTGCGTTTCCACAGCAACCCTAACCTTACCTGAGAGGAGGAGCATCAGCGATAGCTGCCTCAGCTACGTAGCAGCGCGACGCCATCGCAGCGCGACCTTAGAGCAGAACCAGAACACGAGTCAGAAACTACGGAGGATGGAGGTCGTCCACCAGTCTGGGTTCTTCTTTCTTGGCGGAGCTTCGTGACGCCATTTTAATGGAGATTTAATCAACAAAAAGAAAATCTGTTGTTCTGAAAGAGGAGCCGTTCCTGCTTTGTTTTTATAGCAGGTCGCACAGGAAGTGGCTTTTTTCTCCACCAATCAGCAGATTGCAGCGTGTCAGGCTCCACCCTC
Organism: Melanotaenia boesemani; assembly: GCF_017639745.1. Lineage (NCBI taxonomy): Eukaryota > Metazoa > Chordata > Actinopteri > Atheriniformes > Melanotaeniidae > Melanotaenia > Melanotaenia boesemani. The sequence continues at coordinate 1,344,284 of NC_055694.1, read as the reverse complement.
TCAGGTCGGGTGGGTTAGACTGGTACCCCAACGGAAGGGTCCCAACAAAGTAGGACTGTTTGGATATTTGGGCACCCTTCCCTGTTTTCACATGTGGAACACACGTCCTGACCAGACCTGCACCTGTCGGTGGAAGCGGGGCTGATTAAAACAAACTGAAAATAATTTAATCAACCACTGGACGCCCTGGACTGTCCGACATGAATTTACTTTAGCAGATCTGAATCACAGAAATACCACATTCCCACTTTACCCCCGTCTTTAAACTTCTTTCAGCTCAGTTCCTGGGCCCGTCCCCTCCACCCCACCCTGAGGAGACCTGCAGCACCAGGCCTCCACTGCTGCAGGTCTCCGCATGCCAGAACCAGACCTGCACCATGGCAACACCGCTGCAACACACACACGCAGCTGCGGGCTTCAGCAGCTTCCGCACACCTGTTGCTGCGCTGCTGCTTCTGCAGCGCGCGCACAGCATGGAGCAGCATCTTACCGTTAATGAGCGGGTTTGACTCCATCTTCAGCAGAATGGTCGGCTTCTTGTTGCGTGTGTTGTCTCCCAACGAGCTCACACCTCCTTCATGCTGCTGCCCTGCTGCTGTTGTCGGGGTGTTTGTGTCCAGAGGAGCCGCTTGCAGCTGTCAGAATCGGGAAGCAGGGGAGGAGGAGGCGGCGACGTTCAGCAGCTTCTCTCCCGACCTGTTGGCGTTATGTAATCGCTCCGAGCTGCTGCTGCCAGGCTCCCCTGCCTCCATGCTAACAACACTCACCCGCAGCGGGGAAATTCAGTTACAAAAAGCACCACCACAACACTGGAAAAGTAGATTTAATCTCCACAGATCAGCCTCTGTCCATCCGAAGCTCAGAGCAGACGGACTTAGCAGATCAGGAGTTAAGTCTTCAGCGCCGATGAAGTGATCTGAAGCGTTTTAACCCGCTAACAGACCTGCTGGCACAACCTGAGCGCTGATGAGCGACACCCAGCTATACTAGCGCTGACAAACTAACTTCTAACAGATAACTGTGGTCAGCATTGAGAGGCAGCTAGCAACATAATTAGCGATGCTAGCGCGTACAAGCTAACTTTTTATTTGTTTCAACAATACTGGTGAGCGCTAACTAGCAGGCTAACTAGCAGGCTAACTTGCTGTGCTAGCGCTTACAAGCTAACTTTCCTGATGAAAGGCTTAAATATTTTAATCTTACTTGTGTTCCAGTGAGTTTGTTTTTAAAAAAAAACAGGACTCTGCTGGATTTTTAAAAAGTTTTTAACAAGTTTAAGGTCTAGTAAGAGAATCCGTTAGCCCAGCGCTCTAACTACCGAGCCTAGCATGCTGCTGTGACAGCCCCCGCCTCCCTCCTCTCCTCCTGGTGCGTCAGCCCAGAAACAGCGCCGCTGACTGCGGACCGCATCCAGAGTTCATCGGGACCGTCCGCAAGCCTCTTAACACGGAGGAAAAGTAGTTTGTAAAACCCGTCCGGCTGTTTGCCGCCGGTGTCCGGGATGAACGGCTTAAGTCCGGGGACTTTTCCCAGTTTCTTCCTGTTTGGTTTGGACGCCCCCTCACTGCGCCTCACCGCAGTCAAGTTTACCGCAGTTTGAACCTGCGGGCTTCCGGTTGCTGCTCCGGAGACACCGAAGTATTCAGATTACACCTTTAATTCATTTACTCTGAACGAAGACTGCAGAGTTCCTGTATTACAGCGTGTTATGAAGGAAAAGAGACACAGTAACAGAAAACCTGAGTAAATCCTGTAAGCACTATAAGAAAAATTTGAAATAAAACCTTAAATGGAAGAATAATATTCCCAGTTTTATATGGAGAGAAAAACTCAATATTGTTTATAAAGGTGTAATACGTGATTTGTAAACTGTGTATTTTGTAACTTTGAGTATTTAAAAATGCGAACACACACATATCAGACAAAAACCATTTACACACACAAAGTGCACAAACAATATTTTACCTTCAGCTCCAGGGATCGTTTCTGAATTCAAAAAGACTCCTGTGCACACGTCCACTGATATGTACAGACCAGACCCCGTTTAGACACAGACCGGACCTGATATCTACAGACCAGACCCCGTTTAGACACAGACCGGACCTGATATGGACAGACCGGACCCCGTTTAGACACAGACCGGACCTGATATGTACAGACCGGACCCGTTTAGACACAGACCGGACCTGATATCTACAGACCGGACCCCGTTTAGACACAGACCGGACCTGATATGTACAGACCGGACCTGTTTAGACACAGACCGGACCTGATATGTACAGGTCAGACCCCGTTTAGACACAGACCGGACCTGATATGTACAGACCAGACCCTGTTTAGACACAGACCGGACCTGATATGGACAGATCAGACCCCGTTTAGACACAGACCGAACCTGATATCTACAGACCGGACCCTGTTTAGACACAGACCGAACCTGATATGTACAGACCGGACCCCGTTTAGACACAGACCGGACCTGATATGGACAGACCGGACCCCGTTTAGACACAGACCGGACCTGATATGTACAGACCGGACCCGTTTAGACACAGACCGGACCTGATATGGACAGACCGGACCCCGTTTAGACACAGACCGGACCTGATATGGACAGACCGGACCCCGTTTAGACACAGACCGGACCTGATATGGACAGACCGGACCCCGTTTAGACACAGACCGGACCTGATATCTACAGACCGGACCCCGTTTAGACACAGACCGGACCTGATATCTACAGACCGGACCCCGTTTAGACACAGACCGGACCTGATATGGACAGACCGGACCCCGTTTAGACACAGACCGGACCTGATATGGACAGATCAGACCCCGTTTAGACACAGACCGAACCTGATATCTACAGACCAGACCCTGTTTAGACACAGACTGGACCTGATATGGACAGATCAGACCCTGTTTAGACACAGACCAGACCCTGTTTAGACACAGACTGGACCTGATATGCACAGACCAGACCGTTTAGACACAGATCAAACCCCGTTTAGAGACAGACCAGGCCCCGTTTAGACACAGACCAGACCCTGTTTAGACACAGACTGGACCCCGTTTAGACACAGACCAGACCCTGTTTAGACACAGACTGGACCCCGTTTAGACACACATCAGTCCCCGTTTAGACACAGACTGGACTGACGAAGAGAATGATCCAGTAGTAGAAGGTGGACTTGGTAAGGTGGATGTGGTTCTGACTTTTGATTTGCTGTGATGTTTATCTTCATGTCTGATCCTGGTTGGTTTTCTGGTTGGTTGGTTTACTGTGTTTTTTCTCTGATCTCTACATATGAGGGATGTCACCATTTCAGATTTTCTTGGTATGATTATTGTCAAAGAAATAATCATGATTTTACGATTATCCTGCATTAATTAACCCTTCAATGTCATGTGTATCACATCTGATTCAGACTGAGACCTTTACTACCACTTAATGGTAAAAACCCTGTTGAACACAATCTGACACTCTTCAGCCCTAATCATTTTAATGTAACTTATTATTTTATTGTGATTATGTGTTGTTGCCTTTTACTATTTCTAAATATCTGTAATGTCTTTGTTTTATGTAAAGCACTTTGAATTGTCCTGTACATGAAATGTGCTGTACAAATAAACTGCCTTGCCTTGCCCCCTGGTGGAAATCTTTTGCACTACAATCATTTTGACATCACTCTAAACGTATGTGCAAGAAGGATTTTTATCAAATATTTTTTAACAGTTTGTTGAAGGGCCAAATAAAAAAAGTATAGATTAACAAAATCTGAATTTTCTCCCCATTTTTCAAGGGCTGGGCTTTAAAATGTAAAACTCTCAACATAATAAATATGTAAAACCACAGGAACACTCCTTTTAGGATTTTAAGTTTTAATTAAGGTTGTCAAAATTAATACGTTAATGCAAAGAGCTTCATCTGGGGAATTAGCACATGAATACCAAAGTTTTTACTTGTGTCATGTTTAAACCTGAATTTGGCTTCATCTCAGTGAGAGAAGCCAGTTTTTGAATATGTAGACATCACATCTGTGAACAGAATCAGGCAAAAACCACTTTATCCTCCATATTAATGATAATTAATTGGTTCCGTTTGCAGGGTGAGCTGAGGAATCGTTACGATTACTGAAATGTGGCGTTTAATACCGCGATTAAGTGTGAAGCGAAGGAATTGTTGCATCCAAACTTCAGAACAGGGAATATTTCTGCCATGACAGAAAATACAATTACTTTCACGTTAAAACTTGAGAGAAAATTGAATTGAAATTCCTGAATTAAAACTGTTTTATGACTGTTTGTACCTTTATTTTGAAGGAAATATAGAATTATTTGACTTCCTGTTTGGTTCTAACTTGACGCACGTGCCGTTTCTGCAGCAACAGGATGGAAATGCCTAAGAATCCACTGCTGGTGCCGCATAGCCGCCGATCAAGAGACAGGAACCTCACCCTTTTCAAGGTTAAAGCACTTCCTTTTCCAGAAAACATCCAGAAAAGATGTTTCAGAAGCGAGAAGAACAAAAACCTGTTTCAGGAAGACGACACTGGAAATGACCAGAAATATTCTGAACCATAAAGCCGAGACTTCTGAAAAGGAGGAAGTTCAGCAGCTCTTTTCTTTCCACTGAATCTATTTCAAGCTCCTCTGCTCAGCAGCTTGTTCCCATGGCAACAGGTTCTGCGTTGTCAAGCATCTCCTCCTCATTACTTCTGCCAAAGGTCGCCGTTCCAGCTGATGGTTTTCATGAATGTGAAAGTGTGACGTCCCCGACGTCGTCATGTCCAACCATTTCTGATCGGTGCAGGTGCAGAGTAAGGGTGGGTTAAAATCAGCCAAATGATCTGGAAAAATGTTGGTTTAAAAAAAATTTTAATAATTCATATTTGGACAGAAAATTAAATAAATTTAAAAATTTGAAAATACACACCCAAAAAATTAAGAATGAAAAAAACTAATTCTGAGAATTACAAATATAGCATTTATTTATCATCTGGGAAATATTTTATTTAGAAATATCTGTAAAACTAAATGTTTGTGAAACATTTTGCATTTTACAAAATTTACAAAAATTATTAAAGAAAAAAGTTTGTTGTCCACCTTTTATTTTATTCAAACAACATCTTATTTCCACTTCCTGTCACGTTATTCTGATTCTCAGCAGCAGAGCTGATGGCGTTGTCAGGGAGTCGCTACGTCGTCAGGGAGTCGCTACGTCGTCAGGGAGTCGCTACGTCGTCAGGGAGTCGCTACGTCGTCAGGGAGTAACGTCACGGCGAGTCTGAAATGTCCGTTCAGATTCAGATTTGTCTGCTTCTGCTTCTTTTATCTTCCTCTGAGGAGACATTTGTCTTTGTCCTCTGTGATGAAGAGCTCGTCCTCCTCCAGCTGAAGTGACTGGGGGTCCTGCAGGATCCATCAGCAGACCTGAGGAAGTCTAGAAAATGTCTCTTCTTCTGGCCTCTGGCAGATCAGTTAGCCCCTGCAGCCCCCGCAGACCCTGAAGAAGAAGAAGAAAGCAGAGGAACCAATCAGTGCTAAGCAGTCCGTCGTCTCTCAAGTCTGTTTTCAGAGCCAGCAGGTACGTATCCAAACAGCAAACGGAGCAGTACCACCAGACACCACGGGGGGCAGTGGTGAGCAGGACAGCTGATGTGTGACCAGTGGAAGGAACAGAGAAGAAGAAGCTGTGACGTGTTTAACGTCCTCTCAGACCACCTCCGTCTACTGCTGTGCTCATCATCATCGTCTCCATGTTCATCGTCTGAACTCAGAGATAAACTCCGCCCCCGGCTGGATGTGCTGGCTAACAACCTTGCTAACAGCAGATGGAGGGGAGGATGACAGACGTACTGCTTTGCCTACCTACAGCGAGCAGAAATTACTTTTATTCTCAAAACCAAAGCCCTGATTGGGACAGAAGGCAGCCAATCAGCAGGTGCTTCTGTTGTTGGACTCTGAAGCAGAGAAAAACCACTTCCTGAACACCACGCAGTTTTTTCTGTTAGTGTGAACCAGAAGCAGGTCCAACGCTCCGTAGAACAAAGATGGCTGGATTCAATTATAAGTCTCTTAAGAGATTAATAAGGTATATTTTATTGTAAAGTTGTTTATCTTTTAAATGAAAAATAATTAATATACTGTAAATAAATAAATAAAAGGTATAGCATAAACATCGATAATTAAACTGGGATTTTTACATCCAGAACATTAGCTGGAATGATCTGACACTAACAGAATACAAAGCTGAGATTTAAACATGAAAATATTCATGAATAATCATAACACATTTTAAGATGCGATGAGCTGAATCTGGATGTGAGGGAAGATAAAACCTGATGAAACAGACCTCCAGAACCATCCGGATGTGGGCTTTGATTTTAGCCGAGTCTTTGGTCAGCTGCTCCGTGAAGCTGGAAAACAGACGCAGCGTTAGCATTGTTAGCATTGTTAGCATCTTTCATTTGTAACAATGAACACTGCAGCTGACAAGCTGCGTTCAAACTCAGTGAACTTTATATTTTTCAATGATACTGCAGGATGATATGGAATTTACACCTGGACAGGTGGCCAGCCCATCACACAGAGACAAACAACCACTCACACTCACTTCTCGGGAGAATTTAGAGCAGTTAAGCTAACATCATGTGTCTGGATGGTGGGAGGAAGCTGGATGACCCACGGCTCCACACAGAACAAAAAAATCAATAAATAACTTCAAAGGGAATCAAACCGACGGCTACCGTGAAGAAGCCGCTAACTTATTAAAAACATGTGACTACTGACGCCGTCAGCTGATTGGTCTTCTTCTCCACGAATCGCAGCGCTTCATCATGAGTCATCTCCACGAAGAACCCAAAACCCACCGACACCAGGATCCTGGACGAGTCCTCGCTGCCTCGGAGGAGAGGACAGGAAGACCGGGTCAGGTTAGACCACGTGCACGGCCGGCTCACGTGCACGGCTGGTGATGAAGAGGCGTTCAACTCACATTTCAGCCTGAACATAGAAGTTACAGCCGAGATCAACGTCTGTCTTCAGCTGCTGAGAGCCCGCCTCCTGCAGGGACACACGTGACATCACCGTGACATCACCGTGACATCATGTACTAAGAGTGTATCCTGACATTTTTCAGTCATTTATCTGCAATAAACACGTTAAATGAAACATCAAACATGACCAATAAAGTTTCATTCAATTTTCTGAAAGATGAAAAAAGTAAAACCCGTTAAAATGTTTTACATCTGCAAACGTCAACAAAATGTTCGCAAACACGAAACTGAATGAAAGGTGGAACATCCGCGAGGAAGCCACCATGTTGGAGGCCGTCTCACACCGGGACCAGGTCCTGAACCTGACGGGTGACCCGGCCGGCGCGTTCACACCTGTGACGTCGTCGCCACCTGAACGCCACACCGCTGGTAGCTGGTTTCCCGCCGCTATGCAGACTAGATGGAAACACAGAACCAAGACTCGCTGTGGTCATGTGACCAGTGATGGCGGCGGCTTCGTCCACCACACACAGGGAGGTAGAGCTGGCTTCAGTCTTCAGTATGTTTATTAGTTCTGTGAGACGTTCAGGTGTAATGATGCAAGTGGAAGATTCCGGCCTCATCTCGCTCGCATACGGAGGTGTTTTATAACATAACGTATGCTAACGCTAATGCTAACCGTCTCCCTGCGACTTGTCAGGTTAATGGCGGAAGGTATGAGCCGGTTCTTTTTATCAGGGATGTGAATCTTACAACAACTCACGATTCAACTCCATCCTGATTCTTGGGGTGACGATTCTATTCAGAATCTATTTTTGATTCACAATCAATACTCTTTTAGGAACAAAGGGGCCAGATCCAGGATTTACTCCGTTCCTCTGTAAGCTGGAAAGGTCTGAGAAATCGTAAAACTGGTTACGTTAAAAAAAAAAGTAGATTTACGAGGATCAAGCAGGAGATTCTAAACTGTAAACAAAGGCAATCGCTTGGCTAGAGGCTTTTATTTAGCTCATCTTGCTAACTTTAACATTACTTTGTCACTCAGCGGTGTTCCTGCGCTCCTCTTTGGGCTTTGCTTCCTCAGCTTTCAAGGTAGTTGTGTTCTGGCTTTCTCTGTGAAGCCCTGACGTGACGTAGTTAGGCTCGGTCGTTGCACCACAGCGCTGTAGTCGGGCGAGAGATTTACTCATCTCTTCAGAGCGGTGAAGAGTGTGTTGGTAGAGTTGGTAGCGGCCGCTGCTCCGCTTCCTTTAGCTCGGCGTGAAGGCCTAAAGGCTCGGACGTTTGTAGTGTCTTTTTATTTAGCAGATTTTACACACAGAATACGTAAGCGAAGACGGGCAGAAACATTAAGCTATCATCTAACGCTAACTAGCACGTAGCAGCAGACCGCGCCTTGCTGGAACGACACGCTACGAGGCCGTTACCTGACCAACGTTACACGATGCACGCAAGCTAGCAAATGTCTGAAAAATGCCTTTTTTTAAGAAATTTTTGGATTGATTCAGAATCTAAAAAATAAGAATCGTGATTCGGACGTGAATCGACCCCTAATACTTGTAACGTTTTAGCTGTTCCTGGCTAGCGTGGCTGTTTAGTCTGGTAATCATTAGCCTGTAATCCTTAGCTGAACGTTTGATCTTGACCTTTAAATATTGTATTTCACTAGATTTTTATATTTAGGTTCAGTGCTTCATTTGCTAACGAGAGTTGATGTTTGGAAATATCTCCTCTAAGTGAAGCACAACGATGCAGGAAACCTCTGGCTATTAGACTAGAAACCAGCTGCAGTAACTCCAGACCATAGACTGCCCCCACAGGCTTGTACAGCAGCTCTAGACATGATGCTGCATCCCTTCATCCTCCTGTGGACTCATCAGACCACATGACCTTCTTCCATGGCTCCAGAGTCCAGTCTTTCTGCTCCCTAGCAACCTGAAGCCTTTTTCTCCGGTTAGCCTCACTGGTTAGTGGTTTTCTTCTGGCTCCACAGCTGTTCAGTCCCTTGAGTTCCTTCATTGTTCATTAGGGCTGCAACTAATGACATTCTGATGGTCGATTAGTCACCGACTATTAAAACGACTAGTCGACCAATCGGATTCTGTATCTCATGATTATTATAAATGGATCTTATTTCACTTTCAGCTTTGAAATCTTACATGAGGTTGTTAAATCTGACGTTCCTCCTCTTTAAATGTTCGAGCATTGCAGACGTACTTCCGTGGTACACAAGGTCCGCTTCACAAACCTCACATGTATTTATTTTGTAAGTTTAACGTAAAGTTATCCCAGACTTTTAACGTTTTCCGCCGCCGTTTTCCTCCCTGGTCCGCCACCATATTTTTCCTCTGGCGGACTTATTGCGCATGTGCAACTCTCAGCAGAGATTAAAAAAGAAGACGATGTCTCACTCTGTATTTTTTCCCCTCTTTGAGCATGTGCATTGTGCAACTCTCAGCAGAGATAGGATTAAAAGACAAAGTCTTACTCTGTAGTTTTTTTTTGCCGACAATAGTGGACGGCTAAATTCGTTGCTGACTATTTTTATTGTCGACTATTGTCGACAACGTCGACTAATCATTGCAGCCCTATTGTTCAGGTGGAAATGTTCTAACTTTCACAGAAGGAGGTCCAGCAGATTTAGGTGATACAGACTCATCGTGGTGATTTTCCTCTTTTATTCCTGCATTTCACACCTTGTCCGGAGGAAAATGTTTGTGTTTTCCTCCTCAGTGCTGCAGCTATAAACCAGGTTATACTCCGATGAGTCGGGGTCAGAACCAGGAACAGATTTTCAGGCTCCGGGATTTTTATCATCAAGATCTCAGAGCCTGAAACCAGAAAAGCGCAACCCGCCTCCCTGAACCCGGAGCCTCATGGCCCCGTCAGACGGCAGGTCCAGCACATCTGATGACCAGAAACAGGAACTAAATCCGATGCGTGTGCATCAGGTGATGTGGACGAGTGCTGTGATTGGTCCAAGCTGCCAGAATCTGCAGGATCAGCTGAACTGGCATTACCAGTTGTGATTGCTGGAGGGTCTAGAATCTAATGCTTATTCTGGGAAAGCTGAGGCTATGAAGGGACCTGATGACTGAACCATCAACCTCCAGGACGAAATCTACAAGATGTGGATATTTACTTCCACATAGTAAAGTCCTCCCACGTCCATTCAGGTTAAACAGGTGTGAACGCAGGCCGATTCACAGAAATCTGAGCGTCCAGACCGGCGTCTGGGTGAGAGCACCGGAGTGATGCATCTTCACCAATAAACAATCTCTTATGATACCGCGTCATACATGACGAAGTCTTATCACCGTGTTTACCTGCAGACTCTGGATGGTGTTCTTCAGCTGCAGGTACTGAGAGATCTTCTCATAGACCTGGTCCCTCTGTTCCATCACCTTCCTGCAGACAGCAGCGCGTTCACTCAGCTTCAGCCAACAGCCGAGCGAGGATTTAACCAAAGAAACATTTTCTTTTCATTCACTTAAAGATTAGAAGTTTTGATCCGCTTGATCCAAAAAAATCAGAGAAAAATATTTTCAAAAGTCCAAAACTCATCAACAAAGAAATCTACACATTATTATTAAATATAAATAATTATATTTACAATAAAAAACAGAATCCTTCACCTGTATTAATATTTAGAAACCGATTAAAACTCCAACCAGAAAAAATATTATTAAATTAACTTTAATCTGCAAAAGCAGAAAAATACTAAAACTTAAATATAAAGTTGGATTCAGACTTAAGAAAGAAATTATTCACATAAATATCGTTAAATTTCTATTTTAAAAAATAAAGTTTTATTTAAAATAATATATGAACATTTTTGTCTGCTTGGCGAAATTTAACGAGTTAATATTTTTCTAAATAATAATAAGAAAGAAGCCGAGTTTGTTTCTTCTCTCGGATTAACAGCAGAAACACCAACTGAACCCCAGACCCGGACTCAGAACAGGGAACCCAACCAGAACTTGGTCCTTACTGCAGGTCTCTCCTCAGAACCTCGTCTAGAAACGCTTCGTACTGCAGAACCTTCTGCTCCACGTTAGCGTTAGCATTAGCATCAGCTGGCGGCGCCATGTTCGCTCGTCTCCCGTTAACATGTAAATAAATCCCGGTGTGGCGCAGATTACCGCCAGCAGTCACCGGTCGGTGTTTTTCTCGATGTTACAGTTTACGTTTGTATGTCAAACGCAGTCCAGTTAGCGCGGTTAGCATTCTGTAACTGCCGCTATGCGCCGGAAGCAACTGAACAAGTACTTCCGGTTTTCGGCAGGAAAGGCGTGGACAGAAATAGAACGCATAGAAAAGACTATTCTCGGCCTTTTTTTGTCACGGTTCAACAACCTGATGTTTGGTGTTGAAATATGAACACGGCGAGATGTTTAAGGAAAACAACGGCAGCTCCCCGGAAGACGGGCTCCCTCCTCTGGGTCGTGGCTAGGCGGGTTGGCCCCCTCTTAATCAGGTCTGGTGGGGGCCCACAGATTTCTGAGCCACCACACACACTACGATCAAAACTGATTTTTTTATCTTCATGTTTGAGGTCTCAACCAGATAAAAAATCTCACAAGATTAAAACGTTATGTGTGTACCAGGTTTCAGCAGCAGACGAGCTGGAGGTTAAAATCTGTAATATCATGTTCTGTAATATTTTCTGTAATAACATGTTGTGTAATAACATGTTGTGTGATAACATGTTGTGTGATAACATGTGTGATAACATGTTGTGTAATAACATGTTGTGTAATAACATGTTGTGTGATAACATGTATGATAACATGTTGTGTAATAACATGTTGTGTGATAACATGTATGATAACATGTTGTGTAATAACATGTTGTGTGATAACATGTTGTGTAATAACATGTTGTGTGATAACATGTGTGATAACATGTTGTGTAATAACATGTTGTGTGATAACATGTATGATAACATGTTGTGTAATAACATGTTGTGTAATAACATGTTGTGTGATAACATGTATGATAACATGTTGTGTAATAACATGTTGTGTGATAACATGTATGATAACATGTTGTGTAATAACATGTTGTGTGATAACATGTTGTGTAATAACATGTGTGATAACATGCTGTGTGATAACATGTTGTGTAATAACATGTTGTGTGATAACATGTGTGATAACATGTTGTGTAATAACATGTTGTGTGATAACATGTATGATAACATGTTGTGTAATAACATGTTGTGTAATAACATGTTGTGTGATAACATGTATGATAACATGTTGTGTAATAACATGTTGTGTGATAACATGTATGATAACATGTTGTGTAATAACATGTTGTGTGATAACATGTTGTGTGATAACATGTATGATAACATGTTGTGTAATAACATGTTGTGTGATAACATGTTGTGTAATAACATGTGTGATAACATGCTGTGTGATAACATGTTGTGTAATAACATGTTGTGTAATAACATGTTGTGTGATAACATGTTGTGTGATAACATGTTGTGTAATAACATGTTGTGTAATAACATGTATGATAACATGTTGTGTAATAACATGTTGTGTGATAACATGTATGATAACATGTTGTGTAATAACATGTTGTGTAATAACATGTATGATAACATGTTGTGTAATAACATGTTGTGTGATAACATGTTGTGTAATAACATGTGTGATAACATGTTGTGTAATAACATGTTGTGTGATAACATGTGTGATAACATGTTGTGTAATAACATGCTGTGTGATAACATGTTGTTCAATAACATGTTGTGTGATAACATGTGTGATACCATGCTGTGTGATAACATGTGTAATAACATGCTGTGTGATAACGTGTAATAACATGCTGTGTGATAACATGTGCAATAACATGCTGTGTGATTAACATGTGTGATAACATGTTGTGTAATAACATGTTGTGTGATAACATGTGTGATAACATGTTGTGTAATAACATGTTGTGTGATAACATGTTGTGTAATAACATGTTGTGTGATAACACGCTCTATACAGATGGCACTGGTTAAGAGAATTAAAGATGGCATCTCAGAACCATTAACTTACATTTACAGTTCGTCCTTCCAGACCGGATAATAACCAGTAATAAACATCTGTTTACAAACTACACACCTTTTCACAACAGCTAGAAAACGTCTTAAATATGAACTCCTGAACCAGAGCCGGTCTGGGTTTAGAGCAAAACATGTACAATGGAAGTAAGAGTAACAATAATAAAAAGGTGCAGCTGGGATATTTCTAGAAAGAGTTGATATGATAAATCGTTCAGCGCGCATTAAAAACCTGCAGCTGCGGCTCTGGACCAGCGGCTTCAGACCAGCGGCTTCAGACCAACGGCATCAGACCAGCGGTACCGGACCAGCGGCTTCAGACCAGCGGCACCAGACCAGCGGCTCTGGACCAGCAGCACCGGGCCAGCGGCTTCAGACCAGTGGCTTTGGACCAGCAGCACCGGGCCAGGGGCTTCAGACCAGCGGCTCTGGACCAGCAGCACTGGGCCAGCGGCTTCAGACCAGAGGCTTCAGGCCACCGGCTTCAGGCCACCGGCTTCAGACCAGCGGCACCGGGCCAGCGGCTTCAGACCAGTGGCTCTGGACCAGTGGCTTCAGACCAGCAGCTCTGGACCAGCAGCTTCAGACCAGTGGCTTTGGACCAGCAGCACTGGGCCAGCGGCTCTGGACCAGTGGCTTTGGACCAGCCGCTTCAGACCAGCGGCACCAGACCAGCGGCTTCAGACCAGTGGCTCTGGACCAGCAGCACCGGGCCAGCGGCTTCAGACCAGTGGCTCTGGACCAGCGGCTTTGGACCAGCGGCTTCGGACCAGTGGCTCTGGACCAGCAGCACTGGGCCAGCGGCTTCAGACCAGTGGCTCTGGATCAGCGGCTTTGGACCAGCGGCACCAGGCCAGCGGCTTCAGACCAGCGGCTCTGGACCAGCAGCACTGGGCCAGCGGCTTCAGACCAGCGGCACCAGACCAGCAGCTCTGGACCAGCAGCACTAGGCCAGCGGCTTCAGACCAGTGGCTCTGGACCAGTGGCTTCAGGCCACAGGCTTCAGACCAGCGGCACCGGGCCAGTGGCTTCAGACCAGTGGCTCTGGACCAGTGGCTTCAGACCAGCAGCACCGGGCCAGCAGCTTCAGACCAGCGGCTCTGGACCAGCGGCTTCAGACCAGCGGCTTGGACCAGCAGCACAATCGTCCCAGTTGTTAGAAACTGTCTGTTCTACACTTCAGGCTCTAAATGTGTCAAGTTTGATGGATTTATGAAAAGAGCTTTGTGTTAAACACGGATCTTATTATTAATATCATGGTTTATTCTGACTGTAAGCCGGATGTGTAACAGCCTGTGTATAACCGCAGTGTTTCTGTTACAGAGGAACTTGTTCAACGTTACGTTTTTCTGCTCTGACTTGTTCTGTTTCATGTCTTCTGTATCCATGTTGCTGAATAAACCACTTTCTACTGCAAGTTCAAATGCTTAAAATCATTTTGTTTTCTCCACCTTCAGTCTGCAGGACTCCAAACATGGAGCCTGTTCTTGGAAATTTAACCCTTTACACGCCGGATCATAATTAGAACTTTAACTTTATCAAAAACAGAACTAATGGATTAAATGAAAGTATAAATTATTTCTGCGGTTTCTGTTGCTTTTTGTCAGTTTTAGTTCTTCACTGTTTATCTGATTTTCCTTATAAACGGATCATGTTTCTGTATCTGATCGCTGGAAAGACATCAAGGTTCATGTTTCTACTTTTCCAGTTTGTGAGACAGCTCTGTCTTCTACCTGCTGTCTCTGTGAGTCCTGCCGTTACTGAAGCAGGGAGTCTCTTCTACCTGCTCTGGTTCTATGTCTGCCCCACGTCATGGCGTCATGTAAACAAACATGGCGGACGTCGCTGCAGAGCTCCGTTTCAAACGAGATGTTTCTAAATGGAAAAGACAGAACGCAGCCGAACACCTGCTAACTTCCTGTCTGGAACAAATTCTCGCTGTTACATTGATAAATGTGTGAAATGGATATTTAGCGGTTAGCTTAGCATCACAGGTTACCATGGCAACGCGAGCTAACCTTGTTCCGGTGCTGTGGTCCTTCTATGAAAAATGAAATAACTGGACTTTGTCTCTGTGAGGATGTGATGAGGTTCGCTGGTTCCAAGCTCACACAGACACTGAACGGTGGATTTGAATGATCGTCACATTAAACACCAACAAGTCCCGCTTCATGGAGCAGTACAGCATCCTGGGCCGGGTCGGAGAAGGAGCCCATGGCATCGTTTTCAAGGCCAAACACGTCGAGGTAACAGGAAGTCCTGGCGCGTGTCAGTCACCCTGCAGGTAACCTGGCCTGGTTCTGATTTCTGGATCATAACTATGGCGCGTGCTCTCTGTCAGACAGGAGAGACGGTGGCCCTGAAGAAGGTGGCTCTGAGACGGCTGGAGGACGGCATCCCTAACCAGGCTCTGAGGGAGATCAAGGCCCTCCAGAAGATCGAGGACAACCAGCACGTGAGTGTCAGATTCTGGAAGGCCAGCGGATGCTCCTGCAGGTCTTCCTCCTGTTGGTTCCTCAGGTTTTAACCTGGCTAGAGATGAGATTCATGGCTGTTTGAAGGGAGTCGGATCTTGAGGAGCTGTTCCTTTCAAAGAGCCATTCTAAGACTGGCTCGTTCCCACAGTATCTTACAAAATTTCACAGTATATAAGAATGACAAACAAAATCTACTATACAAGATTAAAAATGATAGGAAAAATATAGATAAAAAGGGATAAACCTGAGCAGGCAGTGTAAATTCTAGTAAATGTTTTGGATAAAACTCACAGTATTTGTTTCCAAACAATTCTCTCTGCCCATCGATGCTTCACATGAACGGAGCGTGTTATTTATTTTATTTTCATTTTACTCAACTGTACTACTTCTTATTTACCTATTTATTCATTTATTTATTCATTCAGTCATTTTTAGCTGGGGGGGGATTGGGCTTGGCGTGTGTGTGTGTGACTGTGTGAAAGATTTTATTGAGTGTTTTTATTTTTATGTTTTTAATCATGTAAAGAACTTTGTGTTGCAGATGGCATGAAAAGCGCTTTATAAATAAAGTTTGATTTGATGAAGGCAGTGTCAAAACTTTGTATATAAAAAGAACACACGTGTGTGCGTGTGTATGCATGTGTTAGGATGAGTGGGGGTGTGTCTGGGGAGTGAGAGTGGGAGGGTTGGATGCTGTGTGAGTGTTTATATTGTGTGGGTGGGGCTGAGAGGGCGTATATGCGTTAGGATGAGCGAGAGTGTGCAAGGAAACAGGTGTGTGCATGTGTTTCTGTGTGTGGTTGGGGCGGGGTTAAGTGCACTTGTGGGGGGGGGCCTGGGCGGGTCTGGGGGTGGTGGGCCGTGGGTCTGCCGCTGTCCCCATCCTCTCATTCCCCGTTAGGGGTGTAGGAGGGTGGGTACTTCCTAGGGTTGGTGACGGCTCACTGGCTGTGGTCCCTGAATGGCCCGGTCGTGGGGGGCGGCCTCTCCTGGCCTGTCTTGCCCTGGGGGGCCTCCTGGGGAGCGCGGGTGCCTAATGCCACTAGAGGCTCAACATCCAGAGGGAAGTTTACTTCCCTCAGGACGTACATCCCCAGACCCCTCTTACTTCCCGCTCTCTCTGTATCACACACACACACACACTCCCAGGGAGTTGGGAGGCGTGGAGCCATGCGGGGTGGAACGGAGGAGACCAATCAGTGGTCTCCTTGGATGCACCCTGTGGCGACTCGCCTCTCAGTTTTAATTGCACCAAGACACCAAAACACAAGAAACACAACACACAAACAACACCTGGGGGGCATGGCATGCGGTGCCCGGTGGCCCGGCTCCCGGCTCATTGCGGTCACTGCCCCTCAATTTTAAATGCACACAACACACACTACATAAACAGTCAGGAGCGGGGAGGGAGAGGGTATTGGGGACCTCTCACACCCCTGTTTTCCTTGTGTGTGGCTGGGGGCGGCTGGGGGGTTGCCCCGGGGCCGGGTCCCGGGGTGGCTGCGCTGGTGGGCTGCTGGCTCTGTGGGTGTTGGGTCAAGGGGGGGTGCTTGGGGCTCGCTGTCCTCTGGTCCGCCTGGGGTGTCCCCCACGGGGCATGGTGGGTGGGTTGTGTGTGGCGTGACTGTGTGGTGGTGAGTGCTTGTGGGTGCGGCGCGGGGGAGGGTGTGAGTGTGGGGTTATATAGGGTGCAGATTGGAGTAGGTGGGGAGTGGGGGGAGGGGGCCGATAGCACCTTGGTTCCCGGGGTGTGCGGCTGGAACATCGGGGTGTGTGCTGGGCTACGCCGGGTGGCTGTCTGGGGGGGCCTGGTCCTCCTAGACATGTTGCGGGCCCCCTGCCTTTGGGGGGTGGGGCGGCCGCCTCTGGGCTCCTGGGGCCCTGGGCCCTTTGCTTGGGCTGCCCTGGGTAGCCGGTCCCTGGCGGGGCCGGCGGCTGCTGATCTTGGCCCACTGGGACCTGTGCCCCGGGACCGTGGGGGGCTCTTGCTGGGGCTCTCCTCTGCCGCCCTTCGGGTGGGGCTGGAGTCGTCTTCGTGGTGGGGTGGCTTGGGTTGGTGCTCCGGGGCTGCTGCTGAGGGCCCAGGTCTCTGGCCCTGGTCTGCCTTTGGCCTCCGTGGAGGCGTGGTCGCATTTGCATGATCTCACTCACCACCCTTCATCACTGATCACTCCTCTTCCTCATCCTCTGCATGCTGACACAGTCACTGAGTTGTCCAGTGGGTTTTTATGCTAAGCGATAATTAATTTTTATTTTTGTATTTTTCCTGTGAGTTAGTATCTGGTCGCTGTTATGTCTTTTTGATTTGGTTATTATTTAAAAACTCTTAATGACTGGCAGCTCTGTTTTTTCTGTGTGTGTGTTTCTGTTTTTGTAAAAGTTGTAGGAAATGTTCTGGTGTGTTCATGTACAGGTGTAACAGTTTGTTGTCTGGTGATGGTGTGGATTGAAGGGTCGTTTCCTTCTGTCTGTGATCTTTTTGTCTCCTTTCTTCTTTCCCTTTTGCTGTTTTTGCTATTTTCCATCTTTTTCTGTCCCCTCCGGTCAGGTCCAGCAAGATTACATAGATTCCATGATTCAAAGTAAATAAATAAATAAATTAATCAGATTATCAAGAGTAGCCTTACCCATAGGCCTCCCCTTGGCAGAGCAAATTTGTTCAGCATGATACAGCAACCAGATTATCATTTTGCTGCTATGATGCTGGACAGGACAAGTAAAAAAAAAAAAAAAGAAAAAGAAAAAAAGAACACACAGCTGTGAAACGGTTCCCATTGTTCATTTAAAAGAGTCATTCAAAAGAATCGATTCGTTCATGAATGTCACATCTCTAGTCCTCAGGCCCTGCAGGTGTTAGACGTCCCTGCTCCAGATAGGGAACACCTGATGATGATGATGATATCCAGGCTCCGCCTAGATGGGCGGACCTGTCACCCCACAGCTCAAAGACAGAAATATGTCCAGGAGTCTGAGCTTCTGTCTCGTCTGCAGGTGGTGAAGCTGAAAGACGTCTTTCCTCACGGTACCGGCTTCGTCCTAGTCTTCGACTTCATGCTGTCGGACCTCTCTGAGGTCATCAGGAACTACCAGCGACCTCTGACCCCTGCTCAGGTGAAAGGGTACATGATGATGCTGCTGAAGGGCGTGGCCTTCCTGCATCACAACAACATCATGCACCGGGTCCGTCTCCGCCTCCTCTGATTGGATAACCAGCCGTCAGTCTTTGTGTTCTGGTTGCTGACAAGTGCGTTTGTCTGTGTGTGCGTGCAGGACCTGAAACCAGCAAACCTCCTCATCAGCTCCTCTGGTCACCTGAAGATTGCCGACTTCGGTCTGGCCCGGTTGTTCAGTGATCGTGGTGAACGGCTGTACAGCCACCAGGTGGCCACCAGGTAACCTTGGGCTCTGCATCCTCATTTGGGGGACCTTTCAGGTTTAATCCATTATTGAACAGGCAGCCTAAAATAACTTTACCCTTAAAACTACAAAACAGAATTTTTTTTTAATCTAAACCAAGTAGTAGCTTTTAATCCCAGTATAAACCAGTCTGTAGCAGCTTTTAATCCCAGTATAAACCAGTCTGTAGCAGCTTTTAATCCCAGTATAAACCAGTCTGTAACAGCTTTTAATCCCAGTATAAAAAAAAGAGAAATCACGCTACTGTGCGCTGTGTAGATTGCTACAGGTACACGTGTGGCAAATGCAGAAAGGAGGTGGCATGGCAGTGCCAAGTCTGCTCAGACAATGCAGGTCAAAATCACAGAGAACATTCCACCATCATGGAACATGTGAAATTTTTGTAACTTCATTGCACTGAGTATTTTAAATGTCAATCACTTCACCCACATACTGCACTGATTTATTTGTACACTTTCTTGCATCTATAAGAAAAGATTCCTTGTTCAAATCTTGTACATCAGAAATAAAAGTCATGAAGGAATGAAAAAGACAGACTGTGTTGATCTCTTGCTTAAAAAAGAGGGTAAAATAATTTTCTGATCATAATGTGAAAATATCATTTGTCGTTGCAGCTTGCTAGACAGGTTGTGCATACACTGGTCTTAGAAATATTGTGCTGAGCATCTCCACTGTGCCGGGGAAGCTGGTGGACTTCCTGGTGGAGCTTGCCAGTGAGCTTGCACATTCTTATTTGGGAGCCAAGAAGGTGAATAGGAGAGTGAGAGTGAGCAACCCCCCACAACTTGGCCAACGTGTGGGGGGTTGCTCACAGAACATCTCATTTACAGAACAATAGTGTCGTTCACACCTGAGTTAGGACATTAGCTAAAACTAATCCAGCCATTTGGCTGAACTCTGGGCATGGAAGGTAGAAACGCCAAATGGCGCAGCTTTGGTTTTTCTAGTGTTAATCCCAGTATAAACCAGTCTGTAACAGCTTTTAATCCCAGTATAAACCAGTCTGTAGCAGCTTTTAATCCCAGTATAAACCAGTCTGTAGCAGCTTTTAATCCCAGTATAAACCAGTCTGTAGCAGCTTTTAATCCCAGTATAAACCAGTCTGTAGCAGCTTTTAATCCCAGTATAAACCAGTCTGTAACAGCTTTTAATCCCAGTATAAACCAGTCTGTAGCAGCTTTTAATCCCAGTATAAACCAGTCTGTAGCAGCTTTTAATCCCAGTATAAACCAGTCTGTAACAGCTTTTAATCCCAGTATAAACCAGTCTGTAGCAGCTTTTAATCCCAGTATAAACCAGTCTGTAGCAGCTTTTAATCCCAGTATAAACCAGTCTGTAGCAGCTTTTAATCCCAGTATAAACCAGTCTGTAGCAGCTTTTAATCCCAGTATAAACCAGTCTGTAGCAGCTTTTAATCCCAGTATAAACCAGTCTGTAGCAGCTTTTAATCCCAGTATAAACCAGTCTGTAGCAGCTTTTAATCCCAGTATAAACCAGTCTGTAGCAGCTTTTAATCCCAGTATAAACCAGTGTGTAGCAGCTTTTAATCCCAGTATAAACCAGTCTGTAACAGCTTTTAATCCCAGTATAAACCAGTGTGTAGCAGCTTTAATCCCAGTATAAACCAGTCTGTAACAGATTTTAATCCCAGTATAAACCAGTCTGTAGCAGCTTTTAATCCCAGTATAAACCAGTGTGTAACAGCTTTTAATCCCAGTATAAACCAGTGTGTAGCAGTTTTTAATCCCAGTATAAACCAGTCTGTAACAGCTTTTAATCCCAGTATAAACCAGTCTGTAGCAGCTTTTAATCCCAGTGTAAACCAGTCTGTAGCAGCTTTTAATCCCAGTATAAACCAGTGTGTAGCAGCTTTTAATCCCAGTATAAACCAGTCTGTAACAGCTTTTAATTCCAGTATAAACCAGTCTGTAACAGCTTTTAATTCCAGTATAAACCAGTCTGTAACAGCTTTTAATCCCAGTATAAACCAGTGTGTAGCAGCTTTTAATCCCAGTATAAACCAGTCTGTAACAGCTTTTAATCCCAGTATAAACCAGTCTGTAGCAGATTTTAATCCCAGTATAAACCAGTCTGTAGCAGCTTTTAATCCCAGTATAAACCAGTCTGTAACAGCTTTTAATCCCAGTATAAACCAGTCTGTAGCAGATTTTAATCCCAGTATAAACCAGTCTGTAGCAGCTTTTAATCCCAGTATAAACCAGTCTGTAACAGCTTTTAATCCCAGTATAAACCAGTCTGTAGCAGATTTTAATCCCAGTATAAACCAGTCTGTAGCAGCTTTTAATCCCAGTATAAACCAGTCTGTAACAGCTTTTAATCCCAGTATAAACCAGTCTGTAACAGCTTTTAATTCCAGTATAAACCAGTCTGTAACAGCTTTTAATTCCAGTATAAACCAGTCTGTAACAGCTTTTAATCCCAGTATAAACCAGTGTGTAGCAGCTTTTAATCCCAGTATAAACCAGTCTGTAACAGCTTTTAATCCCAGTATAAACCAGTCTGTAGCAGATTTTAATCCCAGTATAAACCAGTCTGTAGCAGCTTTTAATCCCAGTATAAACCAGTCTGTAACAGCTTTTAATCCCAGTATAAACCAGTCTGTAACAGCTTTTAATTCCAGTATAAACCAGTCTGTAACAGCTTTTAATTCCAGTATAAACCAGTCTGTAGCAGCTTTTAATTCCAGTATAAACCAGTGTGTAGCAGCTTTTAATCCCAGTATAAACCAGTCTGTAACAGCTTTTAATCCCAGTATAAACCAGTCTGTAGCAGCTTTTAATCCCAGTATAAACCAGTCTGTAACAGCTTTTAATCCCAGTATAAACCAGTGTGTAGCAGCTTTTAATCCCAGTATAAACCAGTCTGTAGCAGATTTTAATCCCAGTATAAACCAGTCTGTAGCAGCTTTTAATCCCAGTATAAACCAGTGTGTAGCAGCTTTTAATCCCAGTATAAACCAGTGTGTAGCAGCTTTTAATCCCAGTATAAACCAGTCTGTAACAGCTTTTAATCCCAGTATAAACCAGTGTGTAGCAGCTTTTAATCCCAGTATAAACCAGTCTGTAGCAGCTTTTAATCCCAGTATAAACCAGTCTGTAGCAGCTTTTAATCCCAGTATAAACCAGTCTGTAGCAGCTTTTAATTCCAGTATAAACCAGTCTGTAGCAGCTTTTAATCCCAGTATAAACCAGTGTGTAGCAGCTTTTAATCCCAGTATAAACCAGTGTGTAGCAGCTTTTAATCCCAGTATAAACCAGTGTGTAGCAGCTTTTAATCCCAGTATAAACCAGTGTGTAGCAGCTTTTAATCCCAGTATAAACCAGTCTGTAGCAGGTGTCAGACTGGGAGGTAAAATGATGTAAAATGAATGTATGAATAGATTTAGCAGCATAAAGGTCGACCAGAAGAAGAAAGCAGAATTTATTACTAACAGAACTTTGTAGAAATAACACACAGACCAACAGTGACCAAACCTTTTCTCATCTCATCGTTCTCTCAAGTCTTGGCTTTCAGGAGAAAAAATATTGTTATTGAAACAAACACACAACAGAAACTATTTCCATGTTTCCACTTTTCTTTCCAGCATGTGGCGTCCTAGACCTACTTCTGTTTAAATGAGCCCAACTGAGTTACATCTGTGTGTATGTGTGTGTGTGTGTGTGTGTTTAGGTGGTACAGAGCTCCTGAGCTGCTCTACGGAGCCAGAAAGTACGACGAGGGAGTGGATCTGTGGTAAGACTGTGTTTAATGATGCAGTGATCAGGAGTGAACAGCAGGGGGCAGCAGCCTGCGCTCAAACTGACCTCTCCCTGTGTGTGTGTGTGTGTGTGTGTGTGTGTGTGTGTGTGTGTGTGTGTGTGTGTGTGTGTGTGTGTGTGTGTGTCAGGGCGGTCGGCTGTATTTTCGGGGAGCTGCTGAACTCGTCTCCTCTGTTTCCTGGAGAGAACGACATCGAGCAGCTCTGCTGCGTTCTCAGAGTGCTGGGAACGCCAACGCAGGATAGCTGGCCGGTAACACACACACATCATGGACGGCCGCCAAAGTTTACTCAGATCCAGATGAGCTGATAGAACCAGGAGTCCTGCTGGGCCATTTGGATCCGGTTCCGACATATAAAAAGTGGTGGACCACCTTCCCATCAGCTGATCAGCTGGTGGCGGTTTTGCTTTAGGTCCTGCCCCTTTCATAGACCTTCAGACCAAACCATTCTGAGCTGGTCCAGGTGAATTCAGGTGGTGTTAGGGGTTCATGACACCACCTCTCCAGACCCAGAAAATACCCTGGAGGTTCTGTGAAGCCTCATTAACATCGTGGTTCTAGATGGGGGGTCAGGTTTTGGTTTGAAGCCTCATTTCTGAGTCCTTTATGCTGTCCTGGTCTGGTGAAGGTCTGTCCTTTTCCAAACGTCCCTGTCCCCATGCGTCCTCTACGTTAGCGTGGTTGTTCACCAACACATCCACCAGAGGGCAGCACCGAGTTGAGAGCTCACCTCCTTCTGATTCAGTTCCAGACAATAACAAACGTGGAGGATGATGATGGTGTTCGTTGTCAGAAAGACAAGAGATGAGGCAGAACCGAAGATGGAGGCGGTCTGAGAGGACATTAAACGCATCGCAGCTTCTTCTTCTTCTTCTTCAGTTAGACTGCTCAACACTGCCCTCTGGTGAAGTTCTGGTTCTGCGGGTGTAGGTGTGGGTCCCGTTGGGTTCCTGTCGGGGTTCTGGTGGAGCGGGTTGGGTCCCGTCGGGGTTCTGGTGGAGCTGGGTTGGGTCCCGTCAAGGTTCTGGTGGAGCGGGGTTGGGTCCCATCGGGGTTCTGGTGGAGCTGGGTTGGGTCCCATCGGGGTTCTGGTGGAGCGGGTTGGGTTCCTGTCGGGGTTCTGGTGGAGCTGGGTTGGGTCCCATCGGGGTTCTGGTGGAGCGGGTGTGGGTCCCATCGGGGTTGTGGTGGAGCGGGTGTGGGTCCCGTCGGGGTTGTGGTGGAGCGGGTGTGGGTCCTGTCGGGGTTGTGGTGGAGCGGGTTTGGGTCCCGTCGAAGTTGTGGTGGAGCGGGGTTGGGTCCCATCGGGGTTCTGGTGGAGTGGGTGTGGGTCCCGTCAAGGTTCTGGTGTAGCGGGGTTGGGTCCTGTCGGGGTTGTGGTGGAGCGGGTTTGGGTCCCGTTGAAGTTGTGGTGGAGCGGGTGTGGGTCCTGTCGGGGTTCTGGTGGAGCGGGTTTGGGTCCTGTCGAAGTTGTGGTGGAGCGGGTTTGGGTCCCGTCGAAGTTGTGGTGGAGCGGGTTTGGGTCCCGTCGGGGTTCTGGTGGAGCGGGGTTGGGTCCCATCGGGGTTGTGGTGGAGCGGGGTTGGGTCCCATCAGGGTTGTGGTGGAGCGGGTGTGGGTCCCGTCGGGGTTGTGGTGGAGCGGGGTTGGGTCCCATCGGGGTTGTGGTGGAGCGAGTGTGGGTCCCGTCGGGGTTGTGGTGGAGCGGGTGTGGGTCCCGTCGGGGTTGTGGTGGAGCGGGGTTGGGTCCCGTCGGGGTTCTGGTGGAGCGGGGTTGGGTCCCGTCGAAGTTGTGGTGGAGCGGGTTTGGGTCCTGTCGGGGTTCTGGTGGAGCGGGGTTGGGTCCCCTCGGGGTTGTGGTGGAGCGGGGTTGGGTCCCGTCGGGGTTGTGGTGGAGCGGGTGTGGGTCCCGTCGGGGTTGTGGTGGAGCGGGGTTGGGTCCCGTCGGGGTTGTGGTGGAGCGGGTGTGGGTCCCGTCGGGGTTGTGGTGGAGCGGGTGTGGGTCCCGTCGGGGTTGTGGTGGAGCGGGATTGGGTCCCGTCGGGGTTCTGGTGGAGCGGGGTTGGGTCCCGTCGAAGTTGTGGTGGAGCGGGTTTGGGTCCTGTCGGGGTTCTGGTGGAGCGGGGTTGGGTCCCCTCGGGGTTGTGGTGGAGCGGGGTTGGGTCCCGTCGGGGTTGTGGTGGAGCGGGTGTGGGTCCCGTCGGGGTTGTGGTGGAGCGGGGTTGGGTCCCGTCGGGGTTGTGGTGGAGCGGGTGTGGGTCCCGTCGGGGTTGTGGTGGAGCGGGATTGGGTCCCGTCGGGGTTCTGGTGGAGCGGGGTTGGGTCCCGTCGAAGTTGTGGTGGAGCGGGTTTGGGTCCTGTCGGGGTTGTGGTGGAGCGGGTTTGGGTCCCGTCGGGGTTCTGGTGGAGCGGGGTTGGGTCCCGTCGAAGTTGTGGTGGAGCGGGTTTGGGTCCTGTCGGGGTTGTGGTGGAGCGGGTTTGGGTCCCGTCGGGGTTGTGGTGGAGCGGGTTTGGGTCCCGTCGAAGTTGTGGTGGAGCGGGTTTGGGTCCTGTCGGGGTTGTGGTGGAGCGGGTTTGGGTCCCGTCGGGGTTGTGGTGGAGCGGGTTTGGGTCCCGTCGAAGTTGTGGTGGAGCGGGTTTGGGTCCTGTCGGGGTTGTGGTGGAGCGGGTTTGGGTCCCGTCGGGGTTCTGGTGGAGCGGGGTTGGGTCCCGTCGAAGTTGTGGTGGAGCGGGTTTGGGTCCTGTCGGGGTTCTGGTGGAGCGGGGTTTGGGTCCCGTCGAACTTGTGGTGCAGCGGGTTTGGGTCCTGTCGGGATTCTGGTGGAGCGGGTTTGGGTCCTGTCGGGATTCTGGTGGAGCGGGTTTGGGTCCTGTCGAACTTGTGGTGGAGCGGGTTTGGGTCCTGTCGGGGTTCTGGTGGAGCGGGTTCTGGTTGTGGTTTTCAGGGATGGTATGAGATGTGGTGGTGAGGATGCAGACAGGGGATCAGCTTGTCTGTATCCAGGTCCTGAGTCCAGGTCCCAAGGACTGAGGACCTGGACTCAGGACCTGGACTGAGGACCTGATGTAGAGGATATCCTGAAGAGTTCTGATGTTTTCTTCTAGGTCTTCTAGAGGTTCCTTCTGAAAGCTTCTAAAGAACCGATCCAGTCTGGAGTCTAACTGCTGGACTCTGCTGCTTTCTTTAGGAGATTGCAGAGCTGCCCGACTACAACAAGATCACCTTTAAGGAGAATCCAGCGATCCCATTGGACGAGATTGTCCCTGACACGTCTCCTCAGGCCGTCGACCTGCTCTACAAGTTCCTGGTGTATCCGTCCAGACAGCGCTGCTCCGCCAGACAGGTGAGAGGCGGGTTCAAGCTGGGGGCGGGGTCAGACAGGAAGTGGGGTAGGAAGGGAGATGGGGACAGGGTTATGTAAGAGGCTGGTGTCAGATGGGGCGGAGTTTAACTGTCCGGTGGTTCTGCTGCCCCCTGCTGGTCTGATTGGTGATTATTAATTATTTTTTATATAACTGATCAGTCCTGCTAGCAGCTGATTGATTAACAGATTATTGATCTTCCCTCCAGGCTCTCCTCCATCCATACTTCTTCTCCTCTCCTCTTCCTGCTCACCACTCGGAGCTGCCCATCCCTCAGAGGGGGGGTCGACCCCCCCGCCAGCGCCTCCAGGCTCCGCCCACTGACTTCTCAGTGGACCTGCCCCTGCAGAACAGCGTGGTGAACCCTGCGCTGCTGCAGCAGCACGCCTCCTGTCTCTGAGCGGTTCTGATGGAGGTCAGGAGGAGCAGAACTTTCCTCGGATCCCGTTCTGGTTCTGACCAGATCCAGAACCTTTAGCCTTTAGCTTCTAACAGACCAGAAGAAATCAACAAAACTGCTTCTGTTCATAAAATCTGATGGAGGCTGACGGGATATGTTCACCTCACGTGGCTGTATTTGTGTGTGTGTGTGTGTGTGTGTCTTAAATAAACGTAAACAGTGGAACGTCTTGTACTTGTGAACATCCTGGAAGACTCGGTAGGCCTCTGCCACCGACCCGGATCCTGTCTGACAGACGGAGAACCCTGACGTGGAGGACCACAGGGATCTGGTCTGGGCCTGGTCTGTTCATCCAGGGTTAGTTACCAGAGCTGTGCCGAGTCCACCGAACCGGACTTTCAGTCCTCTGCAGGTTCTTTGTGGTTTCTTACAGCTGAACAGGATGTTGCTGTTAGTTGGCACAAACCGAGCCAGAAATCTGGGTCTTATTCAGGATTCGGAGCTGAATTTAACCGTCACATTAAATCACGTACAAAAGCCGCCTTGTGTCACCTGGAGAATATTTCCAGAATTCAAGGACTGATGTGTCCTTGGCCTGGAAAAGCTGGTTCATGCGTTTGTTTCCAGCAGACCGGACTCCTGGAAGCGGTTCACCACGGCAGCAGATGGACCTGCTCATTGTTTCTGGGAGTGCAGACCCATTTGTAGGTTTTTGATGTGGAGATGAGGACCAGATGCAGGTGCTGGTCTTCCCTCTGAGCTGCTGCAGCTGACGGCGTCGTTCCAGACGGCGTTTGACTGGCTGGAAGTCTGTTTTACTGAACTGGATTAAAGAGAGATCGACAGCTTCTCAGGGTACAAAGATTTTAATATTCTCCGGACCAGGAAAGTTCTAAACATCTGCACCTCCAGAAATGATTCACCAAAAGGTTGTGAGACGGAGGAAGAGCTTCAGTCAGTTATAGTTATGAATTTATTTGATATTTAATTAGTTTTTTCCAGCAGTTGTTGCTCTGCTGCAAAGTTTTTCCCATATTCACAAGTTCTGGATCATTTCCAGCTAAACCCTGATCTTCTGGTTTCATCACCTTTGAACACGTTTTATAAAAAGCGGCTCTAGATAACTGGACCCCGTTTATACTGAAATCATGTAACTAAAGCAGTGGTTCCCAAACTGTGGGGCCGGCCCCCAGGGGGGCACAGCACTGGTAGCAAAACAGGACAAATTTCTGAAAGTACCAATGATGGATCCAGAGCAAAGACTTCAAGTACAAAAAAAGGCGTGTCTTGCCCTGGACCAGGAGAAGGTGGAGTAGTGGTACTGGTCAGTGGGGGGTAACGTAGAGAGACCGCAGTGTGTTGTAGCTAGAGATGGGATTTATGGCTCTTTGAAGGGAGCCGGATCTTAAGGAGCCGTTCCTTTCAAAGAGCCATTCAAAAGACTGGCTCGTTCTCACAATATCTTACAAAATTTCACAATATGTAAGAATGACAAACAATCCAAATATGTATTTGGCATGTGTGTGTACACGTGTGTGCGTGTGACTGTGTGAAAGATTTCATTGAGTGTTTTTAATATGTTTTTAATCATATAAAGAACTTTTTGTTGCCTATGGCATGAAAAGCGCTTTATAAATAAAGTTTGATTTGATTTGATTTGATTTGATGAAAGCAGTGTCAAAAATTTGTATATAAAAAGAACGGCTCACAGCTGTGAATCGGTTCCCATCGTTCATTTAAAAGAGTCGTTCATAAGAATCGATTCGTTCATGAACGTCACATCTCTAGTCGTAGCTACTCGCGGCGTCGCTTCCTGAACACAAACAAGAGCCTGTGGATGACTTCAGAAATAAACTATGCTGTGGTACAGAGCAGCAGTTTGCAGCTTCCTGGTTTAAACGCCTGCAGTGAGGAGCCATCGTTCCTCCTGCCACTGGCACGGTGCAGCCAGAGTTAACAAGAAGCAGCCGATCAAATAAACACTACTTCAGGGTGCATCTGTAAAAGGAAGGCTGAGCAGGACCACAGCCGTCAGAGGGGGAGAATGGCTGGACTTGAATCCAGGTTCCCGTGTGCCAGGCAACACGTGACCACAGGACCAACAGACTCGAGCACGTAGTCGTCCAAGAGTCCTCAGCAGGCTCTACGAGTGCAGCTGAGAGATGGAGGCAAGTATGTATATATATATATATATATATATATAAACCCCCCACCAGTTTTTTTTATTTCAGTTTATAATAAAGAAACAAAAACCAGAAAAAAACGGGTTGAAAACTTTTACAAGCTGCTGGAAAAGCCGAAGGAAGCAGCTCAGAGTTTGTAGGAGGAGCTTAAACATCCTCCTCCTCCTCAGATGAAGGTTTCCTCCACACTGAGCATCACACCAGAAAACTTTTACTCTGCAGCAGCTGAATCAGAGATCCTCTGAGCGGACGGAGCTCTCACTCTGCCTCCTTTCGCTCTGACCATGTCTGCTCCCTGGCCGTCTCCTGATTGGTCCTCAGCTGCTCCGAACAGCAGAACCGAAACATCGTCAGGCTCCAACGCGAAGGTCAGAATCTGTCCTGCTACTGAAGTGCCTCTGAGCAGTGAAACCAGTGAAAAAGCTAACTTGACGGTGAATCTGTCACCAGTGGATGATGCTGGCCTGGAGCTCAGATGTCGGATTAGACACAAGTTTCATCTTTCTGATTATGTTTTAATCCCAGGATCTGTTTGTCTGTTTGGCTTTAAACAGTTAAAGTCTTAAACTTCCTGTTTATTTGAATTAGTTTTAGATTTTCAGCTTGATGTTGATCATTTCTGCAGGAACTTTTCCTGCTCTGATCCTCAGCTGTTCATCATGACAGAGCCAATGATGTAATAACAGCTAATAACTGAATCATTTCCATTCAGAAAGTCCTTTCAAATATAATAACAGCAACAGTTAATGAAATGAGACGGCATTTATCAGAAATTCAGGATTTATTTAAGTTTTCATCAGAATTTCTCTCCTTACTACGACTGTAAAAGTTGATTTATGAATTACTTTTTGTACAAACTCTTTATTTATAATATTGCTTATTTACTCAGATGTAAATGATTTCATGTGTGGAGGAATGTTATTGATCCATTACTGTGCTGTGGATTAAATCACTTAGTGGAATTGAGAGAGAGCAGTGGTCATGTGACTTGTTATGTAATCAAACTTCTTTTTGATGAGCAAACTGCACAAAAACTGATTTAACCTTTATGGGTAATCAGGGACTTTTTTGTCCTTTTTGGCCACCATTTTTGTTGATTTTTTGTAAGAAAGTGTTTCTTTTGAAGAACTTTGATATTCCAATTTCAGTTTTATTCAGAGGTCAACAGCTCATTGGGGACAAATTTATTATCCTTTCAGGTCGTTGGTGAAAAAAAGTCCCCTCTTAAAAACTGCTATTGAAAATGATGAAATAATATTTTTTAACACTTTTTTTTGCTCAGATGTTTTAATCATCTTCAGTTCTAACCAAAAACACCAAATATTAAATAATTTAAATTCTTTTTAACCCTTGAAATGCCAATATTTCAACACAAAGTTATTGTTTTCATAAAACTAAAAACAGAAAAATTGATTTCTTTTTTCATATTAGGACATTAGACCTGGCTCAGTCCGTAATGCTGCATCCAACATGGTCGCCGTAACAAGCTAAATGTGAAGGTAGTTTCTCCTTAAATGTCCAAACCCCTGTAATATTCTCCTGTTGGTGCTCAGTCTGGTTCTGAGGTTCTTGGTGGGTTGGGTGAGTGAACTCTCCCACAGTAAGAAGGAAAAACTGAATTACTGCTTATTTTTCTCAGTAGTGATGAAGATCCACCAGCTGGTTCCTCCTCCTCATGCGGGTCATATGTAGCTGAAAGAATTATGGTGTAAAACTCCGCTTTTTGCTGCTTCTGGCTCATTTCTACTCTTCATTTCCTGTTTTCAGTTTGGCTCCTCCCCTTTAGATGCCCTCCTCCAATCACCTTGTAGTGAAGCCAGCCCCCAGTTCCTCAGCCGTCCCCCCTGGTTGGACCACCTCAGCTCTGCTAACAGCTCTCCTGCTTTGTCCTCATCCTTATATGGGCATCTCACTCTGACTCCGCCTCCCATCTCTGTCCTGCCCTCAGCAACTAGATGGAACACTTCAACTCCGCCCCCTTCCTGTTCAGGGGGTTGGACTCCACCTGACAGTGTGTATTCAGGGTTTTGTTGTTCACCAGGTAAGAGTTTAGAGTTCAGAGGTGGTAGAGTAGCGTTACTTCAGAAGAGAACTTTCATTTTCTGTCTGTTAGTTCTGCTTACTTCTTCATGTTGTTGGAGTGGACCCTCTGTTGACAGAAAAATCAGTTTATGAGGATTAAGCTAGCTAACGCTGATTCATTCCTCCACAGAAAATGTATAGTGCTATGATTAGCTTATGCAGCATTTAATTAAATGTTTCAAAACACTAAAAGAGTACATATGTGAGACTCCTTTTTCATCATTGAAATTATTTAAACTAACAAGACTAGGATCCATCTAAACCAGTGGTCTGCAACCTGGATCTCGAAGGCAACAGGGTGTAATTCTGCATAGACAGATTTTCTTCCATTCATTACTATCAATGCTAGCTGGCCTGTATGCATGATTTGTGTAAAAAAAATGTAATCATACAGTATTTGCTAAAATTATGATGCAGTAAAACTATCCTTAGAAGTTCTTCCTTCAAGTCAATGTAATGAAGAAATTAAAGTCATTACTAACAACCTCGGCTGTTGTTCAGGATTTTATATCGACTAACAGTCAATACCTGCAATGAACTGGTGACCTGTCCAGGTGTACCTGTTTCTCACCTGCTGATTGCTGGGATAGACTCCAGCTTCCAGGCAACCGTGAATTTGAATGAGTAATAAAGAAAATGAATGAATAACAGTGAATACAACACGTGTGTGATGTTGTTTATGTTAGGGTGGCGTGTGTGTGTGAGCTGTGGGGTGAAGAGCTCCCCCCTATGGAGGAGAGATGCTTCAGGTCAACACCTGTGTAACACCTGCAGCCTCCAACAGGAAGACAGCAACAACACACCACTGCTGAGACAGAGAAGAAGAACCGTAAGGACACACACACCTACACTCAGACATGAACACCTCGTCATGAGCACACCGATATGAGCACAGTGATATGAACACAAAATGTGCTCACCAACATGAACACAATGACATGAACTCACTGACATGAACACGACATGAACTTACCGACATGAACACGACATGAACTCACCGACATGAACACAATAACATGAACTCACCAACATGAACACGATGACATGAACTCACAGACATGAACATGACATGACCACAAAATTAACTCACCAACATGAACTGAACGACATGAACTCACCGACATGAACACGATGACATGAACTCACCAACATGAACACGATGACATGAACTCACCGACATGAACACGATGACATGAACTCACCAACATGAACACGATGACATGAACTTACCGACATGAACATGACATGACCACAAAATTAACTCACCAACATGAACTGAACGACATGAACTCACCGACATGAACACGACATGAACTCACCGACATGAACATGATGACATGAACTCACCAACATGAACACAATATGAACTCACCGACATAAACTGAACGACATGAACACACCGACATGAACACACTGACATGAACCCACTGACATGAACTCGTCGACATGAACATGACATGAACACACAATATGAACACGACATGAACACAATGACATGAATACGACATGAGCACACCAACATGAACTCATCGACATGAACACGACGATGTACACACAGACGTGAAAACACTGACATGAACACAATGACATGAACACACCAACATGAAAACAACATTAACACAAAATGAACTCACCAACATGAACTGAACGACATTAACACACCGACATGAACTCGACATGAACACATCGACATGAACACATCAACATGAACTCATCGACATGAACATGACATGAACACAACATGAACACGACAAGCACATACAGACAAGAAAACACCAACATGAACACAACATTAACACGATGACATGAGCACATTGACATGAACACAAATATGAATATACTGACATGCACTCATCGATATGAAAACAACAAGAACATAACTACATGACATAAACACAACATGAACATACCAAAATAACCACAAGATAAAAACATCAGCATGAACACACCGACATAAACACAACATGAATATACAGACTTGACTTCAATAATATGAAAACAACATAAATATACCAAGATGAACACATGACATGAATACACAGACATGGCTTCACCGATATAAAAACAACATAAATACACCAACATGAGCACACTGACATGAACACAAGATGAACTTACCAACACGCATCTATATGTACATGACATGAACACACTGACATGAACATGACATGTACACACCAACATGAAAACACTGACATGAACTCACCGACATGAACATGACACAAACACACTAACATGAATTCACCGACATAAACACAACATGAACACATCAACATAATGACACAATGATATGAACACACCAACATGAACACAAAATGTACTCACCAACATGATCTGAACAACTTTAACACAACGACATGAACATGACATGAACACAATGACATGACCTCACCGACATGAACACGACATGAGCGCACCAACATGAACTCATCAACATGAACATAACATGAACACACCAATGTGAGCACACCAGCATGAACATGAACACGACATAATCACAACCAACATGAACATGAACACACTGACATGAACACGACATGAACACACTGACATGACTTCACCGACATGAAGACGACATGAGCGCACCAACATGAACTCATCAACATGAACATGACATGAACACACCAATGTGAGCACACCAGCATGAACATGAACACGACATAATCACAACCAACATGAACATGAACACACTGCCATGAACACGACATGAACACACTGACATGACTTCACCGACATGAAGACGACATGAGTGCACCAACATGAACTCATCAACCTGAACACAACACGAACACACTGACATGAACACGACATGCACACACAGACATGAACACAACATGAACACAGTGACATGAGCACATTGACATGAACACATTAATGTGAACATAATGACATGCACTCACCGATATGAAAACAAGAATACACCAACATGAAAACAACTACATGAACACGACATGAAAATACCAATATGAACACAAGATGAACACATCAACATGAGCACACCGACATGAACACAACGATATGAACATACTGATATGAACACTACATGATCACAAGATCACCGACATGAGCACAAGATCAACATGAACGCACCAATATGAACATGACATAAACACAACGACATGAACACAATAACATGAACATCTTAACATTACAACAGTCCTACTTGACTAAAATGGTTTTTCTGTTTCCAGACGATGAAAAAATCTCAGTGTGTGAACTGTGAGACCAAAACAACAAGTCTGTGGAGGAAGAACAAGGACGGACAGTCGGTCTGCAACGCATGTGGGCTGTACTACAGACTACACCAGGTACTACTACTGTACTACAAACTACATTGGATCCTATTACTGTACTACAGACTACACCGGGGATTACTGCTGTACTGCAGACTACACCATTACTTTGCTGTGGTACTGGTAATATTACTGTGTTGTAGTACTGGTAGTATTACTGTACTGTAGTACTGGTAGTATTACTTTGTATAGTACTGGTAGTTTTACTATGTTGTATTACTGGTGATATTACTGTGTTGTAGTACTGGTAGTGTAAGTATTATTGTGTTGTGGTACTGCTAGTATTACTGTGTTGTAGTACTAGTAGTAATAAGGTGTTGTAGTACTGGTAGTATTACTGTGTTGTAGTACTGGTAGTATAAGTATTACTGTGCTGTCTGCAGGTGCAGCGACCTCTGACCTTGAAGAAGGATGGAGTCCGCACCAGAAACCGTAAAGTGAACAAGAATAAGAAGAGAACCAGCCAATCAGAGAGCAGGTTTTCCTGGCTAGCCCCTCCCAGTCAGGATGCCACCTTTTCTTCCTTTGTTCAGCAGCATCCTCCTCCCTTCTCCTCCTCCTCCTCCTCCTCCTCTCTTCAGTAATCTGTGGTAATGTCAGCTGCTTTTAATGGAACTATTTGTTGTGTTTGAGTGGATGGATACGTACCTCTGAGATGATGATTTTCTGCCTCATCGTCAGATGCCACAGGAAGAAGAGGAGGAAGGGGACCAGGGACCTCATGTACAAAGATGTATGCGCAAAAATGTGGTATACACTGGCAAAGTTCAGATGTATGAAGAGTGAAATGACCATGGAAATGTGTGGCGCCTCACGCCATCTTCATGGCTGGTGTACGCACATTTCTACAGCTGTTAATGCTTTGGTGATAAGAGTGGCTACAGAAACACCATTGTGGTAACTGGTGTAGTCTGTAGTACAGTAGTAGTACCTGGTGTAGTCTGTAGCAGTAGTACCTGGTATAGTCGGTAGTACAGCCCGCAGGCATTGCAGACCGACTGTCAGTCCTTGTTCTTCCTCCACAGAATCGTTGTTTTGGTTTCACAGTTCACACACTTTTTTTCATCGTCTAGAAACAGTCCAAGAAGTTAAGCTGCGTTAGCAGCATTAGCAGCGTTAGCAGCATTAGCAGCATTAGCAGTGTTATCAGTGTTTGCAGCGTTAGCAGCATTAGCAGTGTTATCAGTGTTAGCATTGTTAGCAGCATTAGCAGTGTTATCAGTGTTAGCAGCGTTAGCAGCATTGGCAGTGTTATCAGTGTTAGCAGCGTTAGCAGCATTGGCAGTGTTATCAGTGTTAGCATTGTTAGCAGCATTAGCAGTGTTATCAGTGTTTGCAGCGTTAGCAGCATTGGCAGTGTTATCAGTGTTAGCAGCGTTAGCAGCATTGGCAGTGTTATCAGTGTTAGCAGTGTTGGCAGTATTAGCAGTATTATCAGCATTAGCAGCGTTAGCAGTATTAGCAGTGTTATCAGCATTAGCAGTGTTAGCAGCATTAGCAGTATTATCAGCATTAGCAGCGTTAGCAGTATTAGCAGTGTTATCAGCATTAGCAGTGTTAGCAGTATTAGCAGCGTTATCAGCATTAGTAGTGTTATCAGTGTTTGCAGCGTTAGCAGCGTTAGCAGTATTAGCAGTTTTAGCAGTTTTAGCAGCATTAGCAGCGTTAGCAGTATTAGCAGTTTTAGCAGCATTAGCAGCGTTAGCAGTATTAGCAGTGTTATCAGCATTAGCAGCGTTAGCAGCATTAGCAGTGTTAGCAGTGTTAGCAGCGTTAGCAGCATTAGCAGTGTTATCAGTGTTAGCAGCGTTAGCAGCATTAGCAGTGTTATCAGTGTTAGCAGTTTTAGCAGCATTAGCAGCGTTAGCAGTATTAGCAGTGTTATCAGCATTAGCAGCGTTAGCAGCATTAGCAGTGTTAGCAGTGTTAGCAGCGTTAGCAGCATTAGCAGTGTTATCAGTGTTAGCAGCGTTAGCAGCATTAGCAGTGTTATCAGTGTTAGCAGCGTTAGCAGCATTAGCAGTGTTAGCAGTGAGAGGATTTACTGGACATGATGACAACCGGCTCATCAGTTCAGTTCAGTTTATTTGCCATTTGCAGTAAAAAAAAGAACTTTAGAAAACAGTTGCAAAGAGCTCAAAGGGCAGTGTTAACATTTAAACAGACAAAACATACAAAACACAAGCTTAAAAAACATATAACACATCCTAAAACACATAAATACTAAGCAACAATAAAAACACTGTAAATAAATAGCAGGTAACTAAAACAGTAAGGTGCATGTCTGAGGTAAGTACTATCAGCAGCTTTAAGGGATGTGCTCTAGACATTTTCTGGATTTGAGCATACGCCATGTTTCAGTGGGAAATCCACGCTCGTCTTTGTACATGTGGCTCCAGGTCTTGACGGTTGGCACCAAACTCAGGATCCTGCTTCATTTCTTGAATGTAGACAAACATAATGTTCAGCATAAAATTTAAACTGAGGACATGATCAGCTGTTCTTCATCATTCACCTTTAATATTTGATTATTTTCATAAACCTCATTAAAAATCACTGAAGAAAACCAAATATTTACAGTTTTGTTTACACGGGGGATAAATGGGAACTGCTGAATTTAATCACGTCTCTTTAAAGTGTTTTTATGGACTTTTATCATGTTTTTGTAAAACAAAAATAGTCCCACTCTCTAATATCTGGTTGGACCTCCTTCATCTCTCATTCCAGCAGCTTCTCTGAGGCATCGTCTCTAGAAGCTTCTGCAACATCAACATTTATCTCCATCCAGAGTTGCATTTATTTTTCTCCAAGATCTTGTATTGATGATGGAGAGTCTGACCTCCAGCACATCCCAAAAATCCTCCATGGGATTCAGGTCTGGATCCACGTGTGAACATGTCTCCTGTTCCCTGAACCACTCTTTCACAATCTGAGCTCCATGAATCCTGCACTGAGCCATCAGGGAAGATGGAATAACCTGCTCATTCAGCATATTCAGGTATCAGCTGACCTCATTTGTTGGATACATAATGTTTCTGAAGCCAGACCTGATACTACACCTGACTCTCGACATGACCCTAGACCTGGCCAACTGTAGCAACCCCAGATCATAGACTGCCCCCACAGGCTTGTATGGGACTGGACGGTTGACCCTAAGAGCCCCGTCAGACCCCTGTAGGTCCCTTGCTCCTGAACACCTCACAGAGATTTCAGCAGCAGATCGGAGACCACCATCATGTCTAAAAACAGACAGTGAGGCCCCCCCTGCCCCTGCTGCTGGAG
The DNA here is from genome assembly GCF_017639745.1 of Melanotaenia boesemani. NCBI lineage: Eukaryota > Metazoa > Chordata > Actinopteri > Atheriniformes > Melanotaeniidae > Melanotaenia > Melanotaenia boesemani. The sequence continues at coordinate 1,306,945 of NC_055694.1, read as the reverse complement.
GCCGATGTTGTGCAATGCAGGAGGTTCTGGTTTTCCGGAGTCAGGAAAAACAAGGCCAAGAAAGGAAAAGGGAGATGAAGAGAAGGCGGTTGGTGGTCTGAGGCCGGCCAGAGACGGCGTGCATACACCACCAATGTGTGTGTGTGGCGTCTGGGCAGCAACCACAGCGTGCACACACACATGCACATTAAACCGTCAGAAACAAACTGAAACCGTCAAATGAGGTGTAGAATCCGTACGGAAGCTAAGAGTGGCCATATTGGCTGTTATCATCTGGGAGCTCCACTTCCTGTGATGATCAGCTAAAACTGGTTGTCATGACAACTTCTACCAGCCAGCTCCTGATTTAACTGCTAAAAAATTAGCATGTAAATAATTATTCCTGGTTTTGGACCAGGCTCCTGGTTTCTGGATCAGGTTCCTGGTTTCTAGATCAGGTTCTGGGTTCTGGATCAGGCTCCTGGTTTCTGGATCACGTTCCTGGTTTCTGGACCAGGCTCCTATTCTATTCTACAGTCATTTAGCAGATGCTTTTATCCAAAGCGACTTACATTTGAGAAGAAGAACAACACAAGCAGGACGTTGTCATTAAGTTGTAGTCAGACTGCTGGAGTCCAGGTGGACCAGGTGTGTCATGTAGTTCTAGAGGCAGTGCATGTAATAATTTTTTTTGTTTTGTTTTTTTGTAGTTTTTGTAAGTCATTTTGTTTAAATACAAACATCCCGATTTCATCAATCATCTTGGACATAAGTGCAGCAGCTTCTTCAGTACCTTGTTGAGCCAAAGATCTGGACAAATCTTTCTACCTTATTCTGAGTAGAAGAGTTAAACTAAGTGTGGAAATGCTCCATAAATAACTGAGTCTTTAACTTGCTTTTAAAAGTGGATAAGGACTCTGCGGATCGGACGGAGTTTGGTAGATGGTTCCACCACCGGGGAACAACAGAGGAGAAGAGTCTAGCTACTGATGTGGCGCCACCTTGTGGTGGGAGCACTAGGCGTCTTTCACTGGCAGAGCGTAACTGTGGAGAGGGAGTGTAGCTCTGGATTAAGGAGTGGAGGTAGACCGGAGCCGTTTGGGTTATTGTTTTGTAAGCCAGAAGCAGAGCTTTGAATCTGATGCGCTGCAACTGGAAGCCAGTGGAGAGCGATTAGCAGCGGAGTGACATGAGCTCTTTTGGGCTGGTTGAAGACCAGACGTGCTGCTGCATTCTGGATCATCTACAGAGGTTTAACTGAGCATGCAGGCAGGCCAGCCAGTAAGGAGTTGCAGTAGTCAATGCGTGAAATGACCAGAGCCTGGACCAGGAGCTGGACCGTGTGTTCAGTCATGTAGGGTCTGATCCTCCTGATGTTGTAGAGAGCAAATCGGCAAGATCGAGCGACCGAGGCAACATGGTCCTTAAAGGTCAGCTGGTTGTCTACCATGACACCAAGATTCCTGGTAGAAGATGTAGGCACAAGCATGATGGAGTGTGGAAGGATTGGCTGGAAAGACAATAAGCTCGGTCTTGGACAGATTTAGCTGAAGGTGGCGATCCTTCATCCATGCAGAGATATCAGCAACATGCTGATATTCACATTGAGACGTTGTGTCGTCAGGTGGGAAAGAGAGGAAAAGCTGAGTGTCATCTGCATAGCAGTGGTAGAAGAAACCATGAGAGCTAATGATGCACCGAGTGAGGAGGTGTATAGTGAAAAGAGAAGAGGGCCAAGCACCGAGCCCTGAGGCACCCCTGTTGTCAGCCCATGTGATCTGGACACGCCCCCTCACCAAGATACTTTGAAGGATCTTCCTGTGAGGTAGGACATAAACCACGAGAGGACAGCTCCTGAGATGCCAAGCTCCAAGAGTTTGGAGAACAGTATATGATGGTGGACCGTGTCAAAGGCAGCAGACAGGTCCAGCAGTATAAGGACTGAGGATTGACCGGTGGATCTGGCAACCCGTAGGGAATCAGTAACTGACAGGAGAGCAGTTTCAGTAGAGCGACCTTGCCTATAGCCAGACTGATATGGATCTAACAGGTTGTTGTCTTGGAGGAACTGTGAGACCTGACTGAAGACGGCACGTTCTAGTAATTTAGACATGAATGGAAGCAGTGAGACCGGCCGGTAATTTCAACCTGGGCTGGGTTGAGTGTGGGTTTCTTCAGCAGCGGGGTAACCCGAGCTTGCTTGAAGGCAGAAGGAAAGACACCGGATTTAAGAGAGGAGGTGATAATATGGGTTACTGCAGGTTTGATTGTAGGTAAAATGCTCTGCAGGATGTCAGAGGGAACAGGATCAAGAGGACAGATTGTGGGTTTTGAGCTGACTAGAAGTCTAGAGACTTGGTCCTCATTTAGAGAGCTGAAGGAGCAGAGTGAGGAACCAGTAGCTGGTTTGGTAAGGCTGAGTTGATCAGGCTCAGTGAATTGGTTACTGATGGTAGCGACCGTTTCAGTGAAGTAGGAAGCAAACATTTCTGCAGTCAGCACAGTGGGAGGCTGAGCAGGTGGTGGAGATAGAAGAGAGTTAAACACCATGAACATGTCGTGTGTTGGGAGCATTGCGGATCTTGTTCTGATAAAAGGTTTTCTTGGCCGCCTTTAGGCTGGATGTGAAAGTTTCAGGTTTTTGCTGCTACTCAGACAAGCCAGTGTGCTCTTTTGATTTGTGCCACTTTCTTTCTGCAGCCCTGAGTCCGGCTCTGTGCTCCCTTAGGACCTCTGTGAGCCATGGACTGGGAGGGTTTTGTCTGGCTGGTTTTGACACCAGAGGACAGAGTTTGTCCAGAGAGGAGGCGAGAGAGGAGCAGAGTGTTTCTGTAGCCTCATTAACAGACAGTAAGGAGAAGTCTGAGTGGGAAGGGAGGGTAGAGGAAAGTGGTTTTCGGAATCACATTCCTGGTTTCTGGATCATGTTCCTGGTTTCTGGATCAGGTTCCTAGTTCCTAGTTTCTGGACCAGGCTCCTGGTTTCTGGATCAGGAACCAAACTGGGAACTGGTGTTTTAATGTTTAAGAAACAAACTAAAACCAAATATAAATATATCAATAAAATATTTAAATGCTTCCACAAGCAAACCATGTAAAGTTTTCCAGGATGAAAGTTTTCCAGGATAAAAGTTTTCCAGGATGAAAGTTTTCCAGGATAAATGTTTTCCAGGATAAAAGTTTTCCAGGATGAAAGTTTTCCAGGATAAAAGTTTTCCAGGATGAAAGTTTTCCAGGATAAAAGTTTTCCGGGTAACTGGAGGTGGTCGAATCATCCCGTCATAATCACCTGAATTCATCAGGCATGTTCAGGTGATTTCAGATCAGAAAAAGAGGTTTTATTTCCAGCATGTTCCTCCTCACACAAACTTTCCAAACTGATCGACCCAATTGATCCCAGTGACACGCTGCGCATGCTCACAGTGCCATGATGATGATGCCTTCAGGTTCTCCTGGACATCAGGCTGCAGACCAGCGCAGATGATCTTCCTCCTCCAGCAGCCGCAGCTTCAGACAGAAAACTGAGGAAGATGACGTCTTTTCATGTTTAAAGTCCATTTATTCGTTTTTATTTAAACTTTTTCTTATTTCTCCTGGTTTTTGGGCTCCCTGAACAGCCTGAACAACGATCAGTCCAAAGATGACTGGATCAGTCTGCATCAGTCCATCACCATCATCACCACCACCATTATCATCATTGTCATCACCATCATCAGTACCACCACCATCATCATCATCATCATCACATTATGGCTGCTAGGTTTCTGATGCCTTGTAGTCCAGGTTCATTTATTCCTTCAACCATCAGGATCCTGGCAGCAGTTTTCTAATCCAGTTTTAACCTGAAGTTTGATTCATTTTTCTTCTATTTTTATTTTTAGGTTTTGATTGTTTTATGCTTCTGATGATCTTGGTGGGGACTGCTGGGGTTGACATGAACCGTCCTTTGTTCTGGTGAATGATTGTTGAGATGTGATGTGGGATCAATAAAGTTGTCTTGAATCTTTCTGCTAATAATGTCAGTTTAAAGGTAATAGAATCTGACATTACTGATGAGACTGTGTCAGTGGACTCCACAACAATGGATATCATGAAGCTTTTAGTCAAACCGAGATAAATGTGTAACAGGACCTGGAAGATTCAGTCTGGAAACACCTGCAGGTATAATAAATTCACGGAGGAAAACGAGTTCAGCAGGTTTCTGTTTCCTACCCATGAAAAAGTTATTTTTGCCCTTTTACAGACTTTAAAAATAATAAAAAGCCAAATGAATAAAGTTAATAAAGTTCTCACTCAACAAAAATGAATATATTAATCAAAACATGTGAGAAAATATATTTATTTTCCACAGGAATGGTTAATTACAGAAGCTTATGCGTCATAGAATATCTGTTTCATCTACGTAAAATACTAATAATCCATTAAATTGATTTAAGCCTCCAAAGACACAATTCTCCAGAAGAATCGTTTTGGTTGTTGTTTTATGAATTCCGACGCTCGTTGCGGTCTGTGAATGCGGCGGCGGAGCAGAGGCGGAGCAGCGGAGGGTCTCGCGGAGCGGTAAGACACAAAAACAGCTTTAATTCATCTACATTTCCAGATTTATTAACGAGCGCGCGCACCGAGGTTGAGACCGGGGACCTGTGAACACGCGCACCGTAGAGAGGAGCTGCAAGGCGGGAGAAGGAGGCGCAGAGCCCCGCTGGGGTCTCCGGAGCCGCAGAGGAGAAACATTTCCGCTGGTCCCGGCGTGCGTGCGCATGAACATGCTAATGTGCACGTGCATGTGTGTCAGTCATTGATAGTGCGCGTGTTGTGGTGAAGTTCGGTTCGTCCCTGGTGGTCTCTGGAGTCCGTTTATGTCCCGGTTCTGCCTTCACGGACCAACAGAGACCCGAACAGCAGCGGACTCCACGTCCCAGCATACTCCACTCTGATTGGCTCAGCTGGAGGTTCATTCAGTTTCCCTCCATGGACTCAGGACTCAAGAGTCTGCAGAGAAAGTTCTGGAGCCACACCCGAGTCCAGATATGAGGCCTGACCCAGAGGCTAGAGCTAAGTCCACCATAGCCTGATTTAAACATCATGTGACAGCAGGACTCAGCTGGGAAGTCACGTCATATTTCCAGACCAGTTTTCCTAAATAAGCAAAGAGGGGATTTCTGTCTAAACCATAGTCTGTATATAAAAGATGGGCGGAGCCTCTGTGACGTCACCCGTAGGTTTCTGAAGAGCTGAATTGAAGCTCATTGGGCGTTCCCACCGTCGCCATCTTGGCAGCTTCACGCCTGTCGTCATTCCCGAAAAAATCCAAAAAAGGGTCAAAGAGGTGGAGCTGAGATGGGGACTGTGAAGGTGGGGGTGGATGATTGATACCCATCAAACTCCGAGCTGCCTGTAGCTAAGCGCTACCCCGGAGCAACGGTAGCTAACCAGCTAACGAAGGTAGGCGGGCTAAAGCTAAGGCGTGCAGTTAGCCGACTAAAAACCGCGGTTGTGCTACACTCTCCCTTCTTTCTGCAGATATTGGATACCTGTCAATCAAATGGACACGCCCCTAATTATGCCAAATTTCAAGATTAAATAACATCCAAACTGATGAGTCAGAAAAAATTCACCCCCTCACAGTCGTCATGAAGGTAAACTTGACCTATTAATCCTAAAATGGATTTTTGTACCAGGCTTTAAACATGTTTATTTCTGCTGTGAAGTTGGTCTTTTTAACATGGGAGTCTATGGAGATTTGCTCTGTTTTGGAGCCCCTAGTGGACGAGGGGGGAACTGCAGTTTATTTGTACTTCTGCACAGGCTTCACATTTTACCGCCGGAGGTTGCCGCTTGGTCTAAAACCACAACACAACAAAAGCTACTTGGTACAGGAACAGTAATGAAATCTGTAAATCTTCATAAAGTCCAGATCTCAGGTGAAATGTTATAATATTTAATATGATGTTAATAAAACCTACAGAGAATATTGGATCCATTTAAAGCTGAAATACGGCTCTAAGACCTCCAGTGACATAGATTTAGGTGCGTCCCCATGATGGATGTGACATCTAGTGTAGCACCGGATCAGGAGGAATCCTCCTCCTCTGGCTCCTCCTCCAGCTCCTGAATAACAGAACCTGAGTAAACAGGTTCAGAAGGAAATGGGGACATGTGGAGCGAGACCCCCTCTCTGGTCTCTGTTTCAATTTTCACATCATCTATGTTTATATTTATTTTCTTTCCTCTCCAGGTTCCTGATGCCATCCATCGACCATGATTGACAGTCCCTGGTTTAAAAGCAGATCCTTCCTTTAACAAATCAGCAGGTTTGTTGGTGTCACATGACCTCCTGAGGACCCTCACTCTGACAAGATGGACAGAGAGGCCACGCCCACTAGGTGCAGGACTCACCTTCATTGGCTACGGTAGCGGACTGGGCGGTCTCGAAACAGATCCTGAGATGGACGTGGAGCGATTGGACGAGCTGTGTTTGGGGGCGGGGCTTGAAGTGGGAGGTAAGACTCTGTTCAGTCATGTGACTGCTGCAGCGTGTCACAGACCTGTCAGGTAAAATGTCTCACCTTTGTCCTCCAGGACAAAACTGCATTTAGTTAAGAAAAAAATTCAGTTTCCTCCAGAAATCACAACTTTCCACCATGTGCATGCGTTTAGACGGACGGAGAAACGTGGCTTCTTTTTCTTCTTCAGTTCCAGACGGAAAATGTCTCTTCATGTTAATAAAGCCGCAGCAGCAGGACCAGACATGGAGGAAGAGGCCTGGATGCAGCCTCTGTATGAGGTTCCTCTGGTTCAGAGCCAGTAGCAAGAACTTTGCGTTGACAGACAAAAAAAATCGAAGGCGTTAATAATTAGCACGTTAACAGTGGTAACTAATTTGTGTGTTAATATTTTTAACGCGGGGCCTGACATACAGCCCCAGGCCAGGTGGAAGAGATGAGCCGGCTGGCTCTATGGATGGACTGGAGAATGAAAAGAACTTTGATGGAAAACAAATATTTATTCCAAACTATTGTTTTTGGAAGGACCGTTCTCAAACACAGTCGCTGACACGCGGTCGGTAGCCAGGATTTGAACCTCAGGTTTGCAGCGGAGGGGCTAGTAAAGTTGTGACGGGGGCATAAATGAGACCTTTGTGTTTTTATCCAGTTTCTTCATCAGTGTCGGCTGTTTAACATCATTTGTCAACATCTGCTGGTTTTAGGACAGAAATGATCACCATGGAGACGGGTGGTGAGATGATGCTGGATGAATTCTGCATTATGATCTAGAACATGGTAGAGAGGATGAAGAACAAATAGAAGTACATTACATGCTGCATTTACTGACCCTGGGACATCTAAGGTCAGTTGACACTAAATATTTGTTGCATCGGCTGCAGTAAAAACGGGCAAATTTCAGGCATAGTGATTAATCATGATTAATTCATTTGTAAGCTGAAGCTGGGATTACTCGGATTAAAAACTTCAATCATTTGGCAGTAGTGATGGCGCGATGACGCCCCGTGAGTGTGTTGAGTATTTCTGGCTTATTTCTTGGCTACTTCATTACTGGAGGCCTCATTGACCAGCTCATCTGGTCATTCCATGTCCAGCCTGTCAGTATGTCAGCTACATACCGGATCTGTAAACATAATGATGTTTACTGTACTGTAATCTGTAAATATATTCAAATATATCATGCAAATATATAATATGTAATACTTCCATTACTGCGGCTTTCCTTTGCTGCTTGTCCACGATCACAATGTCCACCTAGTTGGTCTCCATTATGTTGTTGGTCTGTATCTGGAAGTCCCACAGGATCTTAGTCCTCTAATTCTGCACCTCCTTGGGAGGTAGTTTCCATTGTGACCGAGGGGTCTCCAGTCCATGTTCTGCACAGATGTTTCTGGACACTATGCCGGTTACTTGGTTTTGATGTTCCATGTATTTTTTCCTGCCAGTATCTTGCACCCTGCGGTAGCTCTGGGTCCTGCCTGGCGTGGTAGATCTGGGTCCTGCCTGGCGTGGTAGATCTGGGTCCTGCCTGGCTTGGTAGATCTGGGTCCTGTCTGGCATGGTAGATCTGGGTCCTGCCTGGCTTGGTAGATCTGGGTCCTGTCTGGTGTGGTAGATCTGGGTCCTGCCTGGCGTGGTAGATCTGGGTCCTGCCTGGCTTGGTAGATCTGGGTCCTGTCTGGTGTGGTAGATCTGGGTCCTGCCTGGCTTGGTAGATCTGGGTCCTGTCTGGTGTGGTAGATCTGGGTCCTGCCTGGCGTGGTAGATCTGGGTCCTGCCTGGCGTGGTAGATCTGGGTCCTGTCTGGTGTGGTAGATCTGGGTCCTGCCTGGCTTGGTAGATCTGGGTCCTGTCTGGTGTGGTAGATCTGGGTCCTGCCTGGCGTGGTAGATCTGGGTCCTGTCTGGTGTGGTAGATCTGGGTCCTGCCTGGCTTGGTAGATCTGGGTCCTGTCTGGCGTGGTAGATCTGGGTCCTGTCTGGTGTGGTAGATCTGGGTCCTGCCTGGCGTGGTAGATCTGGTTCCTGTCTGGTGTGGTAGATCTGGGTCCTGTCTGGCGTGGTAGATCTGGGTCCTGCCTGGCGTGGTAGATCTGCGTCCTGTCTGGCGTGGTAGATCTGGGTCCTGTCTGGTGTGGTAGATCTGGGTCCTGTCTGGCGTGGTAGATCTGGGTCCTGCCTGGCGTGGTAGATCTTGGTCCTGTCTGGCGTGGTAGATCTGGGTCCTGCCTGGCTTGGTAGATCTGGGTCCTGCCTGGCGTGGTAGATCTGGGTCCTGTCTGGTGTGGTAGATCTGGGTCCTGTCTGGTGTGGTAGATCTGGGTCCTGCCTGGCGTGGTAGATCTGGGTCCTGCCTGGCTTGGTAGATCTGGGTCCTGTCTGGTGTGGTAGATCTGGGTCCTGTCTGGCTTGGTAGATCTGGGTCCTGTCTGGCGTGGTAGATCTGGGTCCTGCCTGGCGTGGTAGATCTGGGTCCTGCCTGGCTTGGTAGATCTGGGTCCTGTCTGGTGTGGTAGATCTGGGTCCTGCCTGGCTTGGTAGATCTGGGTCCTGTCTGGTGTGGTAGATCTGGGTCCTGCCTGGCGCGGTAGATCTGGGTCCTGCCTGGCGTGGTAGATCTGGGTCCTGCCTGGCTTGGTAGATCTGGGTCCTGCCTGGCGTGGTAGATCTGGGTCCTGCCTGGCGTGGTAGATCTGGGTCCTCTCTGGCGTGGTTGATCTGGGTCCTGTCTGGTGTGGTTGATCTGGGTCCTGCCTGGCTTGGTAGATCTGGGTCCTGTCTGGCGTGGTAGATCTGGGTCCTGCCTGGCTTGGTAGATCTGGGTCCTGTCTGGTGTGGTAGATCTGGGTCCTGCCTGGCTTGGTTGATCTGGGTCCTGTCTGGTGTGGTAGATCTGGGTCCTGCCTGGCGTGGTAGATCTGGGTCCTGCCTGGCGTGGTAGATCTGGGTCCTGTCTGGTGTGGTAGATCTGGGTCCTGCCTGGCTTGGTAGATCTGGGTCCTGTCTGGTGTGGTAGATCTGGGTCCTGCCTGGCGTGGTAGATCTGGTTCCTGTCTGGTGTGGTAGATCTGGGTCCTGTCTGGCGTGGTAGATCTGGGTCCTGCCTGGCGTGGTAGATCTGCGTCCTGTCTGGCGTGGTAGATCTGGGTCCTGTCTGGTGTGGTAGATCTGGGTCCTGTCTGGCGTGGTAGATCTGGGTCCTGCCTGGCGTGGTAGATCTTGGTCCTGTCTGGCGTGGTAGATCTGGGTCCTGCCTGGCTTGGTAGATCTGGGTCCTGCCTGGCGTGGTAGATCTGGGTCCTGTCTGGTGTGGTAGATCTGGGTCCTGTCTGGTGTGGTAGATCTGGGTCCTGCCTGGCGTGGTAGATCTGGGTCCTGCCTGGCTTGGTAGATCTGGGTCCTGTCTGGTGTGGTAGATCTGGGTCCTGTCTGGCTTGGTAGATCTGGGTCCTGTCTGGCGTGGTAGATCTGGGTCCTGCCTGGCGTGGTAGATCTGGGTCCTGCCTGGCTTGGTAGATCTGGGTCCTGTCTGGTGTGGTAGATCTGGGTCCTGCCTGGCTTGGTAGATCTGGGTCCTGTCTGGTGTGGTAGATCTGGGTCCTGCCTGGCGCGGTAGATCTGGGTCCTGCCTGGCGTGGTAGATCTGGGTCCTGCCTGGCTTGGTAGATCTGGGTCCTGCCTGGCGTGGTAGATCTGGGTCCTGCCTGGCGTGGTAGATCTGGGTCCTCTCTGGCGTGGTAGATCTGGGTCCTGTCTGGTGTGGTTGATCTGGGTCCTGCCTGGCTTGGTAGATCTGGGTCCTGTCTGGCGTGGTAGATCTGGGTCCTGTCTGGTGTGGTAGATCTGGGTCCTGCCTGGCGTGGTAGATCTGGGTCCTGTCTGGCGTGGTAGATCTGGGTCCTGTCTGGTGTGGTAGATCTGGGTCCTGTCTGGTGTGGTAGATCTGGGTCCTGTCTGGCGTGGTAGATCTGGGTCCTGTCTGGTGTGGTAGATCTGGGTCCTGCCTGGCGTGGTAGATCTGGGTCCTGTCTGGTGTGGTAGATCTGGGTCCTGTCTGGTGTGGTAGATCTGGGTCCTGTCTGGCGTGGTAGATCTGGGTCCTGTCTGGCGTGGTAGATCTGGGTCCTGTCTGGCGTGGTAGATCTGGGTCCTGTCTGGTGTGGTAGATCTGGGTCCTGTCTGGCGTGGTAGATCTGGGTCCTGTCTGGTGTGGTAGATCTGGGTCCTGTCTGGCGTGGTAGATCTGGGTCCTGTCTGGCGTGGTAGATCTGGGTCCTGCCTGGTGTGGTAGACCTGGGCCTCCATTGCCCTGGTATTTAAGACTTCCTCCTGCGCTGCCATGGTTACCGCCTCTGTGCTGTCCTTCAGTCCAGCCCTCTCTAGCCGTCGGTAGGACTTGTTCATATCCACCACTTCAGCTCTGTGTCGGTGGTTCATCCCATGCAGGGCTTGTCCTCCATGATGGTTCCTCCATTTCATTCTCATCCAGGTTCCATTGCCTGAAGCATTCACTTAGTGCTTCATCCCTTTGGTCCATCTTCCTGATGTATTCATGAAACTTGGATGTTTCATCTTGATAGTGACCCTGATGCTCCCTAGTCCTCTGGTTCCGTCTCTGTGCTTAGCATAGAGCCTCTGGACTCTGGCTTTGGGGTGGAACCCTCCATGCATGGTGAACAGCTTCCGTGTTTTAACATCTGTGGTCTGAGCTTCCTCCTTTGGCAGCTGATTATCCCAGCAGGGTATCTGATCACTGGCAGGCCATCGCTGTTAGCTGCCCTGATCTCGTTCTTTCAATTGAGCTGACTTCTCCGGACTTGCCTCACTCGTTGCAGATATGTGGCTGTGGCAGCTTTCCTTGTGGCTTCTTCAGCTTCCAGCCTCAGGTATGGACACCTGGTCGAACCTATTGGGTATCCTTTTGTGGTTGAACCCTTCTGGAGGTTTGACAGTTGACTAACATCCCTCTGAGTTGCCTTGATTGTGGCTTCCAACTTCTTCCTCCATGGCACCCTTCAAATTGATGTTATGTTGGCCGAGCATCTCCAGGATCACTGCTGCTGTGCTGAATATCAGCTCATTGGTTTCAGTGATGGTTTCAGTAGGAATTGTTCTCATCGCTGCACTCACATCAGCTAGAAGACTTTCTGGTGGTACTTCTCTCGTCTTGCTAGTCGGTGTCGGGTTGACAGGCTCTCATCCCTCAGGTCAGTTGCTCTCTTTTCTCATTCATCTCTTGGGCTCGGTACCCCGTCTCTGGGGTAGTCGATGTTAACTCCCCATCTGACCTATCGCCTGGCTCCCCCTTGCTGTAGCATTGGCGTGTTGTATCTCCTGTGGATGTTGAAACACTGAACTACGAGTTATTTTGATGTCAGGTAGAATGTGGGTATCAAAGAATCCACATATCCCACGTTCTCTTCATGTAGACCCACTCACTAGGTTACTAGAGTCGTAGAATTCCAGCAGTAACTTCTTCACATCTTGTGTCCTATGTTGTGTTCCAGTATCCCATCCCAGTATCTTATGACCTTGTTTGACCAGGCGACGTCTGAGTCAGTTGCTCTCTCATCTCATTCGTCTCATTCATCACTGGGGCTGTTGTCTCTGTTTGATTGCCCTCATGAGGTGGTTATGCAGTAGCATTAAAGGTCTTTCCTAAAGGTGTGTTAGAAGGTGTTAATATTCGCCCTTTTGTAAAATGTCCCCGTGGAATTCAAACTTTCCTACAGCTATCCATTCACCACATATGTATGTGTACCTCTCTGTTTGGTGTCTGTCAGCTTCTGCTACTGTTGTGATGCTTCATATTGTTGGGTTCTGACCCAGGTTCTGTTTGTCCTGCAGAGGCAGTAGGACTTCCAGACATAGGGGAGGTCCGTCTGACCCATACACGCTCCACAACCAGGAAGGATGTTGTGGTTTCCATGACGACCCAAAGGATGGAAGAGGAGGAGGAGCGATGGAGGAAGCTGTTCCCCGACATCAAGAAGTGCCGGATCATGATCGTCCGTCCTCCACTTGAACAGCTGCGGGCGTGGAAGTGGAGGAGGTGGGGCCACCACTGCAGGCCACATGACTCGGGTACAGACTGTGATTGGATGCAGCCGCTGGAGCCGCAGGAGTGTGATGGCAGATCAAAGAGTTTTGTAAAAAAGGTGGAGGTCAGATTTCAGGCTCAGCATGCCCCTGAAGATAGACAAGGGAGACCCCACAGACAGCTGAGCCTGAAACAGTCCTCTGATGTCAACACTGACTCCGCCCCCCTGCACCTGATGATGGACCACACCTACTGCCTCCACAGGGGGGTTAGAGATGAACCTGAAAGTGACAGCCAATCAGAAGATGTCAGGTAAGAAAGGGAGAAGCTAACAGGAGACTGTCTCAGTGACATCACCACAGGTGTGATATCAAGATTGGTTGTTGTTTACAGGTTGCCGTCCTGTTGCGGACACAAAGACTGCTGCTGCTTCTCTCCAGGTAGCACGCACCTATCCACCTGATTGGGGGTGGGGCCTAAACTTTCCATCACGTAACAAATCTGGTTTATTTCCTAACAACAGTAAACAAAGACATTATTCCTGTTTATGATTCTCTTTGATTTTCTTCCAGAGAAGATGCAACACAGCATCGTGTTTAAGAAGGTAACACAACACTACATCCATCCATCCCTCCATCCATCCATCCATCCATCCATCCATCCATCCATCCATCCATCCACCCAACTAACCCTCCATCCATCCATCCATCCATCCATCCATCCATCCACCCAACTAACCCTCCATCCATCCATCCATCCATCCATCCATCCACCCACCCACCCATCCATCCATCCATCCACCCATCCACCCATCCATCCATCCATCCATCCATACATCCATCCAGCTATCCATCCATCCATCCATCCATCCATCCACCCAACTAACCCTCCATCCATCCATCCATCCATCCATCCACCCAACTAACCCTCCATCCATCCATCCACCCATCCATCCATCCATCCATCCATCCATCCATCCATCCATCCACCCAACTAACCCTCCATCCATCCATCCATCCATCCATCCATCCATCCACCCACCCACCCACCCATCCATCCATCCATCCACCCATCCATCCATCCATCCATCCATCCATACATCCATCCAGCTATCCATCCATCCATCCATCCATCCATCCATCCACCCAACTAACCCTCCATCCATCCATCCATCCATCCATCCACCCAACTAACCCTCCATCCATCCATCCACCCATCCATCCATCCATCCATCCATCCATCCATCCATCCATCCGTCCATCATGAGAGCCCTCCTCCAGGACTCCCCGGGGGATCCTGGTTGGGTGAACTCTCATGGCCCCTCCAGGTCTACTGGGGAGGGTGAGTGTGATGAAATGATTGTATGGATGATATTGTGATAGAGACAGATGGTCAGAAGTGACCAGAACTCTGTACAGGTTTCTGTCTTTGGAGTGTCTCTGAGAACAGCTATAAAAGCATGTTAAATTTTCATTTCTGTCATTTTAAAACCTCAATAATCGGATGGAGATAACGGCGTTCCCAGATGGGAATGGGGTGTATATAAGGACTAGTTCTAAGCCAACTAGCAGGTTAAACAGGTCTGTCGACCTGCGTGTTCACACACTGTCTGCTGACTGTGTGTGTGTGTCGTTAAGAGAGGGATACAGGGGCTTTATTACTGTTTCATCGCTGTAATACCTTCAACAAAGATTCGAAGGTCTTGATGAGGCTGTGTTGGTCTGGGCCCTCACCTAGTACCTGTTTGTTGAGGGTGACCGTCCCAGGACACACAGACCCTCCACCCCAGCAAGATGGCGGCATGTGTTCAGTGTTTGTTCTCCACTGGTTTCAGGTCTGGGGAGATCACTGGGTTCTGAAGAAACCAGAGGAGGAGAAAGAAGAAGAAAAAGAAGAGGAGGTGCAGGTAAGATGAGGCTGCTGCTGCTTACTGTCTGCATGTCAGTCACACCCTCTGTTACCTTTGGTCTCTGGAACTGTCAGTCTGCAGTTAACAAAACAGAATTCATCAGTTCATTGATAAATCTCTCAGACATTCAGGTCCTAGCCCTGACTGAAACCTGGATCCGTCCAGAAAACACAGCTACACCAGCTGCCCTTTCTGTCAATGCAGAATTTACCCAAACACCTCGCTCAGCTGGACGAGGAGGTGGAACGGGCTTTCTTATTTCTAAAAAGTGGAACTTTATCTCTCCGTCCTATGGCTACCTGCTCATCACTTGAGTATCACGCAGTAAAGGTCTCTACACCCATCACTACATACATTCTGGTCATTTACCGCCTCCGGGTGGCTGTATAGCTGAGTTTGTCTCTGAAATGGACATGATTCTCTCTGACATTCCTGATGATGGCACACCACTAACTGTCATGGGAGACATGAACATTCACATTTGCAAACCACAGCAACTGACTTTCTGGCTCTCATCTACTCTTTCAGTCTCAAACGGGTTCAGACTCCTCCAACACACAAAGCTGGTAAAACTCTTGACTTGGTTCTGACCAGAAACTGCTCCACAGCCGACCTGTCCGTCACCCCGCTGCACCTCTCAGACCACTTCCTGGTTAAATTCTCTGTCTTCCTTCCTCATGTCACTCAAGAGCCTCTAAAAATGGCGTCCTACCGCAGAAACCTGAGATCCCTCAGACCTACACAGCTGTCTGATGAGGTTTACTCTACCCTCCCTTCCCACTCAGACTTCTCCTTACTGTCTGTTAATGAGGCTACAGAAACACTCTGCTCCTCTCTCGCCTCCTCTCTGGACAAACTCTGTCCTCTGGTGTCAAAACCAGCCAGACAAAACCCTCCCAGTCCATGGCTCACAGAGGTCCTAAGGGAGCACAGAGCCGGACTCAGGGCTGCAGAAAGAAAGTGGCACAAATCAAAAGAGCACACTGGCTTGTCTGAGTAGCAGCAAAAACCTGAAACTTTCACATCCAGCCTAAAGGCGGCCAAGAAAACCTTTTATCAGAACAAGATCCGCAATGCTCCCAACACACGACATGTTCATGGTGTTTAACTCTCTTCTATCTCCACCACCTGCTCAGCCTCCCACTGTGCTGACTGCAGAAATGTTTGCTTCCTACTTCACTGAAACGGTCGCTACCATCAGTAACCAATTCACTGAGCCGGACCAACTCAGCCTTACCAAACCAGCTACTGGTTCCTCACTCTGCTCCTTCAGCTCTCTAAATGAGGACCAAGTCTCTAAACTTCTAGTCAGCTCAAAACCCACGAACTGTCCTCTTGATCCTGTTCCCTCTGACATCCTGCAGAGCATTTTACCTACAATCAAACCTGCAGTAACCCATATTATCACCTCCTCTCTTAAATCATGTGTCTTTCCTTCTGCCTTCAAGCAAGCTCGGGTTCCCCCGCTGCTGAAGAAACCCACACTCAACCCAGCCCAGGTTGAAATTACCGGCCGGTCTCACTGCTTCCATTCATGTCTAAATTACTAGAGCGTGCCGTCTTCAGTCAGGTCTCACAGTTCCTCCAAGACAACAACCTGTTAGATCCATATCAGTCTGGCTATAGGCAAGGCCGCTCTACTGAAACTGCTCTCCTGTCAGTTACTGATTCCCTACGGGTTGCCAGATCCACCGGTCAATCCTCAGTCCTTATACTGCTGGACCTGTCTGCTGCCTTTGACACGGTCCACCATCATATACTGTTCTCCAAACTCTTGGAGCTTGGCATCTCAGGAGCTGTCCTCTCGTGGTTTATGTCCTACCTCACAGGAAGATCCTTCAAAGTATCTTGGCGAGGGGGCGTGTCCAGATCACATGGGCTGACAACAGGGGTGCCTCAGGGCTCGGTGCTTGGCCCTCTTCTCTTTTCACTATACACCTCCTCACTCGGTGCATCATTAGCTCTCATGGTTTCTCCTACCACTGCTATGCAGATGACACTCAGCTTTTCCTCTCTTTCCCACCTGACGACACAACGTCTCAATGTGAATATCAGCATGTTGCTGATATCTCTGCATGGATGAAGGATCGCCACCTTCAACTACATCTGTCCAAGACCGAGCTTATTGTCTTTCCAGCCAATCCTTCCACACTCCATCATGCTTGTGCCTACATCTTCTACAGGAATCTTGGTGTCATGGTAGACAACCAGCTGACCTTTAAGGACCATGTTGCCTCGATTGAAGAAAGAATTCGGTGAAAGAATTATAAGTACGGCCTCTAACACTACATGACAGCACCTGGTCCACCTGGACTCCAGCAGTCTGACTATCACTTAATGTTGACGTCCTGCTTGTTTGAATTCTTGCTCGTGTTCTTCCTCTCAAATGTAAGTCGCTTTGGATACAAGCGTCTGCTAAATGACTATAGAATAGAATAGAATAGAACAGAATAGAACTGTCAAGCATCTTTTTCACTCCTGTCACCGTGACCTTCAGCTGGCCTGTGATTTGTCCTGCAGATGCAGATGAGGAACAGGACGAAGGATCAGGGAACGCCACTGCAGAGCGAAGTAATGGTGGTAAACAAGAGCAGAGACGTGTGTCTTCTCAGTCCTGGAGAGAAAACACACCTCTCTGGTCAGGCCATGAGACATATTCTTCATCATGTTCAATCTATCCTCCTCCTCGGCTGATCAGCTGATTTCTTTGTGCAGAAGAAGAAACGGCGGCATGGCTGCGGTCAGTGCGCCGCCTGCCTCAGGGAGAATTGTGGGAAATGTAACTACTGCTTGGACATGAAGATGTTCGGTGGTCCATCTCGGCTCAGACAAAAATGTGTGATGAGACGGTGTCTGGTGGTGGTGAGTCTACTTCCTGTTTATCTGAACGCATCATATCACCTGAGTTTGTCAGGAACCAATGAATTCAGTTTTCTTCTTCTGGTTGGCGTTTATGTTAACTGCGATTAAAAGCTGCTACAGACTGGTTTATACTGGGATTAAAAGCTGTTACAGACTGGTTTATACTGGGATTAAAAGCTGATACAGACTGGTTTATACTGGGATTAAAAGCTGTTACAGGCTGGTTTATACTGGGATTAAAAGCTGTTACAGACTGGTTTATACTGGGATTAAAAGCTGTTACAGACTGGTTTATACTGGGATTAAAAGATGTTACAGACTGGTTTATACTAAGATTAAAAGCTGATGCAGACTGGTTTATACTGGGATTAAAAGCTGTTACAGGCTGGTTTATACTGGGATTAAAAGCTGTTACAGACTGGTTTATACTGGGATTAAAAGCTGTTACAGACTGGTTTATACTGGGATTAAAAGCTGATACAGACTGGTTTATACTGGGATTAAAAGCTGTTACAGGCTGGTTTATACTGGGATTAAAAGCTGTTACAGACTGGTTTATACTGGGATTAAAAGCTGCTACAGACTGGTTTATACTGGGATTAAAAGCTGTTACAGACTGGTTTATACTGGGATTAAAAGCTGCTACAGACTGGTTATACTGGGATTAAAAGCTGCTACAGACTGGTTTATACTGGGATTAAAAGCTGTTACAGACTGGTTTATACTGGGATTAAAAGCTGTTACAGACTGGTTTATTCTGGGATTAAAAGCTGCTACAGACTGGTTTATACTGGGATTAAAAGCTGCTAAAGACTGGTTTATACTGGGATTAAAAGCTGTTACAGACTGGTTTATACTGGGATTAAAAGCTGTTACAGACTTGTTTATACTGGGATTAAAAGCTGTTACAGGCTGGTTTATACTGGGATTTAAAGCTGCTACAGACTGGTTTATACTGGGATTAAAAGCTGTTACAGACTGGTTTATTGTGGGATTAAAAGCTGCTACAGACTGGTTTATACTGGGATTAAAAGCTGTTACAGACTGGTTTATACTGGGATTAAAAGATGTTACAGACTGGTTTATACTAAGATTAAAAGCTGATGCAGACTGGTTTATACTGGGATTAAAAGCTGTTACAGGCTGGTTTATACTGGGATTAAAAGCTGTTACAGACTGGTTTATACTGGGATTAAAAGCTGTTACAGACTGGTTTATACTGGGATTAAAAGCTGATACAGACTGGTTTATACTGGGATTAAAAGCTGTTACAGGCTGGTTTATACTGGGATTAAAAGCTGTTACAGACTGGTTTATACTGGGATTAAAAGCTGCTACAGACTGGTTTATACTGGGATTAAAAGCTGTTACGGACTGGTTTATACTGGGATTAAAAGCTGCTACAGACTGGTTTATACTGGGATTAAAAGCTGCTACAGACTGGTTTATACTGGGATTAAAAGCTGTTACAGACTGGTTTATACTGGGATTAAAAGCTGTTACAGACTGGTTTATTCTGGGATTAAAAGCTGCCTACAGACTGGTTTATACTGGGATTAAAAGCTGCTAAAGACTGGTTATACTGGGATTAAAAGCTGTTACAGACTGGTTTTATACTGGGATTAAAAGCTGTTACAGACTTGTTTATACTGGGATTAAAAGCTGTTACAGGCTGGTTTATACTGGGATTTAAAGCTGCTACAGACTGGTTTATACTGGGATTAAAAGCTGTTACAGACTGGTTTATTGTGGGATTAAAAGCTGCTACAGACTGGTTTATACTGGGATTAAAAGCTGTTACAGACTGGTTTATTGTGGGATTAAAAGCTGCTACAGACTGGTTTATACTGGGATTAATAGCTGCTACAGACTGGTTTATTGTGGGATTAAAAGCTGCTACAGACTGGTTTATACTGGGATTAAAAGCTGCTACAGGCTGGTTTATACTGGGATTAAAAGCTGTTACAGACTGGTTTATACTGGGATTAAAAGCTGTTACAGACTGGTTTATACTGGGATTAAAAGCTGTTACAGACTGGTTTATACTGGGATTAAAAGCTGTTACAGACTGGTTTATACTGGGATTAAAAGCTGTTACAGACTGGTTTATAGTGGGATTAAAATCTGTTACAGACTGGTTTATACTGGGATTAAAATCTGTTACAGACTGGTTTATACTGGGATTAAAAGCTGCTACAGACTGGTTTATTGTGGGATTAAAAGCTGCTACAGACTGGTTTATACTGGGATTAAAAGCTGTTACAGACTGGTTTATTGTGGGATTAAAAGCTGTTACAGACTGGTTTATACTGGGATTAAAATCTGTTACAGACTGGTTTATACTGGGATTAATAGCTGCTACAGACTGGTTTATACTGGGATTCGAAGCTGCTACAGACTGGTTTATACTGAGATTAAAAGCTGTTACAGACTGGTTTATACTGGGATTAAAAGCTGTTACAGACTGGTTTATACTGGGATTAAAAGCTGTTACAGACTGGTTTATACTGGGATTAAAAGCTGTTACAGACTGGTTTATACTGGGATTTAAAGCTGCTACAGACTGGTTTATACTGGGATTAAAAGCTGTTACAGACTGGTTTATTGTGGGATTAAAAGCTGCTACAGACTGGTTTATACTGGGATTAATAGCTGCTACAGACTGGTTTATACTGGGATTTAAAGCTGCTACAGACTGGTTTATACTGGGATTTAAAGCTGCAACAGACTGGTTTATACTGGGATTAAAAGCTGTTACAGACTGGTTTATTGTGGGATTAAAAGCTGCTACAGACTGGTTTATACTGGGATTAATAGCTGCTACAGACTGGTTTATACTGGGATTCGAAGCTGCTACAGACTGGTTTATACTGGGATTAAAAGCTGCTACACACTGGTTTATACTGGGATTAAAAGCTGTTACAGACTGGTTTATACTGGGATTAATAGCTGCTACAGACTGGTTTATACTGGGATTTAAAGCTGCTACAGACTGGTTTATACTGGGATTAAAAGCTGTTACAGACTGGTTTATTGTGGGATTAAAAGCTGCTACAGACTGGTTTATACTGGGATTAAAAGCTGTTACAGACTGGTTTATTGTGTGATTAAAAGCTGTTACAGACTGGTTTATACTGGAATTAAAATCTGTTACAGACTGGTTTATACTGGGATTAAAATCTGTTACAGACTGGTTTATACTGGGATTAAAAGCTGCTACAGACTGGTTTATTGTGGGATTAAAAGCTGCTACAGACTAGTTTATACTGGGATTAAAAGCTGTTACAGACTGGTTTATTGTGGGATTAAAAGCTGTTACAGACTGGTTTATACTGGGATTAAAATCTGTTACAGACTGGTTTATACTGGGATTAATAGCTGCTACAGACTGGTTTATACTGGGATTCGAAGCTGCTACAGACTGGTTTATACTGAGATTAAAAGCTGTTACAGACTGGTTTATACTGGGATTAAAAGTTGTTACAGACTGGTTTATACTGGGACTAAAAGCTGTTACAGACTGGTTTATACTGGGATTAAAAGCTGTTACAGACTGGTTTATACTGGGATTTAAAGCTGCTACAGACTGGTTTATACTGGGATTAAAAGCTACTACAGACTGGTTTATACTGGGATTAAAAGCTGCTACAGACTGGTTTATACTGGGATTAAAAGCTGCTACAGGCTGGTTTATACTGGGAGTAAAAGATGCTACAGACTGGTTTATACTGGGATTAAAAGCTGTTACAGACTGGTTTATACTGGGATTAAAAGCAACTACAGACTGGTTTATACTGGGATTAAAAGCTGTTACAGACTGGTTTATAATGGGATTAAAAGCTGCTACAGACTGGTTTATACTGGGATTAAAAGCTGTTACAGACTGGTTTATACTGGGATTAAAATCTGTTACAGACTGGTTTACACTCGGATTAATAGCTGCTACAGACTGGTTTATACTGGGATTCGAAGCTGCTACAGACTGGTTTATACTGAGATTAAAAGCTGTTACAGACTGGTCTATACTGGGATTAAAAGCTGTTACAGACTGGTTTATACTGGGATTAAAAGCTGTTACAGACTGGTTTATACTGGGATTAAAAGCTGTTACAGACTGGTTTATACTGGATTAAAAGCTGTTACAGACTGGTTTATACTGGGATTAAAAGCTGTTACAGACTGGTTTATACTGGGATTAAAAGCTGTTACAGACTGGTTTATACTGGGATTAAAAGCTGCTACAGACTGGTTTATACTGGGATTAAAAGCTGTTACAGACTGGTTTATACTGGGATTAAAAGCTGTTACAGACTGGTTTATACTGGGATTAAAAGCTGCTACAGACTGGTTTATACTGGGATTCGAAGCTGCTACAGACTGGTTTATACTGGGATTAAAAGCTGTTACAGACTGGTTTATACTGGGATTAAAAGCTGCTACAGACTGGTTTATACTGGGATTAATAGCTGCTACAGACTGGTTTATACTGGGATTTAAAGCTGCTACAGACTGGTTTATACTGGGATTAAAAGCTGCTACAGACTGGTTTATTCTGGGATTAAAAGCTGCTACAGACTGGTTTATACTGGGATTAAAAGCTGTTACAGACTGGTTTATTCTGGGATTAAAAGCTGCTACAGACTGGTTTATACTGGGATTAAAAGCTGCTAAAGACTGGTTTATACTGGGATTAAAAGCTGTTACAGACTGGTTTATACTGGGATTAAAAGCTGTTACAGACTGGTTTATTGTGGGATTCGAAGCTGCTACAGACTGGTTTATACTGGGATTAAAAGCTGCTACAGACTGGTTTATTCTGGGATTAAAAGCTGTTACAGACTGGTTTATACTGGGATTAAAAGCTGTTACAGACTGGTTTATACTGGGAGTAAAAGATGCTACAGACTGGTTTATACTGGGATTAAAAGCTGTTACAGACTGGTTTATACTGGGATTAAAAGCTGTTACAGACTGGTTTATACTGGGATTAAAAGCTGTTACAGACTGGTTTATACTGGGATTAAAAGCTGTTACAGACTGGTTTATACTGGGATTAAAAGCTGCTACAGACTGGTTTATACTGGGATTAAAAGCTGCTACAGACTGGTTTATATTGGGATTAAAAGCTGCTACATACTGGTTTATACTGGGATTCGAAGCTGCTACAGACTGGTTTATACTGGGATTAAAAGCTGTTACAGACTGGTTTATACTGGGATTAAAAGCTGCTACAGACTGGTTTATACTGGGATTAATAGCTGCTACAGACTGGTTTATACTGGGATTTAAAGCTGCTACAGACTGGTTTATACTGGGATTAAAAGCTGTTACAGGCTGGTTTATTGTGGGATTAAAAGCTGCTACAGACTGGTTTATACTGGGATTAATAGCTGCTACAGACTGGTTTATACTGGGATTTAAAGCTGCTACAGACTGGTTTATACTGGGATTAAAAGCTGCTACACACTGGTTTATACTGGGATTTAAAGCTGCTACAGACTGGTTTATACTGGGAGTAAAAGCTGTTACAGACTGGTTTATTGTGGGATTAAAAGCTGCTACAGACTGGTTTATACTGGGATTAATAGCTGCTACAGACTGGTTTATACTGGGATTCGAAGCTCCTACAGACTGGTTTATACTGGGATTAAAAGCTGCTACACACTGGTTTATACTGGGATTAAAAGCTGTTACAGACTGGTTTATACTGGGATTAAAATCTGTCACAGACTGGTTTATACTGGGATTCGAAGCTCCTACAGACTGGTTTATACTGGGATTCGAAGCTCCTACAGACTGGTTTATACTGGGATTAAAAGCTGCTACACACTGGTTTATACTGGGATTAAAAGCTGTTACAGACTGGTTTATACTGAGATTAAAAGCTGTTACAGACTGGTTTATACTGGGATTAAAAGCTGTTACAGACTGGTTTATACTGGGATTAAAAGCTGTTACAGACTGGTTTATACTGGGATTAAAAGCTGTTACAGACTGGTTTATACTGGGATTAAAAGCTGTTACAGACTGGTTTATACTGGGATTAAAAGATGTTACAGACTGGTTTATACTGGGATTAAAAGCTGCTACAGACTGGTTTGTACTGGGATTAATAGCTGCTACAGACTGGTTTATACTGGGATTTAAAGCTGCTACAGACTGGTTTATACTGGGATTTAAAGCTGCAACAGACTGGTTTATACTGGGATTAAAAGCTGTTACAGACTGGTTTATTGTGGGATTAAAAGCTGCTACAGACTGGTTTATACTGGGATTAATAGCTGCTACAGACTGGTTTATACTGGGATTCGAAGCTGCTACAGACTGGTTTATACTGGGATTAAAAGCTGCTACAGACTGGTTTATACTGGGATTAAAAGCTGCTACAGACTGGTTTATACTGGGATTAAAAGCTGCTACAGACTGGTTTATACTGGGATTAAAAGCTGCTACAGACTGGTTTATACTGGGATTAAAAGCTGCTACAGACTGGTTTATATTGGGATTAAAAGCTGCTACAGACTGGTTTATACTGGGATTAAAAGCTGCTACAGACTGGTTTATACTGGGATTAAAAGCTGCTACACACTGGTTTATACTGGGATCAAAAGCTGCTACAGACTGGTTTATACTGGGATTAAAAGCTGTTACAGACTGGTTTATACTGGGATTAAAAGCTGCTACAGACTGGTTTATACTGGGATTAAAAGCTGCTACAGACTGGTTTATACTGGGATTAAAAGCTGCTACAGACTGGTTTATACTGGGATTAAAAGCTGCTACAGACTGGTTTATACTGGGATTAAAAGCTGTTACAGACTGGTTTATACTGGGATTAAAAGCTGTTACAGACTGGTTTATACTGGGATTAAAAGCTGCTACAGACTGGTTTATACTGGGATTAAAAGCTGTTACAGACTGGTTTATACTGGGATTAAAAGCTGCTACAGACTGGTTTATACTGGGATTAAAAGCTGTTACAGACTGGTTTATACTGGGATTAAAAACTGCTACAGACTGGTTTATACTGGGATTAAAAGCTGCTACAGACTGGTTTTTACTGGGATTAAAAGCTGCTACAGACTGGTTTATACTGGGATTAAAAGCTGCTACAGACTGGTTTATACTGGGATTAAAAGCTGCTACAGACTGGTTTATACTGGGATTAAAAGCTGCTACAGGACTGGTTTATACTGGGATTAAAAGCTGCTACAGACTGGTTTATACTGGGATCAAAAGCTGCTACAGACTGGTTTATACTGGGATCAAAAGCTGCTACAGACTGGTTTATACTGGGATTAAAAGCTGTTACAGACTGGTTTATACTGGGATTAAATGCTGCTACAGACTGGTTTATACTGGGATTAAAAGCTGCTACAGACTGGTTTATACTGGGATTAAAAGCTGCTACAGACTGGTTTATACTGGGATTAAAAGCTGTTACAGACTGGTTTATACTGGGATTAAAAGCTGTTACAGACTGGTTTATACTGGGATTAAAAGCTGCTACAGACTGGTTTATACTGGGATTAAAAGCTGTTACAGACTGGTTTATACTGGGATTAAAAGCTGCTACAGACTGGTTTATACTGGGATTAAAAGCTGTTACAGACTGGTTTATACTGGGATTAAAAGCTGCTACAGACTGGTTTATACTGGGATTAAAAGCTGTTACAGACTGGTTTATACTGGGATTAAAAGCTGCTACACACTGGTTTATACTGGGATTAAAAGCTGCTACAGACTGGTTTATACTGGGATTAAAAGCAGCTACAGACTGGTTTATACTGGGAAGTAGTAAAACCTGTCCTGGAGTTTTAAGGGTCAATGTTAGTGAAGGTGCGACTGTCGCCACCTGCACTTCGCCCGAGGAACTGCAGCTGTCGATCTGTTTCCTCCTCAGAAAACCAGGAAAGATTGGACGGTGAAACCACTGAAAAGCTTCCTGGCTGGAAAGGAGACGGTTACCATAGCGACCCAACCTCAGCTCCATCAGTGGACGAAGTGGAAGAGATGGATGGGGGACGCGGTGGAGGTTGGTGATGTTGTGGTTCTGCTCAGGTTCTACCCTGGCTCCTCTCTGTAACAGAAGCCTTCCCAGCTGCTTCATCTTTCTCTGCTTTTCCATCTAATGTTT